>NC_069794.1:38823627-39198627 GCF_027406575.1 Nycticebus coucang
TACATTGGTCTGGTTGCCTTGTCTACTTTCCCTGATATCAGTCCCAGTAAAGGTTAGGCTCCAAAAAACTTTTGAAGCCAGTTGTTTCTGTCCAGGGGTCATAAATTTCCCGTTTTCCATCTCTTCTCCACTCTGGATATCCATGTGTGGGAATGTGTTCAGTGACAATGACGGTCAGCACCAGGAACTGGGCTTCAGCTTCCAGCCCCTATTCCCATCCATTTTCCTGAAGCTTCTTCCCACTTTGGACCTCTTGGGATCCAGTCCCTTTTCTCTTTCCTTGGTTCTTTATTCTCTGCCAGGCCCTTGAAATAGGAATGTGCTTCCTTTTGGGTGTTGGGTTGGTTCTTTATTCTTCTTTTGTCCCTGAACAGCACTTTTTACCAAACTCCCTAACCCCTGCCTCTCCACACCCCTGACATTGAGTGCCACACCATAGTATTCTGCTGAGCACCCTGCTCACCTTGGAGGAAAGCAGCACATTAGCCACATTAGCACTGACAGCAGCTTTCTGCTCTCATTTACCCTTAAGTTCTGAAATCAATATCTTTCTTTTTTTACCAGTGTTTTCTAATGATTTAAGGATAGGTCTGTGAGTTCACCATTAAGAGTTTAAATTTCATTTTATTTTGGTGCTAATTTAAGAATTATCATAAGTATAGTTTGGATTATTTGGATGACCAGCTTATAAGTAGATTACTGCCAAACTATTTTGGTGCCCATATTTCTGTTTGTGTTTACCATGATATCAATGCCAAATACCACTGATTTAATAATCCTACAGTAATGAAAAAATAACAAAGATTAAATAAATATGGAAATGATACTCTCAAGTCAAATGAAATCCAAATAACATCACAAATAGAATATCTTGCAAATAAATATTTTGGCAGTGATTCATACAGAGATAAGTGCTGAGAAAACTGAATCCATCACAAAATAAATAGTAATACAATCAAAATAAACTGAAAATACTTTTTGGGATAGCAATTGGCAACATGTAAGTTAACATTTTGTTTTTGGAAAACATCATCATTTATCACTTAAAATTGTTAATTTGAATTTTTTTGGAAAAAATTGTATATATTTCTAAATTTAATTTGCTTTTGTATAAGAATTATAGGTAGATAGAATTTAAGTGTGAATAGTGTTATGTTTGAAGACAAAGAAAATAATAGTCAACATGCAACATTGGGAGTCAATGATTAAAAAAATAAAATTTTTAAACAACATGGGCCTATTTCAGCCAACATTGCTTCTTGAAACCTTTTCTTGGAGTTTTTATCTTAATTATAGAATTAAATTCAGTTTATGAATTTGTCTGTGACAAGGATATTGGAATGATATTAAACTACAGGTGTTTATAATCTGACACTTTCTCTTACATGACAAAGAAAACGATATCTCAGTTGTTCTCTCTCACCCTAAGCCCAGTTTTCCCAGAAATATCTGCAAAGAAGAATTAGAATCTACTAGATAATATTCAAACCAAAAAGCTAAAAGGAAGAATACAACTTTAATAAGTTTTTTTTAATTAAAAGGGTGAAGAAAAACCCCAATACCAAGGACAGAAAAAGAAACCATATGAATAGAAAAATACAAATCAATATACCATCTGGATATTGATACACAAAATCTCAAGAGGACATTAGATAACAAAAATTCAACAGCATATTGAAAGGATTATATATCATGACAAAGTGGCATTTATTACTGGAATGCAAGGATGGCTCAACATACAAAAAAATGAATCAATGCAGTATACAGCATTAAAGAATAATGGGAGAAAAGCATAATTATCTCAGTTGATGTAGAACAATTTCTCAACAAAATTCAACTCCCTTTTATGACAAAAACACTCAACAAACTAGAAATAAAAGGAAACTACTTTAACATAATAAAAACCTTGTATGTAAAAATGCATAGCCAACATTAGTCAAAGACTGAAAGTTTTTACTCTAAGATTAAGAACAAGACAAAGAATAGTGCTTTCACAACTTCTATGCATAGTACTAGAAAACCCAGCCAGAACAATTAGAAAATAAAAGTTATCCAAATTGGAATTTAGCATTAATATTAAATTAACATGTGAGCCTGAGCAACCCAGTGAGACCCCATCTCTATAAAAAATAGAAAAATGGGGTGGTGCCTGTGGCTCAAAGGAGTAGGGCACTGGCCCCATATGCCGGTGGTGGTGGGTTCAAACCCAGCCCTGGCCAAAACTGAAAAAAAAAAAAAAATTAGGCATGGTAGTATGTCCCTGTAGTCCCAGCTATGTAGGTGGCTGAGGCAGGAAGATTGGTAAAGCTCAAGAGTTGAGTTTGCAGTGAGCAATGATGATGCCACTACTCTCTAGCCAAGGTAACAGACAAGACCCTGACTTAAAAAAAATTAACTTAGTTGTGGAAAAGAAGCAAAATTATTTCTGTTAACAAGAAATAAGATTTTATGTGTAGAAAACCCTAAAGATAACAACAACAACAAAGTATTAGAACTAATAAACTAATTCAACAAAGGTGCAAATTGCAAAATAAAAATACAAAGCAATGAACAATTAAAAAAAGAAGTCAAGGAAACAATTCCATTTACAATAGCATCACAAAGCAAAACAATACTTAGGTATTAATTTAACCAAGGAGTTAAAACTCTTCCATCATGAAAATGATATAACTTTACAATGAAAGAAATTGAAGAAGACATCTATAAATAGAAAGATATCTCATGTTCATAGATTGGAACATTTAATATTGTTAAGATGTCATTCTGACCCAAAGCTAACTAAAGATTCAGTGTGATCCCTACCAAAATCTTCATGCCATTTTTTGCAAGAGTATAATGTTTCATGTTAAAATGTGCATAAAATCTCAAGAAACCTTCCACAGTTAAAACACTCTTTAAAAAAGAAGAGCAAAGTTGTGTATGTTAAACTTCCTGATTTCAAAATCAAAACAGTGTGGTACAGGCATAAAAGGAGACATTTAGACTAATAGTATAGAATAGCCATCACAGAAATAGATCCTCACGTATGTGGTCAAATAATTTTTAACAAGAAAGCCAAAATCATTTAATGGAGAAAGGTAGCCTTTTCAACAAGTAGTGTTGGGAAACTGGATGTTAGATGTAAAAGAAGAATAAAATTGAATTTTAACCTCACATCATGTTCAAAAATTAACTCAAAAAGTTCAAAGACCTAACTAAACGCAAGAGGTAAAAAACTATAGACCTCTTAGAAGAAAACAGGAATAAAGCTTCATCACACTGGTATTGGCAACAATTTTTTTGAATATGATACCCAAAATACATGCACCAAAAGAATATATAGTTTGGAATTCGTTTAAATTAAGAATTTATCATATTTTTGTAGGTAAATGCACTCCATGTATAATGGTCACCCAGTTTTTGGCTCAAAATTTCAGGAAAATGCTCTGGGAGAAAGTAATCAGCTCTCAACCAGGAGATACAAGTCTGGGAGCAGCTAATTGGTAAATGCGCAGATCACACCACCCTCCTGCAGCTGCCCACTCTCTCAAGGCCCACTTCTTTTTCACTTCTGTGGCTTCGGCCAAGAGGGACATGCCCGTGGACAGCAGGGTGTGGACCACTCTGCACATAGCAGGTCCTTAGGGCCTGTGTGGGGCTTCTGGTTCCCTCTGCACAACCACAGCCCACATTGCCAACCCCTCTCTTACTGCTTCCCTTTCCTGACTGCAGTTCTAGGAGGAAGCAGGTTGAGCTGGAGGCTGGATCCCACCAGATTCCAAATCCTCCTATACTAGAACCTTCTGTGCCTGGCATGGTCAGGTGGGAAGGTGCAGTGGCCCCAGTAGGCCCACTGGGCTCCCATCCTGAGCCATACTACCCATATATAATGAGCATCTTTATTTTTACCTCAAAACTTTGGGACAAAAAGTGTGCCTTATACATGGGAAAAAATGGTCTGTGCATCAAAAAAACACTATCAACACAGTGAAAAAGTAAGTTAAGAAATGGGAGAAAAAAATTACTAATCATATATATGATAATGAATTAATATTCAGACTATGTAAGTAACTGTAACTCAAGAACACACGCCAAAAAAAAAAAAACTTGATTAAAAAATAGGGAAAGAACATAAATAGATATTACTCCAAAGAAAATGTACATTAAATACATGAAAATATGCTGAACATCACTAATCATAGGGAGATGTTAATCAATAGAGCAAAAAGATAGTATTTATACCCATTAGGGTGGCTATTATTAAAAACAAAACAGGAAATAAGTATTGGTAAGGAGGTGCAGAAATTGGAATGCTTGTGTTTTGCTGAGGGAAAAATAAAATGGTGTGGGTGTTATGGAAAATGGTATAATGGTTCCTCCAAAAAATTGACATAGAATTGCCATAATAAATAGGAGTTCCACTTCTGGATATATAACCAAAAGTATTGAAAGAAGAGGCTCAAACACATATTCTAAAATCCATGTTCATAGCATCATTAGTCATAATAGCCAAAACATGGAAGCAACCCAGACTCCACTGAAGGCTAAACGGACAAATTAAATCTGACATACACATACAATGCAATATTAGTCTTAAAAAAAGAAAATTCTTCCCAGTGTGGTAGTGTGTACCTGCAGTCCCAACTATTTGAGAAGCTGAGGGAGAAATATTGTTTGAGGCTAGGAGTTCAAGGCCCTAGTGAGCTATGACCATGCTTATGAATAGTCATTGTACTCCTGCCTGGGAAAATAGTGAGACCCCATTTCTAAAATAAATACACTGTTCAGGGAAAGGATACACTTAAAGCCCAGAGTTCAACACCGTACAATATATCCATGCAACAAAACAATTGTAAAATCCCTAAGTCTATTGATATAAAAAAAGTTGGCAGAAAATAAAATAAATAAGTGAATGAATGAAATAAAATTTTGACATATGCTGCAAACATGGATGAAACTTGAAGACATACACATTGAATCAGACCAGTTACAAAAGGACAAATATACCATACGATTTCACTTTAAGGGGTACTTAGAGCAGGTAAACTCACTGGGACAGAAAGTAGAGGAGCAGTGGACAGGAGCCTTGGTGAAGAAGGAATGGGGAGTTATTGTATAATGTCTATGGAGAAAAGGGTTTTGAGGGGAGTAGCCACCGTTCATTTAGTAGAAAATACTGAGAATAGGAAAATAACACAGCAGAGATAATTTTAAAAAATCTTTTGCTACATATTAAAAATTCATTTTCTCCTATTAACAGTCATTGAAATATGGTGGTGACAAACTGCTGTGCTTGTAATTTATTTTCATTGATAGACACTTTCTTAAATAAGAATCCATATGCAGCTTCACATAAAACCCAGATAGTGAGGGTTATATGTTTGTTTACTCAGCATTTATTAAGCACAAATTGTATCTCCTCTTCAGACAATTTCTGACACTAGAGATCAAGAATTTGAGACCTAGACTACATATTAAATCATCTGTGTTTATTCTTGTTTTCTGAAATAACACTATTCTCCTTTGAGTTCACCTTTTCCTACCCATCCCCAAAATTATTTGTAGATTTTTAAACATTATATTTTTCCATATTTTATTTGCACACTTAGGAAAATAATTGGAACATTACAAACAAGGAATGACTCTTATAATGGAAAAAGATAAATGTTCTATTTTTAAAATAACAAATGAACAGAGAAAATGAAAAAGGGCAGAATAAACATCTCGTTTGACAATCTGTCACATCCAAAATAGAGCAGCAGTGCTGTGATGAACAGACCACTGCTACAGATGAACTCACTGCATATGGAAGAAACAATCATTTATCCATGAATGCTCTTGCTTTTATCCCTATTCCACAATTCTTGGGAAATCTACAAACACAGAGTATTCTAGCAGGAACAGAAGAGAAGATGAAGACATGACGAATTCAAGAGCAAATGTGTAAATTTAACTTACCACTGAAGAATATGAGAAATTTGTATAGCTACCTTAAAATTATGTTTAGTCCCTTTAGATAACAATAGTTTTCAGCCCTCTATTGAAATACATTCAAAAGGTTCAGCTTTCTTTTCTTCAAAACAATTTAAAGTTAGAATTTGGTTAAAGTGTAAAATTAGCTTTTTTCTCAAGGAATCATCCAAATTCATCTATTCTTCCCCCTTCTCCTTCTCCTCTCCCTCCTTTCCCCCCTGCATCTCCTTTTTTTTTTTTTTCTTTGCAGTTTTTGGCCAGGGCTTGGTTTGAACCCACCACCTCCAGTATATGGGGCCAGTGCCCTACTCCTTTGAGCCACAGGTGCCACCCATCTTCCTTTTTTTTTTAAATAGAGACAAGAACCTTGACTGTCACCCAGGTTGGAGTGCAGTGGTGTGATCATAGCTCACTGTAGCCTCAAACTCCTGGGCTCAAGGGATCCTCCAACTTCAGCCTCCTGAATAGCAGGAACTACAGGCATGTACCACCACAGCTGGCTTATTCTTCTCTTAATTTTTTTTTCCAAAAAGAAATAAATCTTATCCCTAATCATCAGAGAAAACAAACCACCCTGAGATGTCACCTAAACCCAGTGAGAATAGCTCACATCACAAAGTCCAAAGGTGGAGATGCTGGAAAGGGTGTGGAAAGAAGGAAATACTTATACAGTGTTGGTGGGATTGCAAAGTAGTAAAGCCTTTTTGGAAAGAAGTATGGATAATCCTCAAAGAGATAAAAGTAGACCTCCCGTTTGATCCTGCTATCCAATTCCTAGGTATCTACTCAGAATAAAAAGATCATTTTATAACAAAGACATTGTTATAAATGTATATAGCAGCTCAATTCACAATGGCAAAGATGTGGCAGTAACTCAAGTGCCCATTAATGCATGAATGAGTTAATAAACTGTGGTATATGTATACCATGGAATACTATTCAGCCATAAAGATGAAGACTTTACATCTTTTGTATGTGCCTGGATGGTGTTGAAGAACATTCTCCTTAGTAAAGTATCTCAAGAACATAAAAGCAAGCATCCCACGTACTTCATACTAATCTAGTAGATAAACAACTACAGGCCCAGGAGAGGAAAACATAATTAAATTCAGGAGGAAGAGAGGGGGAAGAGGGGAAAGAGGATTCCATAAAATCCTACCTATCAGGTACAATGTGAGAGTATAGGGCACATACTCTATACCCTGGGTGAAAGACCCACCTACAACTTGGACTTTATCTTACAAACACAATGTTGCCTAATTTTATGTACCCTTACATACAATTTTTAAAAATATAGGGTACATGTGAAATTTACTAGGTGTAAAATATAAATGTCTTAACACAATAACTAAGAAAATGCCATGAAGGTTATGTTTACCAGTTTGATGAAAACATTTCAAATTTTATATAAAACCAGCACATTGTACCCCATGATTGCATTAATGTACACAGATATGATTTAATAAAATAATAATAATAAAAGAAAAGAAAAGCAAGAAATCTCTTCTGATGAAAACTGTACAAATGAGTCATAGACATCTGGAACCAAATAGAAAATCAGGAAATGAAACTAACATTTTATAGCCACCTAATCTTTGATAAACCAAACAAGAACGTACACTGAGGAAGAGTCCCTGGTTAATAAATGGTGCTGGGAGAACTGGATATCCACATGTAAGAGACTGAAACTGGACCTACACCTTTCTCTACTCACTAAAATTGATTCAAGATGGATAAAAGACCTAAATTTAAGGCATGAAACAATAAAAATCCTCAAAGAAAGTATGGGAAAACACCTGAAGATATTGGTCTGGGGAAAGACTTTATGAAGAAGACTTCTGTGGCAATTGCAACAACAAAAATAAACATATGGATCTTAGTTAAACTGAAAAGCTTCTGTACAGCTAAGGAAACAACAACCAAAGCAAATAGACAACCTACACAATGGGAAAGGATATTTGCATATTTTGAATTGGACAAAAGCTTGATAACTAGGATCTACAGAGAACTCAATTAATCAACAGGAAAAAAGCCAACAATTTCTTATATCAATGGGCAAGAGAGATAAGTAAAAACCTCTCTAAGGAAGACAGACAAATGACTAACAAACATGAAAAATGATCATCATCCCTAATTATTAGAGAAATGCAAATCAAAACCACACTGAGATGTCATCTAACCCCAGCGAGAATGACCCACATCATAAAAATCTCAAAACTGCAGATGCTGGTGTGGATGTGGAGAGAAGGGAACACTTTTACATTGCTGATGGGACTGCAAACTAATACAACCTTTTTGGAAGGAAGTATGGTGAACTCTTGAAGAACTCACACTAGACCTCCCATTTGACACTGCAATCCCATTATTGGGCATCTACCCAGAAGAAAAAATGTCCTTTTACCATAAGAACACTTGCATTAGACTGTTTATTGCAGCTCAATTTACAATGGCCAAAATGTGGAAACAGCCTAAATGCCCACCAACCCAGGAGTGGATTAACAAGCTGTGTGTATGTATACCATGAAATACAGCCATTAAAAGAGATGGAGACTTACAACTTTTATATTAACCTAGATGGAAGTGGAACACATTATTCTTAGTAAATGGAGAAGAATGGAGAAACAAGACTCCTATGTACTCAATTCTGATATGAGGACAATTAATGAGTACATAGTGGAGGGTGTGTGAAGGGGAGAGCAGAGACAGGGAAGAGAAGGGGTGGGCGGTCATGGTGTGTGACACACCTTTTGGGGGTGGGACACAAATATAAGAGAGATTTTAGCAAATGCAATCAGTGTAACCTGGTTCTTTGTACCCTCGATGAATCCCCAACAAAAATAGAAAACTGTACAAATGTTTGGATTGATGCTATCAAAGATGCAGGATCACTGTAGTTCATCAGAACATTTTGTTAACCTTGGCAAAACTTTTGTCTATGGACAGTTCACTCATTCCCACTCTCCTTTATGACTCTGTCTACCCTGTCAAGATCGCCACCTAATAATTTTCATCTATCCTAGTTCTCCTGCAGATGAACTCATCAGCTTATTGCAAAAGCTTAATTTATCAAGAATCCACTTCTTTGTATTCTACCTCATTGTATACATCTGAAAATATCCTATTTTTTTTACAAAATTGCTTAAACTCATTATATATCATCTTCTTCACCTGTCACATGGAGCAATGTAGGATGATGTCTGAATTGACTAATATTAATAATAATAGATTCTATTTACAAATGTATTATGTGCCAACCACTGTGCTTACTATTTCACATTTGGAGGAACACCATATCCCAGTGGTTAAAGGTGACAAGATTTAAACTGCCTGTTTTGAAATCTTAACCAATTATTCTCTGCCAAGTATCAGCAGAGTTGTTGATATGGGCAAGTTGTTTTACCTCTTTGCGCCTCAATTTCCTCATTTGTAAATAACAATACTGCCTAATAGGGCTGTTATGAAGATTCAGTGAATTACTAATAGTGCCTGGGGGTTGTTAAATAAAAATGTCCTTACATAGATTAAGTACTTCACATCTTAAATACTTATGAGGTACTTGAATCTAAATAAACTTTTAGTTATTATTAATCTGACTTTAGGTATATTATTTTTTGTAATATTGATGTGGTTGATAACGAAGAAACAGAGTGAGAGAGGCTCAACACCTAAAGGTCGGGCTTCACCAGACCTTTCACTTTCTTTGACCGGTCACAGGGATGGATGGATGTTTTTATAATAGCTGGAGAAAGGTCAGGGAATGGGCTTGGTTATCTGAGAATGTGAGAATGAATAGTGTCTTTTTAGGAATTTTCTCTGTTCTTTTTCACATTCTCTAATTGTACTCCCTCTGGTGATCCATTGTGGGACTTTCTCTGGCTCAATCAGTATAAAGAAAAATACAGTTGCATATTCTGTTATCTTCTGGTACTTTTTCATGATAACCCTTGGGGTCACAACTCACAGTTTGAGAAATACTGGTTTAAGCTATATTTTCTCTACTTGTTGAGGAGTGTGTCCTATGGGACAAAATCAAAGGCCATCCTGAGGTGAAATGTATTGCATTCATTGCTTTTCTGCTATCTACAATGTCCTCTGCTCTGTCAGCAAAGGCTATTAGATTGTTCTTTGATAATTTGCTCTTCTAACTCATGTTAGCTATTACCCTGCGATCTTACTGTTTACAAATTGATTTTCTGATGATATGCTCCAACATTCTTACATGTACTGAAGTTAACATGAATTGGTCTATAATTTCTAGCATTTATTATACAACAACTTTTCAAACAGATCTCTATAGAGGCTCTCTTATATGCTTTGAGCATCTCTCCCGTCGTCCCTAAGTTCTTGGGATGACTCAGACAATTCATTATTTCACTGCAAGATGATTGTTGTCAGTTCCACTGAGATAAGCACATGGAAATGTTTTAAGTGATTAGACTTTTTACTACTTGTACTTTATCTTGTTATCCTACCATTTTATCTCTCTCTCTCTCATTCCCTTCTTTTTCTCCCCCCTTTCCACCTTCCCTCCTCTTACTTTTGCTATACAAGTAAAACTAAAGGCCATGTGAAAAATTACTCTCTATGGACTTTCTTCAATTTTCTATTTCTTATCATAATGAAATATTAATAGTGCCTGCTGTATGAGGTACAATAATGATTGCCACCATGTTTTTAAAATGACTCCTTATCTCTCAGTGATATATGCTAAAACATTTAAGTTTGAAATTGTATAATATTTGAAATTCTTTTCAAAGTAAAGCAGAGTTCATAGAGAAGGCAATTTCTAGTGTATGATATAAACTTGAGAGACCAGCTGAACATTTCATCTCAAAGCAGGTTCATAGAAATCTCAACTGTGGACTTATAAAGGGAACTGAGAAGGGTCCATGTGTGACATTGTAATAATATTTCAGATGTCTGTATTAATACTGAATTTAAATTTATTCATAAGATTTTATCCCAGTGTGCTGGAGAAGAAAATGCTCAGTATGAAAATGTGGCTGATATTTCTCAGTTCTTGTTCTTCCTCCGCACCTTGTGTGTCTCCACCACCATATACGTCACTGCTGTTTTTATTTGTCCAAATGCTATTTTTTTTTGAGCTCAAATACTGTCTCTACCAGAAGCATCATGCAGTTCCCTATGTAGACAAGACTCTCTCTTGATCTCTTTTATAGCACTTACTTGCCCTACAACATCTTGTAGCTAAGTATGAATGTCCATATTCATATTCTCTACTTAAAATGATTCTTAAGGACAGGATACATTCTAATTCAATATGTCTTTGTGTCTGGTGCATTGCTAGGAACACCTCAATAAATAGATGTCTGTCAAACGAACAAATAAGTGAATAAATGGTGAGTACAAAAGTTGGAAAAAAAGGAAAGGCAAATGCAAAAAAAAAAAAAAAAGTTCCTAAATGCAGCATCACTTTAGATTTCTGTAGTCTTCATAGATGAAAAGGTTCTTGTAGACTTAATTAACAATAAAAACTTCATCAACTCATAATAGGAGCTAGATTTTGTTGCTGCCTTTTTACAGAACATTGTGTCTTTTTTCAACAGCAGATCAATGGCCACATTTTGTAGAATGGTTTGTTCGTAAGCTGTCAACATTCAAATAGCTCTTTTGTACATAAAGCAAGATAAACTGAAGTTGGAATTGGCTATCTGGAAAGTTAAACCACTTCTCTAACTACCGAATGCATGTTTACTGCTTCATGAGCCTGTTGGCGGTTTCCCCAAAATGACCAACATTAGAGCCATGTAAACATTTTGAAGATTACACCACAGACATTCTTGTTTTTTTTCTTCTGTAATGATTACTATAATATGTTCATTATGGGAAAGCACGCCCTAACAATGCCTCACTGAATTTTAAGGGAGCAGTGGTTGGGAGAAGTGCTGTGCGTCAAACAACCATTAAGAAATCAAGATGTGCGGACCAAAACTTATCAAAGAAGTTAAGTTGCATTGAAGTCTCAGGATACATATACTGTTTGGAGTAGTTCCTACTCTTCTGCTAAATATCTTGATGGCTGGAATACAAGCTGCCAGGAAGTTTTACATTATTTGCTTTCAAAATTATATAGAAAACAAAATTGGCACACAGCAAACTAAGAGGTACTTGATAAGGATTTTTGAAATGTGGAAATGTAATTATTACTACTTTATCAGAAAGAAGAGGGTAAAGAAAAATCTTTTGTTTTTATATATAGTATGTGATAATTAAAGAGGTAAACATCAGGCCCTGAACATTCTATTTATTTTCACAGTCTTGTTAGATAGATAGATGCAGCAGGGACTGGCCATTTCCTCCCCAAACCATTTTTTTGGTTTAGAACTAGAGCGAAATGAGCAAGGCATCTGGAGTTGCAAAATGTAAGGATGTTCTCAGGTTTCTGCAAATACCAATCCTGCTCTTTTATGACCCTGAACTGGCATGACCTTGAGAGTGAGTGGCTCCTTACATTTTACATCCTTGGCTACTGGCTTGCAGCATCCAAATCTCAACAATGTGATTGTCTTGCTGGGCAGTTAAACTACATTTCCCAGCCTCTCAAATTAGGGTTGATATTGTAACTGATTTCAGTCCAGAAGAATACAATAAAGGAACTATGGCTCTTTTAGTCTTGATCTACAAAATTATCTAAAGTTTTCTGATGAGGGAGGGGAATTGGTGTGCTCACACCTAATGGGCACAATGTAGGGGTATATGATATACCCCTTGGATGCAGGACACAACTACAACAGGGAGTTAACCTAACACACACAAACATTGAACGTAATTGGTTGTACCCTCATGTTGATCTGAAATTTAAAAAAATAAATAAAGTTTTCTGATGGTTATTTGTAGTTGTCAACTTGACTGGGCTAGGGAATACCCAGATAGCTGGCAAAATACTATTTCTGGGTATGTCTGTGAGGGTGTTTCTGGAAGAGATTAGCATTTGATTTAATAAACTGAGTAAAGATCCATTTTCACCAAGGTGGGTGACATGACTCAATCTCTTAAGGGCCCAAATGGGGAAAAAATGGTGGAGAAAAGATGAATTATCTCTCTTTCTCTTTTTGAGTTGGGATATGCATCTTCTTCTGCGCTGGGACATCAGGTCTCCTGATTCTTGGGCCTTTGCATTCATCAGCTGTCTAAGAAACTAAAATGTGAGAGTTGTTTGTCAAACAATTAGTCTACTCAGATTTATAGTAGGTATAATTCTTGTTCGTTTTTGTTGTTGTTTGTTTGTTTTAGAGGAAATTAAGGCTCAGGGAACCTAAGTTCACTGCAGAAGATCACACAGATCATGATGGTAGATCTAGGACATCAGCTGTCTCCCTGGTTGTTAGGCCTTCAGCCTGAATGGGAAGTTGCATCAGTAGCCCTCCTGGTTCTCAAGTCTTTGGACTTGAATTGAATTACAGCATTGGCTTTCCTGGTTCACTAGCTTGTCAGCAGTATGAGGTGGATATTACAGACCTCCATAGTGAAGTGATCTGACTCTCAGAATAAGTCTCTTATAGATGGATGGATATATATATATATATATATATATATGTCGTATCATATTAGGGATATATATCTATATACACAAACACATACACTCTCTCTCATAGTATGTGTGTGTGTGTGTGTGTATACATTTTATTGGTTCTGTTTCTCTGGAGAACCTTGACTAATTCAAGCACCATACTCCATGCTTTTTTTCCTTCTACCGGCTGATTAGAGAGGGCTTCAAGTATGTAAGGGAGGATGGAGCCACAATTTGGAGGGAACCTAAGTCACCTGAGTTGCTACATAGAGCTATGCTCAGGTAGCAGGTCAACCAGGGACACCCAGGACAGATATTTGGGAGAATGAAACTTTTATTATTTTAAGAAACTAAAATGTGGAAGTTGTTTGTCAAACAATTAGTCTACTCAGAGTTATAGTAGGTATAATTCTTGTTCTTTTTTAGTTGTTGTTTGTTTGTTTTAGAGGAAACTAAGGCTCAGGGAACCTAAGTTCACTGCAGAAGGTCACACAGATCATGATGGTAGATCTAGGATTTGAGCTCTAGTCCATCTGACTCCACATACTGTTTATAGAAATCACTAGAGGTGATTGCAGGGAATACACTTAATAAAGTTAGTGATCCTTTCCAACTACGTATCCAAGATTCTGTGTGATAGTTTCTGAAACACATTCAACGTTAGAAGTTTTAAGTTAGAAAATAAAAATGTCATTGTTCTTTACAACAAATCATTTTAACTAGGTAAATTTGCTACTGTTTGGATTTGAGCTGTACCAGATATTCCCCACTTCCCTCTTTTACACACACACATACACACACATACACGACAGCCCCTATTTCAAATTTGGGTCACCAGATCCTGCCAACTTCCAGAAGCTTCCTGGTTTTGGTTTACATTAAATTCAGCCACAAATTGCGGCAAAAAAAAAAAAAGTTGATGTAATAATAAGATGTCATAGTGAAAAAATATTCCCTTTTCTTTATTGATTCCCAGATTTTATTGGCAGAGACTTATATCAAATAGTGAAACCTATATTATCTATTTGCTACCCTTACAAAAGAGAGCTCATTTAGAGAACTATATTCTACAACATAAATACATACACAGGATCTGTTTGGTTTTTGTGGGGTGCCAGTTAAAAGGGAGCCACATGGGAAGGCAAGACAGGAGAACACCTGAGGAAGTCTGCTGTCATCTCATTCTGCAGGACATTCACACAAGGTCTGAGAATGAGTTCTTTGATTTTTCTCTCTTCAAAGCAAATCAACAGGGAGAGATACGGGTTTAAAAGTAAAAATTATTTTAATAAATAATTCTATATGGTTTTCCAACTGGAAATGCAGAAACATCTATAATTCTTCCCACTCCCTTTAAAAAAAATTGACAGATAAAAATTATTAATATATTTTTATATTGCTTTTTTAAAATTGAAAGATAAACAATATATTAATCCCCTCTTATCCTTGGAGAATATGTTCCAAGATCCCCAATGGCTCCCTAAAACACCAGTTGGTACTGAAGACTACATATGCTATTTTTTCCTGTACTTACATATTTATGGTAAAGTTTAATTTATAAATTAGGCATAGCAAGAGATTAACAATATTAATAATAGAATGATTTCAATAATATACTGTTATAAAAGTTACGTGGACTTAGTCTCTCTTCAAAATATCTCATTACACTGTATTCCACCCATTTTCAGACCCTGGTTGACCACAGGTAATTGAAACCATGGAAAGCAAAACCAGGCATAAAGGGGAATAATTGTGAACGTGCTTATCTTCAACACCGGCTTTCCTTTCCTTTCTTTCTTTTTTTTTTTTTTTTTTTTGCAGTTTTTGTCTGGGGCTGGATTTGAACCCGCCACCTCCTGCATACAGGGCTGGCGCCCTATTCCTTTGAGCCACAGGCACCGCCCACAACTGACTTTCCTAATTTAAGTAGGGAGATGATGTGGCTAATGAAAAGATCACAGCATTTGCTTTTGAAAGAGTGGTTATGCTTCTGGTTTCTTCAAATACTAGATAATAACAATAGGAAAATCACTACTTGGCTGTAAGATCCAATTTCCCACTTGTAAATTGAACATATTAGTGATATCTAAATCACAAGATATAATGATATGCATATCTTTATAATAAAATTGATCATGGAGAATGACGTTGGATCAGGTATGTGCTTAATAAACATATTCTTTTGTTTTTTTTATTTTTTCCATTTCTCTGTTATCCAGAGTATTTGTTTATTTTGTTTTGTTTTTGAGACAGGTCTCACTCTGTCACTTGGACGATTAGAGCACATTGGTGGTCATCACATCTCACAGCAACCTCAAACTCCTGAGCTCAAGAGATCCTCTTGTCTCAGCCTCCCAAATAGCTGGGACTATGGCACATGCCACTACACCCAGGTAAATTTTCTACTTTTTATGGAGATGGAGTCTCACTCTTGTTTAGGTTGGTTTCAAACTCCTAACCTCAAACAATCCTCCTGCTTTGGCTTTCAAAAGTCCTAGAATTTAGAGGTTTGAGCCACTACTCCCACCCATATTTTCCATGTTTTGCTATCACAATAAATTGAGGTGTGTACTCACAGAGTATAATGGGGTATCTTTATAAAAGGGCTCTGCTTACTTGGGTTGATGGGCAAAAGTACTGCAATTTTGTTTGTGGTTTTCAGGGGGAGTGATCTTCTCCACTTACCCTGGGAACTACAAGATGCTTATATTGTTTTGTTCTGTGTTCTTGGTATCTAGAAAAGAGCTTTCTAAAAAGTTATAAATTCCCAGAATTCTGTTGAGATTCATTATTCATTACACTAAATAATTTTGTATACTCTTAAGCTTTCAAATCATCATTACACTGAAGAATCTAAAGTATGTTTATCCTGACCGGACACCTACCCCTTCCCACACCCAACCAACTGCCTGTGGACAGATCATATTGAATTTTCTGCAAATATTCTTGAACCCAGTAACCAACAGTGATCTTCATACCTTCTCTCAAATTTCACTCTTTCTCTTTTATATTTTAGCAAATGATGGGAACATTCTTCACACAGGGCAGGCATCAGCACACTATACCTCAAGAGCCAAAGTTTGCCACTGTGAATCTGGCCCACTTGAAAATAAAGTTGTATCGGAGCACAGCCATTACCAAACACTTAACATATTTTCTCTGGTTGCCTTTGCCCTTACTGCAGTAGAGCTGAGTACTTGTAACAAAGATCTTAGGATCCATAAGACTAAAATATTTACTATCTGACCTTGGAAAAAAAAAAGTTTGCCACCTGAAGTAAGATAATCAGGATAGAAATCCAAGAGAGACCATTGATGTCCTCCTATGCCCTGTCCTTCATTCCCTCATCCAATTAGTTTCCACATCCAATAAAATTTACCTCCTACCTAGCTCTCCAGTTCTGCCTCTGCCTCAATTTCGACCATCAATGAGATACTGATTAACTTTATCCAGACTATTATAATACGCTACCTGGATCTCCTGACATTATTATTTTTTTTAAGGCTATAGCACCCAATATTCCCCCCAGCAATCTACAGTTACTAACAAGGCCCCATCCTGCTTGGTTCTGAGATCAGAAACATTCAGGGTGGTATGACTGTAGACGCTGACATGTTCTTTTTTTTTTTTTTTTTTTGTAGAGACAGAGTCTCACTGTACCGCCCTCGGGTAGAGTGCCGTGGCGTCACACGGCTCACAGCAACCTCCAACTCCTGGGCTTACGCGATTCTCTTGCCTCAGCCTCCCGAGCAGCTGGGACTACAGGCGCCCGCCACAACACCCGGCTATTTTTCTGTTGCAGTTTGGCCGGGGGCTGGGTTTGAACCCGCCACCCTCGGCATATGGGGCCAGCGCCTTACTCACTGAGCCACAGGTGCCACCCATGTTCTTTTTTTTTTTTTTTTTTTGTAGAGACAGAGTCTCACTTTACCGCCCTCGGTAGAGTGCCATGACGTCACAGGACTCACAGCAACCTCCAGCTCTTGGGCTTCTGTGATTCTCCTGCCTCAGCCTCCCGAGCAGCTGGGACTACAGGCGCCCGCCACAACGCCCGGCTATTTTTTGGTTGCAGTTTAGCCGGGGCTGGGTTTGAACCCGCCACCCTCAGTATATGGGGCCGGCGCCCTACTCACTGAGCCACAGGCGCCACCCATGTTCTTAATCATCTTAAACCATTCTTCACACTCTTGTCAGAACTATCTATTAAAAAAAAAAAAAAAAAAGCCCTGATTCTATCCTTATAAAATTTTTTGTTGGGTCTCTAAAATCCAGTGTTAATTATTCTTGCTATAATATTGCCTACAATTACTGAGCAAATTTAAATCACACCAGCTTTAGCATCCTCCTTTTTCTGCTATAATTTTATTCTTTACCATCATGAAATTACTTACTGTTCCCCTGAACACAAGTCGCAATCCTCACTTGGGTTTACATCTTTGTTCATGCTGGCCTTTCTGGAACACACTCCCATTCTAAATTTTAATTCACTTAATATACAGTTATATTTTAATTTTTACCTCTAGATTACTTCATTGAGGTAATCAGGTGGGTCAAATCTCTCTTCTGCCCTGACATAGCATAGTACTGCATAAATCATATTTTCACGCTTCCATTTGTAAGTTCTGAAGTAAGCTTCTATTTATTCCGTGTTTACTTCCTGACCAGACTCTGAATTTTCCTGTCAAAAGATTAAAGTGTAATTCATCTCAGCCTTACCTCTAGGGGATAGGCTCTGATCATCTTGAGGAAATCAGTTTATTCCATCTTCCTCATTGTAGTGATAACTTTATCTCATTCTTTTCCTTAGGAAAGATCAGAGGCTTGGCTCAATGGCTCACACCTGTAATCCCAGCACTCTGGGAGGCTGAGGCTGGTGGATTACTTGAGCTCAGGAGTTCAAGACCAGCCTGAGCAAGAGCAAGAGCCCATCTCTACTAAAAATAGGAAAAACTAGCTGGGCATGGGAGCATATGCCTATAGTCCCAGCTACTCCAGAGGCCGAGGCAAGAGGATTGCTCAAGCCCAAGAGTTTGAGGTTGCTGAGAGTTAGGATGCCACTGCACTCTACCCAGGGTGACAGAGTGAACCTCTGTCTCAAAAAGACAAACAAACAAAAAAAAACCCATGGCAGGTGGCACCACCCTGAGTAGTAACACTAAATCCTCATTACAAAGTATTGAATACTGTAACGATAGACATTGTTTTACTCATTTTTATTTCTTCAATGTCTCATGAAATCTTTGCCTCACAGATGATCAGAAAAACTGTTTCTTAACTAACAAATATATTGATAGCAAAGCTGGAAATTATCCTACCTAACTCAATACATTTACTCAAATTAAAATCGACTGACCTTCCCTTATGTGTTGAAAACCATATAAATTCACAACTACTAAACTAGTTCATGTAACCAATAATAAATAGTACATAGTAGGATTATGACAGTCTTTCTTACCTAGTCTCACTAGGAAATTACCATAGTGTTACACCCGTGAAAAATGTTACTCCCTTGTTTTTTTCAGTTGTTTATTTTTTTTCTGGGTCTGTACTATTTTCTAATCTTTTATCTCTTACTCTGATCCATGGTCCAGTTAGCATTCTAGATAATACTTTTTCCATATGTTTAGTGTTTATACCCATTTGAAGATAGTTTTATTACCTCTGAAATTATTCAAAAGTTCCATTTTAGGTTCAGACTATTGATTCAATGTATTTATATAGCTCTAGCTAATACAGATCTAATATAATGCTTCACATGTTCAGGCCATACTGTCAGTTCCAGTGTTCACCTTGAATGACGTCTATTGCCTGTTACCCTAAGAAGAAATTCTCTCTCATAAGCCTGCACTAGAAGAACTTCATTATTTTACACTGCACCTCTTTTTCACTCAGGAAAATAAGGACAAGTTTAAAGTCAGTTTAAACTTCTTTTTCTTCTTCTTTTTTTTTTTGACAAAGTCTCCCTTTGTCTCCTGGGCTAACGTTCTGTGACCTCAGCCTAGTTCACAACAACCTCAAACTCCCGGGCTCAAGCAATCCTCTTGCTTCAGCCTCCCAGGTAGCTGGGCCTACAGGTGTCCACCACAATGCCCAGCTAATTCTTGGTCAAGCTGGTCTTGACCTTTTTTTTTTTTTTTTTAAAAGACTGTATCTCACTCTGTCACCCTGGCTACAGTGCCACAGCATTATAGTTCACAGCAACCTCAACCTCCTGGATTGAGGCGATTCTCCTGTCTTAGCCTCCTAAGCATCTGGAATTATAGGTGCTGCCACATGGCCTAGCTAATTTTTCTATTTTTAGTAGAAATGGGGTCTTGCTCTTTCTCAGGCTGGTCTCGAATTCCTAAACTCAAGCAATTTACTCACTGCAGCCTCCCAGAGTGCTAGAATTATAGGCGTGAGCTATCACATCCAACCAAGTCCCAACTTCATTTGGTCAAAATGGCCATATGTATTTCTAACCAGCTTATGGTTTCAGCAACTTCTGCTTCAGTGCAGTAGATCTTGGTTGCTGTATCTTTCTGTATGCACCTGTCTCCCCAGACATCAAGAAATCAGTTTTCTCAGCTACCTCAGCTCTCTGAAGGGTCAAAGAATAGCCATTGATTTTTAATTTGTCTACTTTTTCTTACCAAGATGGCAGTGATGACATCCAACTTCTTTCCACATCAGAGTTAAAATCACAAGTTAGTCTAGCCATTTTGAAGAGCAAGAGAATTATTATCTGAGATTAAAGATAAACTTCCCTGCTTCAAATGAACTGCTAATCTTATTAATTTTTCTTGTCACTAAGCATGTACCTCAGTTCCCAGGGACCATGATTTTATTATGTAAGAGTTCCATGCCTATTTTAAGGTTTCTAAACAGTTTTACCACTCATATGCTAATCATGAGACCCATGACTAGCCAAAGCATGATCTAAAGAAAATGGCTCTGTCCTTTGGACCACCTATGATGGATGGCTCCACCCACAGAGAGAGATTTGACTTAACGGGTGAGAGCTTGGGAGGACAAAGGGAATGGAGGCACTGGTAGTGTGAGAGGTAGCTGAAAGGATGTGCCAACAGACAACATTATATAGAGGAGATGCAATGAGAGGTGGGGAGAGAATCACAACTGAACAAATTAGGAGGGAGCAGAATATGAGAGTAGGCAGATGCTTTGAGGCAAACACAGAGGGTGCATGCAGTGCTAAGACAAAGCACAAATCCAGACAACAGCCAAGAGGGAACACTGACTCCTTCCAGCAATACTCTAGGGTTCATGCTTTCCTGCTGCTGGGATCTTAGCGAGGGGTTGTGAGTGATACCCTGTGGGGTTGTGAGTGATACCCCTGTGGGGTTGTGAGTGATACCCTACCCCTTCATCAGCACAAAGTCTCACATCAGTGAAGCTCAACTCTACCTGTTGACACTGAGGTCTGCTTGGTCTGTTTTCCTGATTTATTGGGGGTTGGGGGTGGGGTTCTTGTTTTCTGTAAGACCTACTTGGCTAAAGGCCATGAGTCTTTATTCCAAAATGTATCCATATAATAACATCTATAATCATTTAAAATAACTTGATCATCTCTCTGCTCCATTACACTAAAAAAAATTTAATGAAGCAATTGTGATCTCAATTTTAGAGTTTATCTAGGGCAGCAAATTTGGCCAACATGTCAAATTGTAAGTAACAGAATGTTTTCTTTCATTTTGCTCTAACATCTTTTCTGTCTTCCATATTAACATACTTCTTTGTGGACTCTTAGATGTTAATTAATATTTTAAAACAAATGTTAATGCAGTAGTGGGTGTTAATGGTGGGTTAATGTACCAGACTTTCATTAGATAACATATTTGCTTTTGAAAGGATTTTTTTCCACAGCAGAAAGGGGGGATGGAGGCAGATACATAAATTTTGTCATGGTTACAATTAATGCAAGCCTACTTTTACCCAGATACTGCTTTAGAGTATATTTTGGGTAGCCTACAAAAAGAAGTTTATACCACAACCTTCTATAACTGGGTGTTCCACCTGTTAGGAGTCAATAACTGTTAATTGAAAATATTTTAGTCAGATCAATGTCAGTTTGCTATAGAAGAGTTCCTCTATTTTCTGCATTTATTTCATATTGTAAATTTCCAAGGCCTTTAATATTCATGTCTATACAGTTCACTAGAGTTCTCTTAAATTCATTTACTTTTTGTAAGATTCCACAATTGCATTTTGTAAATTAGCATATTACAAGTTATTATTCTGTGAGATAATAAAACTCCCAGTTCAAAATTTTATCCTACCTATTAAACATGTTTTCTCCCTGATTTGTCTATTTTATTGAGGTTATCCAGTTTTAAAGATTTAAGCTAATCCAAAAGATTAGTGACAATTCAAGAACTTTTCAAAGATTTTTAAACAAGATTTAACCTAAAATTTAGAATATTTAAACTTTCACTTAATTTTTGGGAACTATGCCAAATTACTAATAAAAGATTGCCTTCCTTCCCACCTTCCTTCCTCCTTTCCTTTCATTTACAGCAAATGATTTCTTAAAACTGTGCTTGACAAAGCCCTAAATATTCTGCAGAGATTCTCAAGTTCACACATGGTAATGGGAAGACCAGCAGAAAGTGCAGTGACAAAAATCATTTGAAGAATGACTTACACTACTTAATATAGAAAATCTAAAATCACTACCATGGAACATAAAGTAGTAGATGACCGTGTACTTTCAGTCCTTAAAATATTGAATAGCTACTACCGTGAAAAAATCTATGTATCTGAATAAATATCAGTATGGCCACATAATTTAAAATCTAAAAATGAATGCCAGTACTCTTTGTTTAATCGGTTTCCTCGTTTAACGTATTTTGACAACATGTTATGTTTATTTTCTGAAGAGCTGTAGGATCATTGTCACATGGCAAGTGATTTCATATGATGATTCGACCTCCGCTCAGGGAGTTGATCAAACTTTCACAGTGCCAGCCCATTAAGTCATTTTTGTTTCCTCCCTCAGTACTTGCCCTCCAAAATGCATACTCTGCAGGTTAATCCACAGGACATAGTGAAAATGCCCAAACGTTCTCTCGAGTAATCCAGCACTGCATACTGATCAATCAGAGAATATATTGTCTTGCATACTGATCAACCTTGAAAAATAAAGTTCACGAGCAATGAAATAGAGAATGAAAGTAATAATCCACTTAAATGTGGACCTAAACATGATTTACCTGAAACACCCATACCATATTACAGAAGTAGACATTGTTACATTTGGGTTTTGTTTTAATTTTTATTTTCTAGGCAATTGCTTCATATCTTTTCCTTTTGCAAGCATAGACCTTGGGAAGGTCATATTAGTCCTATAAAACTGTAAAGGAGTAATTTGAAATACCATAAATAATAGAATATATGGGCACATATTTATTAGGGTTCCTTAAAATAAAAATATAAATTAATCACCTATTTATATGGTTTCCAGCTATAGGTGATTATCACTGTGCAAAATATTGTACCATGTATTCAATTTCTATAGAATTTATTTTAGCATGCTATGATTTATAATCTATGAAGGCTCATCTATTGCAAAAACCTTTAGAGAAGTATGTAGTGAGAGCCAAATGGAAGAAAAATCTGCTTTTTAAGGAATATATAAATGCATCCTAAGTGCATGCCATGTGATTCATACACAGTAGCTTTAAAATGCAGCACACTGTTCACAAGCTTTTGGTAGCCATACCTGTTTTAAAGTAGGATAAATATGTAATGGAATATTGGAAACTTTGATAAAGTATAATTGGTGTCAAAAGTCAGTAGTTATAAAATTATTTATTGCTTATTTAGCCGGGCTTCTATAGTCTGTCTTTGCTAACATTTAAAGAAGCAAAAAATTCACCCTCCCTCAATCTGACCTCTCCTCTCCCCTCCCATTCCCCCTCCTCCCTCCTTCATCCTGGGCTATAGCTGTGATCTATTCTTCATATGAAAGTGGGAGGGATTGTAAATTGGTTTCATAATAGTACTGAGTACACTGGATATTTTTCTTCCATTCTTGAGGTACTTTACTAAGTAGGATATGTTCCAGCTCGGTCCATGTAAATGTAAAAGAGGTAAAGTCTCTATATTTTTTAAGGCTGCATAATATTCCATGGTGTACATATACCACAATTTATTAATCCATTCATGGGTCGACGGGCTTCTTCCATGACTTGACTATTATGAATTGAGCAACAATGAACAATCTGATGCAAATATCTTTGTTGCCAAGTGATTTTTGGTCTTTTGGATATACACCTAGTAGAGGAATTGCAGGATCAAACGGCAGGTCTACTTTTAGATCCCTGAGTATTCTCCATACTTCTTTCCAAAAGGGACATACTAGCTTGCACTCCCATTAGCAGTGCAGAAGTGTTCCCTTTTCTCTATGTCCACACCAACATCTGTAGTTTGGGGATTTTGTTGTGTGAGCCACTCTTATGGGAGTTAGATGATATCTCAAAGTGGTGTTGATTTGCATTTCTCTGATAATTAAAGATGATGAGCATTTTTTCATGTGTCTGTAGGCCATGCACCTATCATCTTCAGAGAAGCTTCTGTTCAAGTCCCTTGCCCACAATGACACGGGATTACTTGTTCTTTTCTTATTAATAAGTTTGAGTTCTCTGTGTATTCTGGTTATTAAAGCTTGGTCAGAAGCATAACCTGCAAATGTCCTCTCCCACTCTGAGGGCTGTCTGCTTGCATTACTTGCTGTGTTCTTGGCTGCGCAGAAGCTTTTTAGTTTGATCAGATCCCAGTAATGTATTTGGTGTTGCTTCAATTGCCTGGGGGGCGGGGGGGGGGTCCTCCTTATAAAGTATCACACTTATAGTGCATAATGCAAGGGTACATATAGAATCTATTACTATAGAGTATAAATGTCTTAACACAATAATTAAGTAAACGAGATGAGGTATAACCAGTGTGATGTAAGCATTCCTAATTCTATATGAAATCAGCACATTATACCCCATAAATGCATTAATGTATACATGATCTATGTGTTTATGATTTAATAAAAAAATTAAAATAAAGAAGCAAAACAAATGCCAAATCTAATATTAAATTTCTTTTTCTTTTATGTTTTCTGTTGTATTTCTAACTTGTATTCTAACTAGGAACTTCTAAAGATCAAGAACCACCAGCTTCCTTGTACAGCTGGACTCCCAGCTGGGTGTGTTGTGTGTGTAGTAGCTTCAGTAATTTCCTTTCTTTTCATGTGTCTTTTCTCTAAGTTGGCTGCCTTGTTTAGAATGAGATTTCCTTTGCAATCTGTACCATTTCCCTTCCTTTGGGTATCTAACTTGATTTATAAACTTACTATTTTACTTACATTATTTTAATCATTACTAAAAATTTTTTAGTTCAAACTTTTCTTCACAAAAGCTCTTTATCATGCCACTATTCAAATATAAATTCAAACATATTTTAAATAGCAATTAATATTTTGCATGGTAGGATACTAATTTAACAAAGAGTTGACAATTATAAGCCCCTTAAACTTTGATGCATATTGTTTTCAAAATTTGATATTGTTTGAATTATTCTCCGTAACAGAATACAAAAGACATGTTAAAAATAATTAATAATGTTAATATGTTAATAATACATGTTAATAAGACATGTTAATAATAATTAAAGAATGTTCATTTTGGATTTTAGAGATCTTCATATTTAAAGAAAATTATAAATGATTGAAGCATTGAAATGTAAGTCAGAGGAATTGGGATTTTTATCCTGGAGTAGAAGTGGTTAAGGTTTGATTTAATGACTTACAGAAAATAAGTCAACCACCCAGGGCACTGATAGACAATTTCAGCCTAAGCTTGCACACACACACACAAAAAAAATATTTCACTTCTCTTTATTTCTCCTCTGTTACTGCTCTTCCCTGGGCTTCCTTGCTCCTTTGTATAGGTCATTGGAACCTAGGTAGACAGGTGCAGTTGTGTAATCACAAAAGGAGTCATCGAAAATACTAGCAAAGCCATGCCCCTGCTCCTTATGCTTATGAAACAATCATAAAATAATAGCCAACTCGGAGCAATAAATGCTGTAAAGCATATCAGTCTTCTACTATAGTCAAAGAACTTTTAATTATAGTCAAAAAGACCAGAATCTATTTTTTCTGCCCTATAATAATATCTATTGTCAAAGTCTGCTAACTCAAAAATAACCTTTGTCACTTACAAATTTTTTTCCCCTAATTCTTTTTCCACATCTAAATTATGGAGAATTTAGGGAAATAAAAGAAAGAATGACATTTTATAGGATAAGAGCTAATTTTATATCTAGAATTAAAGAGTTAATACAAGGAAACATCATAGAGAGCGTTAGATTCAGAATGTTATTTTTAGTTGCTCATTTGCTTAGGCTTCGGATAACTAGAAGATATTCTTATTGGCAATGCCCTTTTTTAAAAACCAAAATTGCATGAAAACAAAATCAAATATAAAAATAACCATCACCAGTATGTCTTATTTGAGTTTGAACCTGTGGAGGATAAAATGATTTTGTGTGACAACAATAGCTCAATAAAAGACAAGCAGGGTTGAAGAAATATGCAGCCAAGTCAGAAGGAAACTGCAGCCACATTCTCTTTGTCAAAGACAAGTCTAAGTCTGAAATCAGGTTATAGAAAAGAAAGGGTAGAAGAAGAAAATGACATTCCTCTCTCTTTCTTATGTTTCTAATGATAGTTGATAGTTATTGTTATTAAGTGCATTCTGTCAAATACCATAATAGGTGCCTTAAATATATTATTTAATTTAAGCAGAGAAGCAATCTTAGGAAGTGGAATATTTTTATTTTCATTTGCAGATGAGGACATTGAGGCTTAGGTAGATTAATTGACTGCTTGAGGCCAACAGCTTGTAGTGGCACAGCCAGAGTCAAAGCACAGGCCTAGTGACCCGAGGTCCATTTTATTCCATTCCATTATGCTGCTGGGGTGCTTTGCTTGCAGGCAATAGAAACTGACTCTGGTTAATATAAGCAAAAAGAAAAATTCATGGGAAGGCTATATGGAAAATCCTAGACTCAAAAGGAAGAATAAATTTCAAAAGCTAGAAAAAAAAAAAAAAACCAGAAGCAGGATATCTAGAAGAAACCATATTCTACCTGCTTGAGTGAGCTTTAAACATTGTCAATAATTACGCTCTTCTGATAGGATTATATTCCAAGGTCCAACTAGCTTCGGTCATGTTACCCCCTAATGAGAAGGAAAGCTGTAGTTGAGCACTTTGCCAAGGTCTCACTGGAATACGTCCAATGAGGGATAAATAATTCCCTAAAACAAAATTAGGACCTCTCCACCAAAATACTGGTGGATGCTAGTTTGCTTAAAAACAAAAAATAGCAAAAGACAATGGTAGCTCAGATAAATCTTTCCTGTAACAAATAATCCTTCCTTCCTAGCTTGCTTTTTTGAGACAGGGTCTCACTCTTATTATCCTGGCTCAAGTGCAGTGGCATTTTGATAGCTCATTGCAGCCTCACATTCCTGGGTTTACGTGATCCTTCTGCCTCAGTCTTCCAATCTCTGGGAAGCGTGTGCCACCATACCCAGCTGACTTTTCTATCTTTGTAGAGACGAGGTCTCACTCTTTCTCCAGCCGGTCTTGATTTCCTGGCCTCAAGCAATCCTCCCACCTCAGCCTTCCAAAGTGCTAGGTTTATAGTCATGGATCACCACACCCAGCCATAAAGGATTCCTTTATTCTTCACAAAACGATGGGTTTAATAGAAGCTCTTTATCATCTTCCACTTCCTCCTCACTACCTAGACTGCCCAATTCAAAGCAACACTCTCCATCTTGGGGGTATCCCTCGGTTATAGATTAGGTACAAGGCAGCAATACCTTGAAGACAACACACTGGAGAGAGAAACAGTGTTTCAAGGTCCTACCAACTGATATCCAAGTTTCCCCCATTGTGTAAAAAACAAAGCACCAGCTTCAGAGTTGGGCAATAGTAAGAACAACATGTGAAGTGCTCACTGGATGGCAGAGATTGTTCTGAGGGTGCTCCATATTTTCAGTCATTCAATCTTCACAGCCTTATGGGAAAGGGGCAGATGAAGAAATAAAGACTGAAGAAGACTTGCTCCAAACCACAGACCTGGTACATGACAAAAAAAATTAGCTAAGTCATCAGCTTTGGCTGAGTCTCACTTTTGTCATTTGGGATGATAAGATAATATCTCAATCTTTAGTTTCTTGTAAAATGAAACAATGAAGCACATTTCAAGCTGTCATGTCCATTGATGGGTGGAAGGCAATGAGACTTCCCCCTGCAAACTAGCAAATGGCCTTCTTATTGAGCTATGCTGGTCCCAAACCAGCTCAGAAACTTCATCGAGAACAAAAACTTCAAAGCCAAGATTCACTGCAAGATGCAAAAATAATACTTATTTATTTCTATGTAAGTAAGTCATCGCTTATTTTAAAAACTTTTTATTTCTTGACATGAAGAAGTTAACAATACATATGTTTCTGGAAGATAACATAAAATTTATTTTGTAACAAACAAAAAGTTGGGATTTAATTTTGGCAGAAGTCCTAACATAAAATCTACCTGGGTATTTAACAAAGTTGTGAATGCCATATTCATGAGTAATGAAATTAAAATTCTGATCAAATCATGGAGATTAAGTGTTTGGGGACACATACTTGAAATACCTGCATGTGATAGTATTAAGTAGCACAACTTCTTTCTTTTTTTAAATATAATAGCACGCCATTATTTCTCTTCAATTGTTTTCAACAAGGGCTGTCAGAAAAGACAGAAAGGTAAACAAATACTGGAACTGTTTTCATATCATAAACCCAATGTAGAAAAAGAAACAGCTAACTCTGTTAGTGGTAGTATCCACAGAGAGAAGATGGTATTGGATCTTGGATTTGAACAATGAACCAGCAGGATTATGAAACCCACAGAAGACAAAGCACGCACAATGGCTTGGGCTATGAAGAAAACCATGTGCCATTACTTCTCCTGGAACCCCCTCTGTAATAGGATGAAGAAAGGCAGTAAACGAAGCCAGAGGCAGGAAGGAGATGGTCAAAATTCATATATGGTATGTTTATCATTTTATTCCGTAATCTGTTCTTTATGGTTTTGTTCACCACTGTCGGGGGGAAAATGAAAAGAACCTAAAAAAAAAAAACCAACTGTTTTACCAGCCAGACAAAGGAAACACGTTTATTTTTAATCCTCTGGACACCTCTGAGATTGTCTCAAGAGTAGAAGCAACAGAAAGGTTGAAAACAAAACAGCTTGCAGCACAGCCATTCTTCCAAAGTCGGAATATAGAATGGAATAATTAGAAAGTAATTTGTAAAGATAAAGTGTTTTACAGAATGAGAATTTTGAGCTTAAAGAGATGAAATACCTGCTTTGCTCAACTCACTAAGTGGATTAGAGATAGAATATGAAAGAGTTCCCAGGTATCTGGACTCTAGTCAATGTTCTTAACATGATCACAGTTCCTCTGCATTAGTAATAAAAATTGTATATCCATGCTGAAATGTATTAATATAGAACATAAATATAAGTATATACTGATCTATAGTTGACTGTTCTAAGAATGTTAAACAAAATGTGTTTTCATGGATTGTTGTCAGGAACCAGCCACAGAAGGCCACCAAATGGCAAAGACCATCCAGTGGCAAGGACCATGGGTATGTGCAGGAACTCATGCGTATTCACTGAGCAGTAAGGGCCCCTGATACATTGATTTCATTTCCATCCTCTCCCCACTAGTTTATCGAGGACAGGAACTACAACTATTACATCTCTTCAAGAACTACTCAATATTGGATCCAGTTTCTCCAAATTTATGCTTCACAGAAATTGAATTCCTCCTCCATATTTATGCAAAATCCAGAGAAATTACATTCCTGCTTTGCTCTCTGCTCCCCCAGGTACTTATACATAATCTTTACCCCACACCCAGTTAACCCAATTGTAGAAGCCAACCATTCCTTGAATCACAAACACACACCCACAGGCACACATCAGTAACAAAACCAAAAAGCTATAGCAAGAGATACTGCAATGCATGCCCTTGTTAAAGCAGGTTGCTTTGAAGATGTCATGTTGGGTTTGGAAAGGGGAGGAGAAAAAATGGAGAAGAAGTTTATATGTCAAAAATGCAAAAAGCTTGAAACTAAATGTTAGGTATTCCTATTCTGAAAAATTCTTTGGCCACCCACATGAGAGGAATGACACCCTTTTCCTCTTTTTAGCTTCCTTTTCTGGGCTGCATCCTGTCTGTCTTCCCCTTGCTTCCTCTTTTTTTCTGTCTTCTCTCGTCCCTCTATTTATCTGCTCTTCCTCCAAGCTGAAATAAAAAGCCTCAGCTCACTTCCTGAAGAGCAGGTTACACATACCCCTTTGTTATGTTTCTAGAGCTCCTGCCCATGCTTGTCCCTTCTAAATCTCACTTTCACTTCTCATGGAATATCCACAGTGTTTTTCTAAGCAGAGAGTTTCTTCCTTAAGAGTAATTTCATTATCACTATTGAGAAGATATTGCATTTCTGTTCCTGATGCTTCGAGATTTATAGGCTAAATATCTTTTTTCCTTGATTAATGAGTTTATTAAAATGTGGAAAAATAACATTTGCAAAGTTAATTCTGTAGTTTTTTATACATAACAGCTAACATTTTTATTCTTTTTTCTTTTTATCTTTTTCATTTTTTTAATATATAATTTCTTTCTTTTTATATTGTTTGGGATTCACTGAGGGTGTAAAGACTTAGGTTATACTAATTGCATTTGTTAAAGTCCCTCTTATACTTGTGTTCAGCCCCCATGAAGTGTGCCATACACCATGACCCCCCATCCCTTTTCCTCCTCGCCTCTCCCTGCTCCCTCAGTCCCCTACCCTTCCCTTGTATTAGCTCATCTACAGCCTTCATATTAGAATTGAGTACATTGGATTCTTGCTTCTCCATTCTTGTGATGCTTTTCTAAGAAGAATGTGTTCCACATCCATTCAGGTTAATACAAAAGATGTAAAGTCTCCATTGTTTTTAATGGCTGAATTGTATTCCATGGTATACATATACCACAGCTTGTTAATCCATTCCTGGGTTGGTGGGCATTTAAACTGTTTCCACATTTTTGGCGATTATAAATTGAGCTGTGATAAGCAGTCTACTGCAAATGTCCTTATGATAAAATGATTTTTTTTCTTCTGAGTAGATGCCCAGTAGTGGGATTGCTGGATCAAATGGAAGATCTAATTTGAGTTCTTTGAAGATTCTCCATACTTCTTTCCAAAAATGTTGTAACAGTTTGCAATTTCACCAGCAGTGTAAAAATGTTCCCTTCTCTCCACATCCATATCAGCATCTGCAGCTTTGAGACTTTGTGACGTGGGCCATTCTCACTAGGGTTAGGTGATATCTCAAGTTTTGATCTGCATTTCTCTTATGATTAGGGAAAATGAACATTTTTTCCTATGTTTTTTAGCCATTCATCATCTTCTTTAGAGAAATTTCTATTCATGTGGCTTGCCCAATGATCTATGGAATTGTAAGCACGTTTTTGGTGCTGATTAATTTGAGTTCTATGTAGATCCTAGTTATCAAGCCTTTATCTGTTTCATAATATGCAAATATCTTTTCCCATTCTGAAGGCTGTCTATTTGCTTTGGTTGTTGTTTCCTTAGCTGTTCAGAAGCTTTTCAGATTAATTAAGTCTGATTTGTTTATTTTTGTTGTTGAAATTGCCAAGGAAGTCTTCTTCATAAAATCTTTCACCAGAATGATATCTTCATGTGTTTTCCCCAAACTTTCTTTGAGGATTTTTCTTGTTTCATGCCATAGATTTAAATCTTTCATCCATCTTGAATCAATTTTTGTAAGTGGTGAGAGGTGTGGGTCCAGTTTCAGTCTTCACAGGTGGTTATCCAGTTGTCCCAGCACCATTTATTGAATGGGGATCCTTTTCCCATTGTATGTTCTTGTTTGGTTTATCAAAGATCAGGTGGCTGATCTATTATCTATTTGGTTCCAAATGTCTATGTCTCTATTTTGGTGTCAATACCATGCTGTTTTGATCACTATGACCTTATAGTGTAGCGGAAAGTCTGGTAGGGTGATACCCCTGACTTTATTTTTATTACTAAAAATTGCCGTGGTTATATAGGGTTTCTTCTGGTTCTGTACAAAATAAAGAATTATTTTTTTCCAAATCTTGAAAGTATGATGATGGTATTTTAATGAGTATTGCATTGAATCTGTAAATTGCTTTAGGAAGTATAGACATTTTCACAATGTTGATTCTTCGCAGCCATGAGTGTGGTATGTTCTTTCATTTGTTAATATCTTCTGCTATTTCTTTTCTTAGGGCTTTGTAATTTTCTTTGTTGAGGTCCTTCACCTGTTTGTTAGGTATATTCCTAGGTATTTAATTTTCTTTGAAGCTACTGTAAAGGGAATTGTGTCCTTGATTAGTTTCTCATCCTGGCTCTTATTGGCATATACAAAGACTACTCATTTGTGGACATTTATATCCTGAGATAGTGATGTCATTTTTGATCACTTTCAGGAATCTTGTGGTTGAGTCTTTGGGGTTCTCTAAGTATAAGATTATATCATTGGCAAAGAGACAGAGTTTGACCTCCTCTGTCCCCATTTGGATGCCCTTTATTTCTTTCTCTTGCCTGATTGTACTGGATAGAACTTCCAGCTCTATTTTGAGTAGAAGTGTTGAAAGAGGGCTACCTTGTCTGGTTCCAGTTCTAAGAGGAAAAGCTTTCAGTTTTACTCCATTCAGTATAATATTGGCTGTGGGTTTCCTATAGATGGCTTCGATCAGATTCATATAAATGCCACTTATGCCTATGTTCTTAAGTGTTCTAATAGAAAAACAAGCTGAATTTTATTAAATGCTTTTTCTGCATCTATTGAGAGGATCATATGGTCTTTGTTTTTGCTTCTGTTGATAAGGTAAATTACATTATGGACATGTGTAGGTTAAACCATCCTTGCAATTCTGGGATGAAAACTACTTGATCATGGTAAATGATTTTTTTAATGAGTAGCTATAATCTATTGGCTTGGATTTTATTGAGAATTTTTGCATCTATATTCATTAGTGAAATTGGTCTGAAGTTCTTGTTTTTAGTTGTTTTTTTTTTTTAGGTTTTGGTATAATGATGATGTTTGTTTCATAGAATATGTTAAGGAAAGATGTTTTCCTTCTCAATTTTTTGGAATAATTTCTGCAGTATGGGTATAAGCTCTTCTTTGAAGGTTTGACAGAATTTTGGTCTGAAGCCATCTGGATCAGGGCATTTTTTTGTTGGAACATTTTTTAATTGAAATTTGTCTGTTCAAGAGATCTATTTCTTCTTGCTTAAGTCTAGTGAGAAGGTGTGATTTTATGTATTAATCTATTTCCTCCACATTGTCAAATCTCTGGGCATAGAGTTTCTTGTATTACGCAGAGATAATCTCTTATTTCTCTGTGGCATCTGTTATTTTCCCTTTATAATGTCTGACTGAGGTCATTAGAGATTTTATTTTTCTGTTTCCTGTTAATCTGGCCAATGGTTTATTGATTTTATTTACTTTTTCAAAACACCAAGTTTTTGTTTCATTAATTTTCTGAATGATTCTTTTGTTTTCAATTTCATTAATCTCTGGTTTAATTTTGGTTATTTCTTTTCTTCTGCTGGGTTTTGGATTAGATTGTTGTTCTTTTTCCAAATCCATAAGATGGTTCATGAGTTTGTTGTGCTCTCTTTCTGTTTTTTGAATATAGGCATGATAAATTGCCCTCCAACTGCTTTTGCTGTATCCCACAGATTTTGGTAACTTGTGTCTTCATTGCTTTTATGTTTGAGGAATTCAATGATTTCCTCTTTTATCTCTTCCTGAACCCAACTATTATTCAGCATAAAGTTGTTTGTTTAATTTCTAAGTCTTTGTGTGAAGATGAATGTTTTTGTTGGAGTTGAGTTCCAGCATTATTGCCTTGTGATCTGAGAAGATACAAGGTATAATTTCTATTCTTTTAATTTTGCTGAGGTTTGATTTGTATCCTAGGGTGTTATCTATTTTGGAGTATGTACTATGGGCTGATGAGAAAAATGTATATTCTTTAGTTTTGGGATGGTGTCTTCTGTATATGTCTATTAATCCTATTTGTTCTAGGGTCATATTTAAGTCCTTTGTGCCTTTGTTTAGTTTCTGTTTAAAGTATCTGTTCAGTCTGTCAGAGAGGTGTTAAAGACCCTGGCTATTACAGTGTTATGGGATCATATTGCTCAGACCCATCAAGGTCTGTTTTATAAATCTGGGAGCATTTAAGTTGGGTGTATAGATATTTAAAATTGAAATATCTTCTTGTTGTACTGTTCCTTTGACCAATATAAAGTGACCATCTTTGTCTTTCTTTACTTTAGTAGCTTTAAATATCCTTGTATCTGAAAATATGATTCCAACCCCTCCTTTCTTCTGATTTCCATTTGCTTGAAATACCATTTTTCATCCCTTAACCCTGAGTCTTGATTTCTGCTGCAACAACAAACAAAATTCTAACATTAATTGCTTAAAGAAACATGTGTTGCGCTTTTTGATGTTGTTGTTGTTGGTTTTGTTTATTAATGTAGCAAAACTTCCTTGCTGCACATCATCATTCAGAAACCCATGCTTCTTCCATATTCTGTTATTCTTTAGAGTGTATATCCATTTTCCATGAAAGCTGTGTCTCAGGCACATCTGCATTCTTATCCCTGTGAAGGAAAAAATTGGCGCAGCAAGAACAAAGAAATAACAGCTTTGACTTGGCATTATTGTAAGGACCATGTCTGGAATTGGCATCCATCCCTTATGTCTTCATGCTGTGGGTAAGTGCATACTCACATGGCCACCTCTGGCTGCAACGGGAGGGGTGGGAGGGAACAAGGTAATGTGGTTCATAGTAAGATGTGCTAGCTACAACTCTACTAGTCTGGAAGAAGTTGAAAACAGAGTTCTTCTAACTCTATCAGTCTGGAAGAAGTTGATGATAATTATCATCATCATCATGCAGACATGCTGACATGTCTTGAGCATTTTATTTTCACTTAAATTCAAGTGTATATTTATTCAAAAATCTTCTGATATAGGGCAAAGCTTTTTTCTTGAAAATGGATCTGTCCCAGTAGACCCCAACATAATCTTTCTTAAATAAACTATACTCTTAATGCATTCTATATGATATTCTGTAAATCTTTATAGTGAAAATACAACTTAAAATTATTTTCAAAACAAGGCTGAGTGGTGGTGGCTCATCCTGTAATTCTACCATTCTGGGAGGCTGAGGCAGGAGGACTGCTTGAGGTCAGGAGTTTGAGAACAAGCAGAGAGTTTGAGGTGAAGAGTGAGACTACGTCTCTCCTCAATGTGGAAAAATTAGCTGGGTTTCATGGTGCATGCCTATAAGCCACAGCTACTTGGGAGGATAAGCCAGGAGGATCACTGGAGGCCAGAATTTGAGGTTGAAGTGAGCTATGCTATGATGCATGATCCCGTATACTCACTGGATGAAAATAGAACAAGACTGTCCCCCCAAAGTAAAACTTTTATACAAATATATGTATAATTGCAAAAAATACTTCTGGATTTTTATAATTGTCTGCATTTCAAAAACTGTCTTGTCTCCACCTAATTGACATCATTTTAGTGATTTATTATTATTAAGTTTCTTTGTGTGTGTGATTTTTGGCTGGTGCTGGGTTTGAACTTGGCACCTCCAGCATATGGGGCCGGTGCCCTACTTCCGGTGAGCCACAGGCGCCACCCTATTTTTATTAAGTTTTAATAAGTTTTTACTTATATTGAAATATTTATTCAATACTTTATGAAAATACATTATTATAATGTTATGTGCAACTGGCAAAACAAATTCAAAAACAAACACCTGATCCTTCTTTAGCACGGAGCTCACTGGGAAGGAGCATAAATGGGCTGGAAATTCTAGAAATTTGCCTCCAGCTATGAGCATTCCCTGTGCCAGGAGAATCAGCTCCTGGTTTTTTTATCAAGGGAATACTTAAAGTCAGTTAATCTAAGGAGTTGTTTAGATTGTGATGAATTAACAATTTTCATTACAATTGGAGATATTTCTTTATGGTGGTGTATGTCCCTACAAATAATGGGAGAATAAAGCATTTTTCTGTTGATTATTGGTTAGAGGGTAAATACAGTTCTGGAGCTAAAATAAGAATGTAACTGTGTCCAGACCCCTGCATGACCTATACAACTTATTTGTAAGAACTGTAGTACTATGTCTATCTCAATTTTCTGTAACTAGAGCCTTGTCTTTTTTTTTTTTTTTTGAGACAGAATCTCACTATGTCACCCTTGGTAGAGTACTATGGCATCACAGCTCACAGTAAACCTCAAACTCTTGGGCTTAAGTGGTTCTCTTGCTTCAGCCTCCCAAGTAATTGGGACTACAGGCTCCCAGCACAATGCCCAGTTGTTTTTCTTTTCTTTTCTTTTTTTTTTTTTTTTTTGTAGTGGTCCTTGTTGTCTAGCAGGCCCAGGCTGGGTTTGAACCTACCATCTCTGGTGTATATGTATATGGCTGGTGTCCTAGATGCTGAACTACAGGTGCTGAGCCAGGCTTGTCATTTAGAAGTATAATCATTCCTAGAATTTTTGCCTTGTGAAAGGTTATATCTAGTTTTTGTCTTCATCTTTTAATGTTATATATACCTTCAAGAATCAGAAAAACTCTAATGTTCTAGTAATATGACTGTTTTTAACAGCCCCTGCTAAAGGAGTTCCCTGTCTGGTAAGGGTGAAAATATTATGGCATGTATACCAGCTCAATTCTTTAATTCAATACTTCTCAAACTGTGTTTCTTGGACCAGCAGCAATGGCAACTCCAGAGAAACTTATTAGAAAGGGATGTTCTAAGATGCACCCAAATCTATTAAAAATTGCTGTCAGAGGAAAGCTAAGGCAATTTCCCCCCAGCATTCCATACCTACATTTCAGCAACAAGATACTGTGCTGTTGTGCATATTTATGGACGATTTTTTCTGCACTCTTTCTCTCCTCACTTCTCATTCTCTCACTTACTGATTCATTGGCAGCAACATGAAAGCCCAGGGTACTTTGGCAGGTACATGAAAGCATGATACTACTGTGAGAATGTTGCTTTTGCACTGATTGCAGTCTGGCTTCTAGAACTTTATCATTTTAGTAACAAGTCCTCTTATTTTGCATTATTTGTTCAAATATAATTAAGTTTGAGAAAAATAATTTTGCAGCTAGAAAACACAGCAAAAAATAAAATTAAAATTAAAGAAGAAAATAAACATTCCTAAAGAAAAATACAGGGCTTACCTGTTATTTGCGTTTTCAAATCTATTTATTGCTTATTAAATATTGACCATGCATCTAGAACAAGGACATGCATTGAGAATTATAAAACATTTTAAATGTTTGTTCAATTTTTTAATTCTTACACCTGTGACGGAAAGCAAAGTTACAAAGACAGTTGGAATATTGTGTAACAATGTAGATTCATCTATAAAATTCATCTAGTGTGATGCTATTACCTTTAACTGACAAGTTGAATGGGTTCAAAGATTAATAACCTTTTCATAGTTCTTGTCACATCGTAATTTCTAGAATTATTTTTAAAAGCATACTTTACATTATATGTATCATCTTAAATTTTTTCTTAAATACTGCTTATCAATATTTTTCCAGTTGTTCTTTACGTGATAATTTTCTTACCTTCCAAAAGATATTTGTCCAATAGTATGGATTGTCATTATATGCTATTCTATGTTACAGATTTTTCTCCTTTTATTCGAAAATGTTTTCAAGAGGCTCATAAAGCTATTAAATCTGGATATATATATATATTTTTTTTTAATAAGATTGTTTTCCAGGTGGAGTTTTCATTTTTCCTGGTTATTGTCAAATTAAGTAATCATGACTCAGTTATTTTAAAAATTGAAACAAAACAGTTTATAATTCATTATTTCACAAAAGTATGCCTATTTTATGACAACTACACCTTTATTATTGGCATAATAGAAAAAAGGCTCTTGTGGTGAAAAATGAGAAGAAATTAAGCTGGCATTTTAGAATGGGGAATGACACTTAAAGTGAGCTCTGTGATTCATGTAGAATAATCTATCCTTCTAACATATTCAGCAGCTAATTATAATGCTCCTCTAAATCAATCTGTTTCATAACCATATTTTTTAAAAGACTACTGTTCAAAAGCTAAATATAACCCTAGACGCCTCAAAATTAGAGTGTTTCCAGGAAAATGGTGACTTTAAAGAAATGTTCTAGCTGTCAAATTTGGACTGTTTAGCCAGAGAAGTGATAGCATTCATTGAGTCAAGGCTTTATTCTCCAATAAATTACATTGAAAGTTCTGAGCAAATTGTCAACTACTTTTCCTAATTTTGATGACCTTTCTGCAGTGAGTATTGGCTTACTGGTTATGCTAATTATACATTTAACTATAGTCTAGTTCTGTGGTGAAGTGAGAAATGTATATTTCTCTTAAAAATACTTTTTTTTACTTGGATGATTTAGATCTGCACTCTAGATTTCCATAAAAAGCAATTTGCCTCATTGGCCTTTTCCCTGACATGTAGAAGTAAAATACCTAGAACTAAGTATTTCAAGAAATTGGTCTGAGTTGCCTCGAAACTCTAATCTTTTCTGGATGTTGATGCTGTGTAGTAATTAATATAGAAATAATAAACCTAGTTTAAAGTATTCTCAAACATAATTTATTACCTTCCTTAAGTCTTACCCTCATTCTTAAATATAGCTTCTATCTTAAAACTATGATGTTAATTTTCCTTTCTCTTTAAACTGGCAATGGAGGGAGGAAGGGAGAGAATCTGAAGAAAATATACATATTCAAGAACCTCCCAATTAGCATAACTTTCTGCTAACCATTGTACATTGAGAATAATATGGGCCTAAAATACCACTAAACTTCAACTTTATGTTTGGGTTTGTAGGGTGCAGCATCATTCACTATTCTGTGTCAAACCATGCATTCAGTTGTTTCCATTTATATTGCATCAAAGCAGTTGAAATCCAATTGAAAAGTTTCTTTAGACAGCCATTGTGTGGGAACATGATGTCAATATTAATAAAGGCTGAATTTCCCCTTGGCTCACTTCTTACAGATAAGCTTTTCAATAATACACTACTTGCACCAAAGGTCTGATGGGACTGGGAATAGTAAAAAACACTAATAAAAGAATGTTGAATGTTTTTATATTAAATTTCCCCACAGGCAAACTGAAAAGCCTACTTAGAGAACGCCAATCAACATGGCACTTATTAAATGTAACAAGAGTCCTGTTACAACAGATCTTTAAAGCCCTAAAAATGAATTAGGAAATAGAAACAAAAGACAATTGCAAATTCATTTTTAAATGCAAACTCTGGACATATCACCTGATCCTGGCTTATTTGATCTTCAAAAACTATTCATTTATGGGAGCACACAACTTTAAAATTTTGTTTTACTTAAAGGAAGTAGACTCTTTTACCGAAAATCATTCTAGATATTTGTCTTACAAAGTTATCAAAAAGCAATGAGAGACTTATATACAGAAATTAAGTCTCTTTCTGTTTATTTTTTAAAAAATAATAAAAGTAGTGTCACACCAGGTCAGCAACTAAAATAATAACTGCATAAACTAGAGAAAAAGAGGCAGTTGTTAAAATTAATTAATATGACTCTAGCAATATGTATTGCAACTCAGAACAAAAATAAACACTTGGGGTTTTTGAATACCATATCAATGTTAATAACTATGGGTTTGTCCTCAATTCACAGACTTACCAAGCATCACTTTCATTTGAAGTTAAGTTAATATCAAGGTGGTGACAAATATATTAAATCTGCCCATCTTTGAGAACTTGAACCCCAGGCTGAGACTTTGACTTGGGTTCAGTAATAAAAATAAACTCACTTGCTAAACATTATTTCCAATAGATGGGGGAGAAAATGGGAAATGGTCACTGGGATTTTGGACTAAAATATAATGGCTTAGGAGAAATTATTTTTATTATGGATGCTGTAATTCTATTAAATATCACGATTTTTTTCTTTCTCTGGAAAATAAGGCCCTTCCCACAGAGGAACTTCTACAAAGTCAAATAAAATATCCCTATGTCCAGGAAAATAAGATTATTTTTTAACTTTTTAAATGGGTATAATAGTAAAATCCAAAAAAATGGAAAGACATAGACTTTCTACAATTTTTCAATTCAACAAAAAATGTGATTACATACGATGTTTTCAATCTATATGTTTATATACATTTACATGTATATAAAACATTTATCATTTTTTTAAAAATTACATAAATCTTTCAAATACACTTAGTTATACAACTTAGGTTTCTCTATCAAAATTAACTAGAATTTTAGTTAAAACTTACAGAAGATAGGGCAGTGCCTGTGGCTTAAAGGGGTAGGGTGCCCGGCCCCATATGCCGGAGGTGGTGGGTTCAAACCCAGCCCCAGTCAGAAACTGCAAAAAAAAAAAAAACTTACAGAAGGTGATACAATATTGTCTGATATCAATTTTTAGATTAAAACATAAAACTACTTTGTCTGAAAAACTTGTTAGCATAATTATCACTGAATTTTATATTACAATTGAAGTTTGCTGAAATATTAAAATTGGTCAAGATGAAGAATTTTTTAATGGCATTGTTAGGTATTTCCTCTCGAAGTCCTCTTAAATGCTTAGTATAGAGAGAATTTCAAAGGAGAGAGCTCAACTTTTAGACATATTTATAGCCATGGAAAGTTCCAGATTTTGTTTTTCCTAATACTTCAAGGAGAACACAATTTATCTATTTTGAAATACAGCAAAGTTATTTGTTTTCACAAATACCTTACACTTGCCCATTTACTTACTGGTAACGTTTTATACCATTTCACAGAATTTAGTATTCTATGTTAATCAGTAATGAGAAGAATCTATTGCAAATATAGAGATTTACATCTGGTATGCTGTTTGGCTTTATGGGACTTATTTTAGCTTTGGATTTATTACAATAAAGGTATAATTCTCTTAATTACAACTTCCAATTGGAAAATATTTCTATCTAATATCTCTTTCTATTTTACCTGATATCTATCACCTTGAAGATACTTAAGTAAAATGTATTTTTAGTAATAATAATAACTTTTATAAAGTTTTCCTAAGGAGTATGCTGATTCATAGTTGATAAGTATTATACTTACAAAATGTTTATACAGTAAAAGTAATTATATAATACTAAAAACTTAATGCTTCAGTTTTAAACTCTTTGTTTTATAATTAAAATTAGTTGAATTATCTTCAGTAAGTCTTTATCTTATCATCAAAACCAAAGTTTAATTCAACTGCACAAATAACACATTTTATTCCTCTCTTAAAAACAATAGTGACAAAGTGGCACATCATTCCTGTTCCTTTTTATTCTTTGGGATTGTTTTAATGACATTTATATTACAGTGACTTGTATGGTTTAGGTAATTTTGTTGTTCCAGGTAAAAGGCAAAAGGAATGTTTAAGGGTAACCGAAACCAAAGATTAGATAAACACAACTAAAAAAAAAGTTTTTCAAAGTTTTTGTTTTTGCTTTTGATCTAAATGAAACTGCACAAAAGCATATGCTTCCTGTATAGGAAAGAGGGATTTCATATGACCACTTTCTACTCGTATATGCCCTTGTTGGTTTGTTCATTCTTACCTTCAATGTCATTGGTGCCCCTACACTAGCACTCTGGAAGACAGTATCATGTTTGCAAAATTGCTTTAAACTACAAATGTGAGTAATGCCATTATTACTATAAATGGAGAACCTAATTCTTTCCTCTTTCAGACAATTTTAATTATTTAGACCCCAATATAATTTTGGCTATGAAGAATATGCCACATTTAGCGTTCAAGTGGTCGTATATCTGTAAACGACTTTAAATTTATACTGAACCTTTCTATTTTCTCTAAGTTTTGATTTCCTTCTCAATGTGGACGGTGAAACTGAATATTTAAACTCTTAAGTCCAGATGTGAACTTATACAGGTACAATATTGCTTTGCACCCCCTTCTAGACAATACAACTTCCACTGTGGTTATGTATACTTAAACTTTACAAGTCTTACCGTTGGTAACTTCTGGTACAATCTCACGAAAACATTCTGATTGTGTCAAAACAGAAGACTAATTATAATGGCATTAATTATAATGGCATTCAAAATAAAATAAAGCAATTTAACTACTGTGGATGTTCGAAATTGCTGAGTTTTTTAAATTGTATATATATAGTCTAATATATGTTCAGAAATGTTATGAAGGCAAAAATTTTATGAAAACACTGAACCTAAGAGAGAAATATATTGAAAACCTAAGCATTAACAGTGGATTATATGTGTGTTTCATTTCATTTTTTATAAATAAGAAAAATTTTAAACTAATATTAGCACATGCCAAATTAACCTATATATCATCAAATAGAAGGCAGTTTGAATGTAAGCTCTTCTGAAGTGCTTCTAAGTTTCACCCACTCATGTCTCCAACATTTCTTTTCCTGTTACTAAGTTTAACAATAAGGAAAGATCCTGAAATAGAAAAGTTTTTTTTTTTAACATTAAACATCTGAACCACAGTTTCTTCTGTCAATGTGAGCAAGGATATTCATTTTAATCTGGTTATCATAGAAATTCAGGTGACTAAACACTAAGTAAAAACTGTGAAAAGGTAAACACAATACTATTGAGTTAATTGAAGGAGAAATGTATTTGATGATATTACAAACTAGTTATCATTGAAAATATAACAGGTTAGGCTAGAAACCAAAGCAGAGTACTTTCACCCAGCTCTCTACAGAGATTCTCAAATCATCGTTTGTGCAATATTGTAACATGGTCCAGAGATTAGGGCACTGGTTACAAGTAAAAATTTGGGGTCTATTTTTCAATACTTACACTCACTGTTTACACACCTTTAGGAAATTTTTACAATTCTGTGTCTATGTCTTTCTAACTGCTAGGTGCCTTTCACCAAATTGACTGAGAGGAATAATGTTTGCTCTTACCTTTGTGGAGAGGAACATCATAGAAATATAACTAAAAGTTTAACACATCACCAATGATATAGTGTTCAAGCTGGAAGTTTCACAAAGTAAAGGGACAAAGGTGACATTCATTTCAGCTTTTTCTCTTCCCTTGAATTTTTGATTTATATGACTCAAAAGGTTAATCTTAGTAAAGCACAGGGAAAAGATAGTTATCCAAGTGACATTTTGAGACACTCTACAGGTATGATATATTTAAGGGTACATTTAGGGGTTCAAGGGATAGTGAAAAATACCACACATAGACAGTTTTAACACTGCCGACTTCTTGTCAAAGGTACAAAATGATCAACCTGGGAAAGGCATCATTACAGTCAGAATTTAACTGGAAGGGATTGTAAAAAACAATTCCAGTTTGGTTTTTTTTTTTTTATTGTTTGGGATTCATTGAGGGTACAATAAGCCAGGTTACACTGATTGCAATTGTTAGGTAAAGTCCCTCTTGCAATCATGTCTTGCCCCCATGAAGTGTGACACACACCAAGGCCCCACTCCCCTCCCTCCATCCCTCTTTCTGCTTTCCCCCCATCCTATAACTGGCAAACCATTTTTCCAAATTATAATTAAGTACATATGAGTGGAAGAAACACATTGAGGTGAGGAAAAGGAAAAAAAAAAAAGGTTGATTAAGATGTTGTCTGTAAGGAACCTCAAGTCTTGTGAGGCAGACAGATTTAAACATGTAAATAGTGCAAGGCAGAATAAAGTAATTGCCATTTAGAAGTTCAAAGTGCTTTGAGAGCCCATAGGAAGAAGTAATTAATTCTGACTTGTACAGTGGGGAAAGCTCTATGAAAAAGAGCTTTTGAAAAGGGGCTTGAAAGAGATGTAGTAATTTGGTGGGTAGAGAAAGAGGGGACATTCCATGCTGAGGCAAGAACGTCCTCACAGAGGCAGTAAGTCTATTTCAGGCCTGGAAGAGCTGTACATAAAAATCCATGACTTCCATATTTAAATCTGAAATTTCTGTAACAGCAGAGCAGTAATGTGAAGACTGACTTTTTACATTTTCTATTTATATATATTTATCAAACAATATATCCAAGATATTTGGAATTCTGAAAAATTCTTTAAAATCTTACTGCCAAACGGAAACAGTTTCCATTGCACTTAAACACTTGTACATCTCAGAATTAAATCATATCTATGAGCAATATATTTTTAATCGATTATCATCTGTATTTCAAGAATGTACATAACTTTATTTTCTGATATATATAGATCTTTTCTAGTTCGTTTAATTGCATGAAATATGTGCATACAAAGCAGGCCTTGTTTTCTGGTGAAATTTGACATGCATTTCACCCAATTGCTGAAGTTGAAACACTTTGGTAAGGAAGCAGTAAAATGGACATCAACATCATTGCATACTGAATATTTAACTAAATATAAAATTAAACTTGAGGACAAACATCCAGCATCTTATAATATTCTTCTAACTACAAAGTCCAGAAATTTTACTTTCTTTAGTTACCTTGCAGGGGGAAGAACAGACAAAAGAAAGCCTTTTCCTTTTTAATATTTACAATAACTTAAAAGAATGTTTATGGCAAATACATATTGAAATCATTATTTTAAATCTTACATAGATGCTTGGAAAACAAGGAACCAATGCTTCATTCATTTACTTTATTAATAGTTATTTTAAATGGAAAACATTGCATTAAGATATAGTTAGTATCTGAATAATATATTTGTCCGAGGGAATAAAAGACCTCATTATTTTAAAGTGTTTCTTCTTATAGCTACTACTAAAGCTACTTCTACCTACATTTTATTGGTCATTATTTTTAAAAAGGAATCATAAAGTAAATTCATTTGTTTTTCTTTTTCTTTTTTTAACCTACAAATTTTCAGGGTTTATCCGTAATATTACTATAAGCAAGTTGAATGTAATTACCAAGAACCATGAAAACATAGCTATTATTCTTTATGTCTGCACAATCCAAAGCCCATCTCTGGGCTCAGGTTGGAGTCCTAAAGGCCTGGTCTGCCTGGTAATGGGATGAGATCCCACAGCTGACACTCTAGGGACAAACTGAGGGGATAGGGTTGTGGGCCCGCTGGAGCTGAAAGACAATAGACAGATTACCAAAGACTCTGCTGGCAGGCATCACATCCAGCATTCCAGGATGGAAACAACACCTCACAGAGCAAAGAGGGGAAGGCCTTGAGGAGACAGAGGCTGGAGAGGTTCCGAAACCTTAGGGACCCAACTGAACACTTTTCTAGGTGGCCTAGGAATTAGCCAAGGTCAGGAAAGGTTGTGTTAGGGACATTTGCCTGGATCTTTAACATTCAGTACCTTTTCAGAATTAACAAAAAATGCAGAAATAAAATAAAATAAAGTATTATCTTTCTATGAGACTGATGATTCTTCATTACTTTTCATTTCAAAATGTCTGTCAAAGACGAGGGACAAAGAATCCCAGGATAGATAAAATTTTGATGCATTCTTATGTTTGCGTAGAGAAGAAAAAAGTTTTGTAAAGGAAAATTGTATTTTTATGGAGATTGTGAAGGCAATTTAGATGTAAATACATAGTACTTTCTGGTTAATTTTATCCTGTATCTTTCTGTCAATCTATTATGTGTTCATCTATAAATATACTTCCTCTATCTCCATAATTTCACTGCTTTACCACTTCTTATTCAGTCAAACATGAAGACTTCTGCTAATATGGATCCCAGATGAAGTATTTGGCTTGGGTTTAGGGGCCACGCTATATGGAATTAAAGTTATTCTTTTATTATTGCCAATAATAATAACATTTTGCAGGAGCTGAATTCTCATCTTTATTTTAAAGTAAAATTAATGTATGGGAGATCTCTTTAGACATCAATCATGGGGACTTAGATACTCATCTCTAGTTACTAGACCTTAGTTCTCAAACTCCTGACCTTAAGTGATCCTCCCACCTCAGCCTCCTAAAGTGCTAGGATGACAGGAGTCAACCACCATGTCAGCATAAACCTTATTATGAAGTCAAATTATAGAACCAAATTAGAATATATCAATGAAATTTCAATATGTTTGATGAGTATTTTTGTTATTATTCCATGGAGAAAGAGAAATAAATATTTTTAGGAGTATATTTCTCTTAATATATTTATAGATTGTATAGAGCAAATGATTATTTGTGTGTTACAGATACCACAACAAAGGATATTCTGTCAGTATCTTTGATTGTAACTTAGCTTAAGTGACGGGTATTAAGTGCTTTCTGAGGATTATTCAAATGAATATCTTTGAACAACATATAAAAGGTTTCATTCCAGTCATAGGTTTTGTAAAGACATGGCATAAGGTAAGTATTATAATCTGTATCTGAATGATAGCTTTTCTCATTAAGAATGTTGGTAGACAGAAGTTCCCAAACTGTGACCTAAGAAGCATATGTGTTCAATGAAGGAAGTATTCCTTAATCAAACATGTGTGGCAAATTCTACATAGTATGCCCCTTTCTAGAATACTTACAGTATCATAAGAAATACATAAGTAAATCAATAAAACAATTTAACTTTTTAAACCTGCACTTATCACCCGTGCATAGAAGAATTCCTAGTAACACACTTCTTGCTCTTCAGAACACCAACTGGAAAATGTTGCTTTCTAGTATGCAATTCATTTAATACTAGCTTGATCTTCATTTTGCAGTTTTTTGTTTTGTTTTGTTTTGTTTTGGCTGGGGCTGGGTTTGAACCTGCCACCTCTGGTATATGGGGCCAGTGCCCTACTCCTTGAGCCACAGGCACCGCCCTTTGATCTTCAGATGCAAAAAATAAAGTTTAGTTCCATGGTGAAGAAATTTCCTTCAGACAAATTTATTTGGCTTACTTTTTTATCTCCACCCCTAAGGATTTTATAAGTGTAATCAATCAGTCTGGTTTTTTTCTTTTCTTTTTTTTTTTTTTTTTTGTAATCTAGTTTTCTGTACACTTTATCTCTTACAGAAAAACATCAACCCAGCAGCAATGAGGTATATTATTAAATTATGTGGACCAAAAAAAGGACTATTTGTTGTAACATTATTTCTAAAAATCACAATTTCCCCAAAAATGTATAACTTACTTTGTCTATAACTTTCCATAACATTTGGAGTATTATACTATGAAAAGGAGGTTATAGTTTTACAGTTATATTTTTCACAACATATATAGTGGAGGAAATGAAATCTACCACATAACTGTGAAATTGTTAATATTCAATTTCTTTTGATCTACAAAAATGGCAATTTTATGCTATTCAATGTAAATACTAGAACTGACAATTGTTCAACTGCTTCATCTGCTTCCCTCTCATTTGTTTGCTTCCGGACTATATATCATAAAAAGGAAGGAAACACTGGAGTATTCAGTGTTTTGACTAAGGAGTTGTCTCGTATGTACTTTAGAAATGATATCCCTAAAAGAATGTCATTCTGATTGACTGCAGCTCAACTGGCACACTCTAGTAACAACAGGCTCACAGCTTTCAGAATTCACTGCCCTGCATTTGGTCTGCTCTAACCAACCTTAACCAGAGCTTTGAAACACACAAATTTTACTTCTATTGTCAACATAGACTCTATCTAATACATGTTGCAGATATATTATTTATTCTGTTGTGTCCTATCTATTCTATCCTTTTCTACTTGCTTCTATTTTTACTTATTGTTATTTATTTTACTATTATTATTTATTCAATAATTATCCTGAAAAGTTATTGAAGCTACCAAAAATAAAAATTGTTTGTATTTGCAATATAGTTATGAACCTTATCAACAACCTTTGATTTATTTTGTTTTTCAGAATTATAATGTGATTTGAGCTTCATTTTAAGCTAGGTTGCCAAAATGCCGCAGAACTAAATAATTTTTCTCTATTCATTCTCAGAAATCTGGTTTATCTTTGTGTTATTGTCTTCTGCTAAGGTCAAATGAAAGAAATAGCCAGATGATGAATGACATTGTATTTTTTATAACTGTGAACATCAGTCAATATTTTATTCAATGGACCTTTTTTTTTAAAAGAAAAAAACAAACACTTGAAAATTTTACCTTCAGAACTGTGGAAGAAGAAAAAGCTGTTTTTTTTTTTTTTCTTTTTTTGGTTCTTTTTTTTTTTCCTAATGAACTGATATGCTTGCTTAGAGATAAACGGAGTTTTTTTATCTCATAATATTTCCTTTCTTCTTAGGCTGCTTGGAACACCTTGTTAAATTTTCTTTTAATTATTATAACTTCAGCATGATTTTTAAAATACTTTTTTGTCCTCTCTTTTTGACACTTTCTCTACTATGTTAAGACCCCCCCTTTTTTTTGCAAAAAGCCTTTAGTCCAGTTCATATTTTTAAAGTAGGTTGAATATAAATAAATACATAAAAATATACCAGATGAAACTAGCAGATGAAATCATCATTCTATTTATAGACAGACTAAGAAAAATATAAGGTCTATGAGGCAAATAAACTTCAAAATAGAAATTTATAGTGGTTTGACAGAAAAATAAATGATGGAAATGAGGATATTTTGAAGGGTTTTTCATACTATAAGGTCTCATTAAAATGCCAGAAACCAGTAGGAATCTGTGTAGTTGCTAGTATGTTCAATTGAAAAAAAAATCTCCCCAACTGTGTTTATCAAAAGGTCTGTTTCTAGAATTCAGTAAATTATCAGTCACAGCAGTAGATAGACAAATTCTACCGTATATTAACCCTGTTAACATTGCGTCTTCAGGGTTCAGTGCTGACCATCACTTCAGGTTCTGCAAAGCGTTCAAATGCCAAATCGGGTAATGCCCATTTTCACTGATAACCAACCATTGCAAACACTTCAAACTTTTATCAGCACAGCGAGTCCAAAGCCATCCATCAGTGCTGGGAGTTCTGTCATATGCATTTAACTTCAGCATCAACCAGCAGCTCAAAGTCTTTGCTACTGAACATTGTCATCACCACCATTAGGGTGGGGGGAAAAGCAAAGCTAAAAGTTGGATATGTTTGTTTTCAATGGTCTGCATGTGCAGTTACTAAGTTGTTTTTTTTTTTTTTGTAGAATTACTGACTCAGATGTGGAAGACAGAATACCTTTCAAATAGGTAATATGCCATACCACTGACTGAAATGTTATGAAGTCTTTCAATGTGGAAGAAAGCGTCAGCGTTTGCTAAGAATAATTGCTGCATTGCTTGTTTTAAATTCCAAAGTAGAACAATGTGTCTTCACCAGGACAGTATTCATACCATATGCTTCTTAATGTTTTGACTCTCTAGGGTACAGTTGAGCAATCTGAACATCAGATAATGTGTTCTATCCTCCCCAGCACCTAGGTCATATTCTGGGAATAAATTAGGCCTAAAGAAGTGCATCGACTCTTTGAGGCCACTGGGGTCCTATTTAAGGAATCACATGTCGAGGACAAGGGGTGTTGCTGTCTTCCCAATATTTGAAATAGAGATTTATTTCAAACCTTGGCAGTAGAGTAGACTGGCTAATTGTCTGCAGTTTAGTCTTTGGCTATAACACATATAGACATACTTTTGAGACGGTGATCATCTCCAGTGTGTACTGAGATATGGTGAAGGGCAGAGGGAGGATGGCTTAAGACATCATGAATCAATAATGAAATCAATTCCCATATTACAGTGTATAGTATATTTGGCTTGTTAGAATTTCTTGGTTTTATTATTTTTTGAAGATATAGAGTTGTTTTTTTTTTTTAAGAGGTTATTATTTCAGATGGGCCCTAACATGTTCAAGGAGATGAAATAAGTGTAAGTGAAAACACATTTGATAGTTCTAAGTCCATTTGAAAGAGAATATCTTTTATGAGAGGAAAAAAACTGCAAAGACAGAAAGAATGCCTTGAACATACATCTAATAAAAATATCTTTTCTTCAAAGGGCTCAAAACATTTTAATAAGTGAACTTGCCCTTATAACTTCTTTTTCAGAATTTCAAGACCATAAAACAAGCAGAAACTAAACCATCTTTATGTTTATTGTGCCTGATGAGAGGGGGGAAATGTCTCTGATAGGTAGAAGGATAATCTCTGAAAGATTTACTGCTATGGAACTTTTCCCTTTTTCAGTTCCTGATTCTGGCTTTTAATGTACGAAAAAAAAAAAATCAGTGTACTTATTCCTTCTTACGTAAGTTCACGACTCAGAATCTGTTTTCTTTCTCTGCCCACCTACCATGAGACTCCCTGTGTATAAAGACTACTGTGTCCTTGATTAAATCTGTTCCTGAAGATTAGAAAAAAAATTGTCATTTTAGTTGTCTTTTAGAAGCTGATAATTAGAGTGATATCTTAATTATCCAGGAGGGTGAAGGGGTTACTGTGTCTGAAAGTATTTTCCTATTCCTTGTGTTGTGAGAAGAACCAAGAGAAGAACCAAGAAGAACCAAGAGAAGCAACTATCGCAGAGGCAAAATAGCAAGTTCAGAATAACACAGCGCAAAGTCAGTGGGAATAGGAACTGTATGGTGTGGTGAAAGAAGCTTTCCAGAAAAGAGAAATTGGGAGTCAAACTAAAAGGGAATGATAATGCTATATCAAAAGACAGTGTTAACAGTATTTAGTGGAAAAACTACTGTCACTGGTAATGGTTTTCTACTTATTAAAAATGCATAAACATAGAACTCTGCATATACAAATATGTTCACAAAAGCACAATATAATTTAACATATTGTCATCCCTCTATTAAGCACAGGATGGTCTCCTAACATGGTGTAAAATCCAGTGGGCCACGAAGAAGTCAGTTAACTTCCTTATACCAACAACTGATACCATTTTGGTCTAAACTACCATTATTTTCCCCCATAATATTCTTCCAACTGTTTTCTCTGCTTTTATCCTTGATTTTCTGTACAGCAGCTAAAGTGATACATTTAAAATGTAAAATCTATGTCACTTTACTCATCAACACGCCAACAGTGGTCCCTCCTTAGAGCCTTGTTCCTGGCTGTTTCCTCAATCTGCAACAAACTTGATCAGCAACTGAAATCCATCTCTTTCTCACCTCTTTCAAGGGTTTGCTTGAATGCAAACTTCTTGATAAGTCTTACCCACCTTCACCCATCTAAGTAAGTCTACAGTCCACTTCTCACACTCACTTCTGCCTCCATAGTCTTGATTTCTCTCATGATGCTTCTTATTTTCCATCTCACTTATCCCTTTCTAGAATTTTTACATATAATACAGTTTATTAGTTAGGTTTATTTCATGCCCCCTACCATTAGAATGTTAACCCCATGACAAAAATGCCCCCCTACTTTTTTTTTTTTTTTGCTGGCAGCACAGAAGTTTGATTGTAGGTGCTGATATATTTAATTATTTTGAAAAACTTCCAGGCTTTTAGTGAGCCAGGTAATATAAGAAAGACAAGTGCTGTAGGAAAGAGGGCAAGGATTGTATTCTTACCATTTTTGTAATCTCTCGTTTAGTTCAGGATTTGGTACAGCAAAGTTATTCAAAGCTTGCTGAACTGAATGAAATCTCTAAGTTTTTTTTTTCATTTCTAATCAACAATAATAAGAATAATAATAAAAAATAAAAATAATATGGCGAGATGGGTAGTGATTGAATTTTTTGCCACAGACTATGGGAAGTTCTGTAGCTTTCAGTCATTTAAACATTATTTAGTCTTAGAAGTTTATGTAGGCTTGTTTCTTCTCTAATCAATGTAATAACCAACTTATAAGCAAATAAAGGAAAAATGCTACAAACCCTGTATATCTTTGATATGGTTATTGTGTGTTTTTTTTCCTACAAAACTAAACTCCTCACATTTTATTATGATCTTATTTGCTAATTTTTTTGTCAGATCTGATGTTGGCCACAAATTATTTCTTTTTGAGTCTTTCTATTAATAGTAGAATTCATGTAAAATTCTTCTTTCCACATTATGCTAACAGTTAGGTTAGAACTATCAATTCTGCAGAAAATACACTGCCAGCTGCTTTGGAATTGAGAAGATGTATTATAGCCTATTTGTATTTTATGATATTAAAATTACCAGTTACAAGAAAATGAATTATAAGTAATTTGGGAATTCTGAGAGTATTATGATTGAGGGTGTGTGTGTGCACGCGTACTCACATGCCCACACACACACTTGTTTTTGTGACAGCAATGTAATGTTCTTATTTAGATTTTCTTTATCCAAAGGAGACAAAAGGTTGATATGGTAAAGAAAGTAAAGGCAGTAAGTAATAACAAATGGAACTTGGAGCTGAAGTAGTTCAGAAATGATAGAAATTGAAAAGAAAGGTTGAAATAGGTAAAGTTATAGAATGCTCCTTTAAATAGGGTTTCCTATAAATTATATTAAATGCTAAATCTAGGTCTGGTTTTCTATTTTGTGTTTGAATTCTTATTGCTATACTTTTTGTTTTTAGAAGGAAAGCAAAATATATTTTTATGAAACATGAATAAGTTGTCTAGTTTTGCTATATTTTGTATGGAAAATTCACTGTGACTATTCTAAGACACTTTATTGAAATGTTCCATTAATTTCAATGGATTTTAAAGACCTTTTGTTCTGCAGGGAAATATTTTTGTTTCCTTCAGGGAAGGAGTCAACCTAACAGTGTTGCACACATACTGCATTAGGATCTAGGCATCTTGCGGGATGTAAATATATTAGGTTTTTTAATATATAAAAGATTTGTGCACCCTGAAACTCTGTGTAGGAGAAACCCAATGTGGACCCAGTGGAGCAACCAAAGCTAACCTTTGCATTGTGTTACAAATAGTAATATATCTCCCGCATTCTGATTCTAGGTGTTGTAATCTTGCTAGTATCAATTTACTTGAGATTTCAAATTAGATGAACATGAAGTGCCTGATACATGTATGCTGTGTATGTTACACTTTTCTTGTCTCATGAGAAGGGCTGAAAATTAATCATCTAGAATGCCTACTGAAAACACTAATTCTCAAAAAGCAAAACGAAGCAATAGTTTTGCAAAGTATTTCAATCTGCATTTCCCCCCGATGTCATAGACATGAAGAAATAAGAAGATTTTAACCAGCATTGTAGCTGCAAGTTCAAATCAGAGTAAGAGACTATTTGCCCCCTTAATCATGCTATATTTTAGAAGGTGGTTATAGTATCCTACAATAATGCTTTTGAACATAGACCCTTTACTAACATCAATATGTTATAGAAAGCATGATAATAATATACAGTTTACAAAAAAGATATCATTTATTAATATATAATAGACACTAATTATTAGAAGAGGCATATATTTAACATTTATTAATCCAATTGCATGTTTATGCCCATCTCCCCCTCTCAGAAAAGAAATAAAAATCTCTGTGAGGCTGGCAAATCTCTCTTTTGAATTATTTTATTATCCCTTGTTACCTTCTGCTAATAAAATCTAAAAGCAATCTTTCATTTCAGCAATAATCTAATTATTGCTACATTGTGAATCACAATTGCCTTTGTATTTATATTTGTTTACTGATATAATCTTTATTACAAAATCCATCTTTTAACGTCTCCAAATGTTTGTGTTCGATCACTTTTTAAAGTAATTTAAAAAGAATCTGAACTCACGAAGGTTTGCTCTAAAAATTGGAAAAGCTCGAGTGATTCTATGATGGGGTTCATAGATGCCATGGTTTGATATATGAATTATGCTATAACTCTAAAAATCATAACATTTACAATTCTGAAATAGTTACCAAGTCCATGATTTATTCCAAAATGTAATGCTGGTTTAAAGTCTTGCTTTCATGATCTTGGGATTGTGATGGCTTGATGCGATAGGCTTGTGATTCATGAGGATAGCTCATTCATTATTTTTGAGTGGGATAAAGATAGTAGAGCTTATTTATAACTCCCTTAATTGTTTGAAGCTAGAGATGGAAATATAAAATCCTACAACTTGGTTTGCCCTACCCTTGCTTATGTTGAATCACAAGGACAAAGATTCATTAAAGAGACCTTTAAAATGTGTTAATCTAGGTACTTTAATGAAATTTGTTTGCAGGGCAACCTGTCCCACTTATTTATGCTTAGTAGTATTCATACATAATGGTAATGTGACTGCTCATCTCTAAACCATTAAGGAAAGAAATATGAGAAAAGGGGGCATGATGATTAATTTCGGGTGAACCACTTCAAAGTTTTTTTGCCTTTTAAAGCAAACTATGCTTATCTTAGCCTTTAAAACAAAAAAAAAAACATTAAAAATTTGAATTAAAATATGCAGCAGACCAGGAACACTATAAAATTGAAAAGGTAAGTAATATTTATCATTGTGAACAAAGTATGTGAAATAGATTTAAATGTAGTTTCTTAAAAGTTAGAGGTTTTCAGTGTTCTATAAACCTTATATATAAAAAGGAAATGTGTCTTTTAAGAATATTTTCCTATTCTTCATCTATCTTTGTATTGTCATCTCTCTCTCCTCCCCATTCCCAGACAAAAGAATGTCCTAGATCTTTTATGGTTGATCACCCCACTCGTGCATTTGATGTCATGCTGTCCTTTGAATTCTCACCTTTTCCTTTCTTTTATCTTAACTCCTTCTGTTCTACTTTAAGAATTTCTGCAAATATTAAGCCCATGCTCACAACCCTTCCTCTGTGATGCAAACCGTTGTCCTAGTATGGAAACCACCCCAAAACACAGTGGCTTCAAACTCTATGATCATTTGTATTTCGCTGGTAAATCTGAAAATTGAGCAGGAGTTAGCATTAGTAGCTCACCTGTGATTCTTCCACCTTCAGCTGTGATGGTTCACCATTAGAGGCTGAAAGTGCGCTTGCTCCTAGGTCTGTAGGTGAACGTTTGCTGTCAGGAATGTTGCTGAAGCTGTCAGCCAGAACACCTCCCCAAGGGCCTTTTCATGACAGGAAGGCTGGGTTCTGAGGGAAAGTAGCCCAAGAAAGAGATCGAGTAGAAACCAAATCACTTGGATCACTCGTCTCAGCAATCATGCAGTATCACTTCCACTGCATCTACTCACAGAAGCATCCATGATAGGCCTGCCCAATTTTACTAGGAGGGAAAATATATTTATTTTTTCATTTCATTCTCTGGGTGGAGAAATGAAAATGATCTGAAAGAGTAGTTGGGACAAAAAATACTGCTGTGAGTACAAGTGAACCACAAGGGACGTTCAAGCTACATTGCTAGGCTAGTTAAACGGAAGCCATTTTGTTTCCACTATGCTTTTGGCTTGCTGTGTCTTTAAAATTTAGAATTAACCTGTCTTGTGCTGTGGAACATAAGATCAGAAAAGGACTTTGAGAAAAACAGATCAAGGGTCTGGAATAGGTCAACTGATAGCTAGATTCCCCCAGATAACCTACTGTTTGCTGATGACCATGTAGTAGTCATGATGACTTGGTAGACCCCTTTCATTTATAAGTTTCTCAGTTAGCAGAGGAGATGGGAAGGTGTTTGAGACAATAATCCACCATCTCCTCAGGCTTCTGGCTCTTGAACAAACCACCATTCCTGGGCGGGGTCTGTGGCTCAAAGGAGTAGGGTGCCAGCCCCATATACTGGAGGTGGCCGGTTCAAAACCAGCCCCAGCCAAAAAAAAACCAAACATACCTTTCCTTCACTAACACTTGCCCCTTATGCTTAGTTCTTGGGTGGTGGGCAGCTGACCCTGTGTCTGGCAACATGACTGTTTTTGGAAAATTCGATCTTCCAGTCCACTTGCATTTCACACATGCATATGCACCATCATCCCCTTTTAAGAAGCCCCTGAAATGTCATTATAGAATCAGGCTTATGCTAAGTGCCAGCATCTCTTTTTCTACCTTAAGTCAAAATACAGATAAGTCTCCTTGGGTACGTTCCTGCAAATGTAACCTTTTGAGAACAGATCTCCTCAATCTGAAGACCTATGGACCAAAGTCGTATCTCCTCTCCCCACATCCAACACACAGTGGTGAGATGGATATAAACAAGCACTATAAACAATATTAAAATGAGGAGCAGAGAGGCCCACAGCAGTTACTAGTCCACAGAATTCTAAAATCTAGCTGGAAGCATATTGTTAGCTCCTGGATTAGGGCTACCCAGAAATGACCCCTCATGGCTCCTGGTTCTGCCATTTGGACTTTTGGTTCTGCCTTTTGGGACATCTTTCATTTTCTATCAAAAGTATTTCGATTTTTCAACCAAGTAGTTTCCTCCACCTCTGTCCTACCCATAGCAGTATGGCGATTCAAACATATCTTTTTATTCCCTGTTTTCTTTTTTAGTTTAAATTGTCAATATGTCTACTAGTAAAGTTCTCTTTAAAACGTTGTGATCATCTTACAATTATTACTGAAGTTTACTCCATTACCCAAAAGACATGCTTACAAATCTCCTGCAGATAAACCTTTCTCTCTCCTGTGCTTTCTGTAAAGCTTTCTGACAGACATTGTCCTGAAGATTTTTAGAAACTCTACTATTATAATATTTCATAATACCTTTAAGGTGCTCAGTGGGCCCTTTTTCTGACTAAAATGTTCTCTGAAGCATAACCATACATTTTTCTGAGATTTTAACAAATAAACGTACAGTCCCACCTTTGATTTGATCTTTGTTCTGAAAATCTAAATTAAAAAACCCATGTTTGGGTATGAGAAATAGTCTTATTTTTCAACTCAGCAAGTCTGGGCTCCTGGGTATTGTCTCAAAATTTTGCTTGAAAACTGAATAATTAAATTCCCTCCTCATTTCTAGTTCTCCTCTCCCATTTTATTGACAGCAGAAATAAGTAGGTAGAATTTTACTATTCTGCCTGAAAACCTTAGCTATATCTGATATGTATGCATTTACCAGATATATTTTCTATTCATGTTAAATCAGACAACAGTGTTGCTAAACATCTGTCACTATGCAACAAGAATTATCTTACTTCCAATTTCCAATTATCATTTTTGTCACTTTTGTTTAAACTCTTACTGACAGTCTCTTCAGGGACAGTCAGACTTTTGTTAATAAAAGCCTTTTAGATGTAACACTATCTTCGAAGTTCTTCTGATTTCTGTCTACTACCTGGTCCCATAGCTAGTTCTAAGTTTTATTATAGTAGCATACAACTCTTAGTATCAAAATATGTTACACGTACTGTGGATGTTTAACAAACCACTACTAAACTTAGGTGCTTAAAAAGTATATATATTTTGCTCATGAACCTGCAAGTTGGGCCAGCTCAAGAGAGAAAGCTCATCATTGTCCCTCCCAACATCAATGGAGGTGGCTCAAAGGCTAGCAGCTACAATCATCCGCAAGTTTGTCCAATTACATGTCTAAAAGTTGATAGTCACAATCATCTGAGAATTTTGTGGGGGCTGTCAGCCAGATCACCTGTATCTAAGTCCTCAACATGGTTTGAGTATCCATAAAACATGGCAGCCAGATTCAAGGACAAGTACTCCAAGGTAGATGGTCAAGAAGAAGCTATATCTACTGTGACTTAGTCTTTAGAGACACTCAATGTCAATTACTCCACATTCTGTTCAGCATGCTGGCCACAAAGACTAACCCAATTTCTGTGGGAGAAAAAATGAAGTGTACCTCTTGATGCGGGGGTGGGGGTGGGGGTAAGCAAAATTCAGAAAGAGAATATGAAACCGGAAATGTTGCTCTTAATTTTGAAAAATACTATCTTACAATCTGCCACATACTGTCACACCTTACTTTTCTTAAATTTATTCCTCAACTAACTAATTTCTCTTCTTATTTCTATATGTACGCAACTGTGGGTTTTCTTGAGTCTTGGGCTCTCTGATGTGTTCATTGAAGCCCCTGTATGCAAACATGCACATGTGTCTGAGTAGGACTTACATTCAACCCGAAGAAAAAGAATGGGCAGTAAACCACAGGCTCTGTTCTGTTCATTTTTGTTAGACATTCCCGTGATGCATGCCCATAGCCATTAGATCTCTCATGTGCTGGTTTTTAAGGTACAATCTATTATGTTTGCCACTTATTCTCCTTATACTTTACAAAGGGTATTTCTTTCTTACCAGCATGCTCTCTGTTAAACTAGTAATCATAGGTGCTAGAGGGAACCTAAAGGGGAAAGAAGAAAAAGAAGGGAATCATTCTTTCCTGTTTACTTGCTCTTTGCTTTCAGTGCCTCTCAGCAATACCCAGAAACACTTTTTCATCCTGATAATGACAGTTTGTTTTGGTAGCAATATCTAAGTCTAGTTTTCAGTTGTCCCAACACTCTCTAAAATAACTTCATTAACCCCCCAAATATAGAAGTAACAGTTAGCTGATACCCCCTCTTCCGAGGATGGGCTCCCAGCTCTATAGATTTCCCCTTCTAGTTCAGTGACATCCACACCACATGAGTGACGCATCCTCCTCACAGGACTGACTTACAGCTTTCGGGGGATTCTTCTCCCAGACTCAAGTTTCAATAATACCACCCCTTTCCTTTGTCCCACTGTCCTAAGGATAAAAGCTGCTTCCTGGGGTTCATCTCTGTGATTACTTACAGTTCCCTTCATGCCTTTTCACTTCTTCACCACATGGTTAACAATGTTTAATGGTAAATTTTTTCTCTGGAAATAACCAGTGTGGATTCTGAAATCTGAAAAGTATACCACTGGATATAATTGATATGCTTGATGTCTTCCATAAAAAATATCATAATGAAATTTATTCTCCTTTGTGGTTAAACCACTTCACTTTGATCTTCCTCACTTTCCTTCTCATAGGGGATGTGCAAGAATCAAACGATTAAAAACTACAAAGTACTTTGGAGTGCAGTAACAAAGAGAAACTATGTAATTGTGTATATTATATTTTAAAATAAAGTGATGACAAAATATAATGCTAAAAATAAAGAAAAGAAAACAAGAACTCTGCATATTTTATCTTTTTTTTTTTTTTTTTGCCTTCATTAATTTTGACTCTTTATGACTCAGAGTGGTGAAAGTGATGGATGAAGTCTCCAGAGAATCAGTGTCTGGTTACATTACTTTTAAAAGTAATTGTAGCAAAATTTGACATGTAAACTATCTCTTTTGTCACAAATTACAAACATAAAATACACTTAAGTTGCATTTAATGTTGAATGGCCTATATTATTTTCAGGATGATACAAATAAAATTATATATATATAATAGCATTATTAATAATAACAAAAAATATGGCCCCAAATAGGAGTTACGTATCTTCTGTTACAGTGTGATATTCTATGAATCATTTTCATCCATGGTTTCTGGCTCATAGAACTGCAGTCCTTGTTATACTGATGGGGCGCTTTAGGCCGCAGGAGCACGTCTGGGGAAACAGGATTTCATAGCTCCGCAGTCCTTGTTATACTGTTGGGAGCTTTAGGGTGCAGGAGCAGGTCTGGGGAAACAGGGTTTCATAGCTCTGCAGTCCTTGTTATACTGATGGGGCGCTTTAGGCCGCAGGAGCTGGTCTGGGGATACAAGGTTTCATAGCTCTGCAGTCCTTGTTATATTGTTGGGGCGCTTTAGGCCGCAGGAGCAGGTCTGGGGAAACAGAGTTTCATAACTCCACAGTCCTTGTTATACTGTTGTGGCTCGTTAGACCACAGGAGCAGATCTCAGGAAACAGGGTTTCATAGCTCCGCTGTCCTTGTTATATTGTTGGGGAGCTTTAGGCTGCAGGAGCAGGTCTGGGGAACCCGGGTTTCATAGCTCCACAGTCACTGTTATGCTGATGGGGCCTTTAGGTCACTGGAGCCGGTCTGGGGAAACATGGTTTCATAGCTCCGCAGTCCTTGCTATACTGTTGAGGCGCTTTAGGCCGCAGGAGCAGGTCTCAGGAAACAGGGTTTCATAGCTCCCCGTCCTTGTTAAACTGTTGAGCACTTTAGGCCACAAGAGCAGGTCTGGGAAAATGGAGTTTCATAGCTCCGCGGTCCTTGTTATTTCATAGCTCTGCAGTCCTTGTTTTATTATTGGGGCACTTTAGTCACCGGGAGCCGGTCTGGGGGAAAAGGGTTTCATAGCTCTACAGTCATTGTTATACTGCTGAGCGCTTTAGGCCGCAGGAGCAGGCATGGGGAAACGGGGTTTCATAGCTCCGCAGTCCTTGTTATACTGTTGGGAGCTTTAGGGTGCAGGAGCAGGTCTGGGGAAACAGGGTTTCATAGCTCCGGGTCTTTGTTATTTCATAGCTCCGCAGTCCTTGTTATACTGTGGGGCACTTTCCGCCTCAGGAGCAGGTCTCGGGAAATAGGATTGCATTTTCTGAACTCTTGTTCTTTTACCTGCTGAAGGCAGGATTCTAATATGATGATGGAGCCAAAGCCCTCATTCCAGAGAGTGTTCTGCCTCATACCCTGGAGGGAGGAATATTGCACAGAGAAAGGAGGAGGAGGGAACAGAGTCTTACTCTGTCATTCTGGGTTGAGTGCCATGGTGGCATCACAGCCCACAGCCACCTCCTACTCTTGGGTTCAAGCGATCCTCTTGCCTCAGCTTCCTGAGTAGCTGGGATTACAGGTGTCCATCACAAAGCCCAGCTAGTTTTTCTATTTTTAGAAGTGAAGGGTTCTGGCTCTTTCTCAGGCTGGTCTCAAATTCCTGAGCTCAAGCAGTCTTCTTGTCTCTACCTTCCAGAGTGCTAAGATTACAGGCATACACCAACTGTGCTGAGCCACCGCGCTGGTTTCAGATCATGCTCTTTTGGTCCAATAACATTTCTTCATGGTTGTCAATCATGCATATGTAATGAAGTCTCCATAAAAACCCTCGAGAACTGGATTGGAGGACCTTACAGACAGCGGAACCCAGGAGGTTCCTGCAGGGTGGTGCATCCGGGGAGATCCTGGAAGCTCCACACCCACTTCCCCTACCCCTCACCTTATACATCTCTGTATTCTTTGTAATATCCCTTATAATAAACCAATAAATTCTTTCCCTGAATTCTGTGAGTTGTTCCAGCAAATTAATCAAACCCAAGGAAGGAGGAGGTAGTGGGAACCCCAACTTGAAGGCAGTCCGTCAAAAGCTCTGGAGACCCAGAATTGTGACTGGTGCCTGGGAAGAGGGGCAGTTTTAGGGACTGAGCACACACCTGTGGGATCTGACACTATTTACCCAGAGATAGTGTCAGGCTTAAATTAGAGGACATCCTGCTGGTGTCCACGGCTTGGTGTGTGGGGAAAAGCTCACATTCGGTCACAGGATTCTTCTTCTTTGTTGCTGATTGGTGATTATTGTGGAGTTTTAAGGAAAGAACGATTTGAGGAATGTTTTCCAAAACACATGTTTAACAAAATTTTCTAAAAAGCAACAAAGTAATGTTACCTTATTTTACATTTTTCTAAGAAAATTAGAGAATTTATTACTTCAAAACCTTGTCATTTTTATCTTTAAGCAGTTTTGCAAAGCGTAAGCTAAATTCCACCGTATTTCTTTTGTTAACCTCAATTTTATTTTAAATTTTATTAATAGAAGATCAGAATTCTTTTTTGTTTAATTTTAGATTAATATGAGGCTTTCAATGTCTCAGGAATTAATAAGAATAAGTAGGCTAAAATAAAATATCATACTGTTTTGAAATTATTTATATTTTCCTCCAAATTTTTTGTCAGTAATAATTCTAACACACATATATATGTATGTTTTAACTATACAAATGAGTTTTTAAATTTTAACACCAATTCATAAAACTAATTTACTATTTCCAAATAACACCTTTGCTACCCTGATTTCTGCCTCCTTGAGTTTAAGAGTTAAATTCTCCCTGGGGTAATAGGGTGTTTGTCTAACAAAGCGTAAAGTGACCTGTACTTTTGAATGTCTTAGAGAACTTCAGAAGAAAAAGGAGGGAAATGGTGAGCTCCGTTTGTGCAGTTTCTAGAAACATTGTTCATTTATTTCCACTTGTTTTTGTCAGAGCTAAGTCAACTCTAAAGGCATTCCTTCCCACCCTTTTTTTGTAAAAAGGAAGAAAGAGCAACAAATAATTAGTGGAACACAGACCCCCGACATTAAAGAAAAAGATGAGTCTATTGATAATTAGGGAACCTTACGGGCTATAACTGTTTGAGTTTTTGACTCAAAGCAGCCACTCAAATAATGATTAAATAAATGGTTTAAGTTTTCCTTGTGGAGTCAACTTTTCTTATTGGTAGGAATTTGAATTGTTTATGAATTTCCCAAAGAAAATGTTTAGATTGCCCTTGGATTTTCCTGTTGTAGAAAATGGCTGTTTTCGTAATTAAGAATTTGAAAAAAATTCTATAGACAGAAATTTTAAAAAAGGTAGATATTTAAAAGTGGAGAGAGGAGAATCTTATTGAAAAATAAGGGTGTAGTAAAATATTAGAGGTGTATTAGACAACAGTTAGGTTTTAACTTACCTATTACTAACTTTCACAGGATAGAAGATCTCAAATTTAAGGGATATATATTGCAAAAAAGCACACACAGTATTTGTGAAACACAGCAATGAGCTACAACCCAGAACTGCAGAGTAGTATACAGGGAAGAAGCGGAAGCAGGTTTTCTGGTGTTTTTCCCATTTCACCAAATGAAGATGCCACTGCCATACTCACAATCGCCACAGTTGACCTCAACCAGAAATTCTAAGGACCACCAGTGACACTTCTCATTTAGCTTTCCTAAAAACTAAAAGGACTGGAGTAGGAAATTAAAATATACTAGGGCAAAAGAGAGAGGGTAGAGGTGTATGCTTTCGAAGAAATATGTCTAAAGAAATAGTTTCGGTCTCCTTTGCCTTATTTTGTTTTGATTTTAGGGGCTTTTTTGTGCATTTCAACTACATTTCAGAAAACTATGGTAATAAACCTCCAAATGGTTTATTATGGAAAAACATATGAGATCATTTTTCTAATCCCCTCACTAGGCAGGTAAGATATTATTTACCTGTTGTAGAAAATAGGCACCGGAGCTCTCAGAGCAGGTAAAGAATTGCTCTCGGCCGGGTGAGACTGTGAAGTAGAGAGTAGAACCCGGGTCTCGTGTCTCTCATTTCTGTAATTCTTCCACTATACGCGCTTCCGACATCCTAAAATATGAGCCATTAAACAAATCTAGCTCTCTGTGTCTAAAATAAACGTTGAATATCTCTAAGGTCACCTAAAGTCAACAATGACAGAGAATGGAGTCTAAGTTATATTCTTTTGCATGTGATTTTAAGGTTATGAAAAACATGAGGACAAAAAAGTTCTTTTCCATTAGTTCTAAAATGCCCTCATTTGCCTGTGATTGACAATTTTTGACAATGATTGATAGACTGTGATGAGCACTGATAAAAGATGACAGCCTTAAGTGTTTTAAACTAGTTACCTTTTAGAGGAATTAAGTTGCTAATGGATTAACAGTGGTCACTGAAGAAAAAGTCTGCCGTCACCTTTTGTGTTATTGGTTTATCATTCCTCATAGAATACTGATGATTATTCTCAAAAGTTCTTTTCTCTTCCAGACAACAGTCGATTTTATTATGAATCCCAAGTTAACCTATTAGCTCAGCCCCTATGCCCTAGGATGTTGATAGTTCACTGCAGAACATTAAGGCACTTCTTTCATTAACTATTAATAATATCAGCTCTTTGGATACACACGGAGTGCTTTCTCTCAAATTCATACAAAATGACACAGCAGTTAGGCTAAACTCATTTCCAGAGATCACTTTCACTCTGGCCTCAGATCCATGTTGTTATGTCATTCTGGCGAGTTCTCTAATGAATTAGCAGAATCTTTGCCTACACTCAGCCCTTCATCTGTGTTAATCTGTTTTGTGTTGCTATAAAGGGATCCCTGAGGCTGGGCAGTATAGAAGGAAAAGAAGTTTATTCATTTAATGGCTCTGCGAGCTGTATAAGAACTTGGAGTGGACACCTGTGCGGCTTCTGTGTGATACACTTGCTCTCTGTGTCAGAACATGGCAGAGGAGGTCAAAGGGGAAATGGGCACTGGGAAGAAATGAAGAAAGGGAAACGTGAGGGACATCCTGGCTTTAAAAGAAGCCATACTCTGGGAACCAACTCATCTCCACAAAACTAATCCAGTCTCTCATCTCTGAGGAGAGTGAGAACACTCACCAGTGAGAATAGCACCAACCCATTGGTGAAGGGTCCACACCCAGGGTCCAAACACCTCCCACTAGATTCCACCTCCCTGCACTGCCGCACTGGTGATCAACTTTACACGTAAATTCTAATGGGGGCAGAAAAACCATATCCACACCATAGCATCCTTCTTCCACTGGAATGTCCTCTTCTGCCCATCTGAAGGTATGGTACCATGTTGTCCTGGCCAGAAATGTTGAGAGTCATTTTGTATCTCCTTCTGTTTTTTCCCCCCTACATTTACCTGTCATCAAGGTATTCTTTCATTTATCCAAAAAAAAAAAAATCATTAAGAGCATGTTATGTACTATTACAGAAGAAAGATTCACAAAAACAAAGGTGTATGATAAAGTAGATGGACTGTTATGGAAATACGTGATGTATTATGTGAGCACAGAGCTTATAATTGAGTAAGCCTGCCTCCTACATCCAAGCGCATCCTCTCTTTCTTTACTTTCCACAGTCACTTCCTCTTTTCTTCCACTTTGCTGCAGTAGCGCTTGTTCTACGCTGTCTGGACCCTTTAATCTCCTCTCCTCACTGTTGCTAGAGTGACCTTTCTAAAATGTCATTTTGATCATGTCACTAGCCGACTTTCAACCTTAAGTGGTTCTCAAGACTGTCATGCCATAGTTCACGGTTCATACCTGAACATCCAAAGCCCTTCACACTGAACCCCCAGCCTTGTTTCCAGCCTCATCTCAGATTCTGTTCCACTTGTTTTTATCACTTCCTCATAGGATGCCTTTATCGTGGAGTGTCTGAGGTTGTTTCATATTTCTAGGCTTTCTCCCGTATTATTACCTCTTCAAAGAATATGCCTTCAGTTATTATGTTCATCCAGCTGATTTCCAGGAAGTGTTTTCTGATGACCACCTGCTTCAAGTCTTAAATTGCCACTTTCATGGCAGCGATTAATTTATTCACCAAACTGTTCTTGAGCACCATGGATCATACGTTGATTTATATTTTCCTCACAACACTGTAAGTTCCTAAAGGAAAGGGCTTGTCTCACTGTAAATTAAAGTCCCACATCCTAGAGGGCCTGATATGAAGATGGCATAAGTTAAATGTATGTTAAATAGTTGAATTCCTGTATCAAGAGCTACTTAAAGAAGTATACCATGTTATCAGAAATGTAGTGAGAAGAATCATATCCTCGTCACTAGGACCTCAGGTTCTAGCTTCAGGCTATTTACATGGATCATAGATTTAGTACTTATGAGCTCTAAGTCCTTGGGATGTTTACCCAATCCCTTCAGGGCTTCATTCCTGTAAAATGTACATGTTAGTCTCCATCTTATAGGATTTTTAAAGATTAAATTAATTCTTACATGTAAAGTACTTAGAACAGGATGTGGTTATCATAAGAATTCAACAAAAATCATCTGTAGTTATAACCAGAAGTCCAACATCCACGAAATAGCCACTTTATTATTGCACGTTAAGTTTTGGCAGCAGACATCTGGTTGATCTAGTTGATCTTCAATATTCCTTCAAACTCTGAGGCTTTATGTATTTATAATAATCAAGCCATGCATTTCATTAGTATTTAAGTAATCTGGGTTACCATAAGCATTTCCATGATCACTACAGAACTACTCACAATAGCCAAGTTGTGGAATCAACCTTATCCATTTATCTGTCTATCAACATTGGGGTACCTATACACAACAGAATACCTATTAAACCATAAAAGAAGGAAATCTTGTAATTTACAAAATACCAATGAACCTAATAGACATTGTGCTAATTGAAGTAAGCCAGGCACAGAAAGACAAATGCTACATGTTCATAAACACTGAATCTAAAACAATCACACTCACAGAAGCAGAGAATAGAATGGTGGTTACAGAGGATGGGGTGGGGGGGGCGGGAAATGGGAAAGTGATAGTCAAGGGTACAAAGTCAAAGACAGGATAGGCTCATTCAGGCTTCTTTTTGAGATCTATTACATACAGTGGTGAATACAGTTAATAATGATGCAGTGTGTTTCAGAATCACTAAAAAGTAAATTTCAAAAGTTCTCACATCACAGAAAATGGTAAGTTTTTGAGGTAATGGTATGTTAATTAACCTTCCTTAATTATTCTATATCATATTCATAAATCATAATATCCCTTGTGCCCCATAAATATATACAATTTTTTTTCAATTTAATAGCAAAATAAATTTTAAGGAAGAATATAGCCTTGGTCATAAAGTACACAAAATTTGTCTTGGTGAAACTGTGGTGAGATTCAAAGTGAGGTGGATCTGCTGTGTGTGTGTGGTACAGAAACTAATATAATGATTAGGTGCACCTCCTCCCTCATTCTCACTGCCTTTCTCTGTCTCCAAGAAAATTATAAATCCATGTTTTTTAACATTCAAGAGCATGTGGAGATTTCAAGTAGGATTTAGGTGGGTCTCCCTAACCTAGGTCTGACCTTAAGAGCAGGAAGAATCTTGAGACACTGTTATAATTTGATGCCTGTTGTGTCGTCAAACAAACATTCCTACATTTTTACTGGTAGAGGTAGAAATCAAGACCAGACTCAGTCAAATCCAACAAATGTTTATTGAGAATTTAACACATAGACTTTGACTGTAAGATGTAAAAGCAATGTGGCATAGCCCAAGCCCTTGGGGAACTCTAAAGACAGGTAGGGATTGACAATGAAACCATTATAATACTGTAGGAAGTGAGTTTTAACACAGGTGACAAAGGCTAAGAGAGGTTACTGTTGTGGCACAGAGGACCAAACTTAAATCCTATGTTCAGGGAAACAAAATATGTAGTAAGCAATTTGAATGAAGAATTATTCATAGATGCTTACCAGACAACAAAGAGTTAGAGAAAGTGGAACACGAGATAAAAGCACAAAGACATGCTATGTGTGGAGAGCTTGAATGAGCATAGCAGTCCTTAAGAGTAAGTTTCGAATGGCGAAGAAATGGGACGTAAGGCCAGGAGAAAAAAGTTTTACATTTCATATTAGTTTGTTCCAGTTATCACACCAGTGAAAAATTGGAACAAAAACCAGGAATCAGGGCAAGCCTATCATATTAGATGCTCTTGGTCAAGGTCAAAAAAATATGACCACCAATCATGGATCACAGGATCCAACTTCAAGCCCAGGCACACCAGCTCCAGGACAGTGGGCTATTTACAGTTCTGCAAACCAGTACAGAAAATATTTTTTTATTTCTTTTGATTCAGACTAGATTCTCACCAATTTTAAGACCCCAACAAAGATGAATCAAAAGGTGATTCATGTTTCCATATCTCTGGACAAAGTAGTGCCACACAGTGCTACAAAATCTTACTTTGCTAGAACCTCTCCAGGTGGATCAAATTTACCATCGCTATTAGCACAACTCCCTAAAGTGTCATACCTAACATTAAGGTTTTCTGGAATAAGGATTCCTGCTGTCTGTTTTGAAGATTAAAAAACTCTACATTTAGCAATTCATATTCATTAGACTGGGATAATAGATGATGAGGAATTGATAAATGTAAAGGATATCAATTTTAGGTTACTTAGGATTGAAAAATTATCTGAATGATACTTTGTTTTCTAGACTAGCAGTTATCTGATAGTAGGAAGTACGTAGACATAAGAACAAACTGGAAAAAAGACAGTAACTGCACCAGCTTCGGCATTTCTCTTCCACTGCTTCCTGTTGAACTTCTCTTCTGTCTCCACACCTGACTTGCTTCTTCCTACCTGTTTACCTCTATACCTCTTCTGAATAGCTTTTTTCCTAACTGTATACTCAATGAGAATCTCTTGCCTCATAATGTTCAAAAAAAAAAAAATCTTTCTCAAATCTCTGAACTCTGCTCACTAGACAATTAAGAGTCTATGTCCATTCATGTCTCTTGCCCAGTGATCTATGGGATTGTGAGCACTTCTTTTTATTGTTATTGATTCATTTGAGTTCTCTGTAGATTCGCGTTATCAAGCCTTTATCTGTTTCATAATATGCAAATATCTTTTCCCATTCTGAAGGTTGTCTATTTGCTTTGGTTGTTGTGTCCTTAGCTGTACAGAGCTTTTCAGTTTGATTATTAATTAAATTTAATAAACTTAATTAAAATTTATTTTTGTTGTTGCAATTGCCGTGGAAGTCTTCATAAATCTTTTCCAAGGCCAATGTCTTCAAGTGTTTTCTTTGAGGATTTTTATTGTTTCATGCCTTAGATTTAAGTCTTTCATCCATCTTGAATCAATTTTTGTAAGTGGTGAGAGGTGCGGGTCCAGTTTCAGTCTTTTACACATGGATATCCAGTTCTCTCAGCACCATTTGTTAAATAGGGATTCTTTTTGCCAGTGTATGCTCTTGTTAGGTTTATCAACGATTAGGTGGCTATAAGATGTTAGTTTCATCTAATTTTTTTTATTCAGTTCCAAATGTCTGTGTCTCTATTTTTGTGCCAATACCATGCCATGTTAATCACTATGGACTTGTAATATAGCCTAAAGTTTAGTAGGGTGATGCCTCTGGCTTTATTTTTATTACTGAGCATTGCCTGGGCTATGCAGGTTTTTTCCTGGTTCCATACAAAATAAAGAATTATTCTTTTGTAATATCCTGGATGGAGTTGAAACACATTCTTCCTAGTAAAGTATCACAAGAATAGAAAAGCAATTCTCCAATGTACCCAATACTAATATGAAGCCGGTAGACGATATGATGCCTGCCCACGTAGGTGAAAAACTTGTTTTTATTCAAGTTGGGGGGAGGGGTAAAGAAGGAGTGAGAGGGGGTTGGAGTGTTCTCACTGAATGCGCACAGGGTAGAGGGGTTGGCACACCTTTTGTGTGTGGGACATAACCACAAGAGGGACTCTACCTAACAAAATCAAATATTTTGACTTGGTTGTTTGTGCCTCACATTAACATGAAATAAATTTACTTCAAAAGAAAAGAAAAGTACAAATTTCAGAATGTATAACCAAAGATTATTTTGTCCATGAGTCACATACATCATTATAGAATAAAACTGGTTAGACAGAAAAAAAAAAAAAGAATCTGTGTCCATTGACAGCATACTCTCAGATGCTTTTCTAGCCTCCTTCCGCTTTGCTCTGTAGTTCAGAGAGTATTTGCAAATTCCCCTGACCTTTGATTTCTGGGTCAGTTAAGCCTATGAGAGACACTAGTAGAAGGTGAGATGAGGGGAAAATACAGGGTATCTCTCCCCATCTGTCTCCTTCCCAGGGCATCTCCGGCAGCAGCAGGGGCCACGTCTGTACTACAGACTCAGCTTGACAGAACGGACGCTCCCTCTGTGCTTTCAATTTCAGCTGATTGTCCTGGTCTCAGGTGAGTCCAGCGCTCTTTGGCTGATAATCTCTGAATTGTCTCACGAATTGGTTTCTTAGCTTTTCTTTTACTGGGATAACCTACTCCTGTAAAAAACTCCTGTTAGGAAGCTCTGTAGTCTTTTCTGTTTTCCAGGCTGCACCCTGACTAATAGAGTCTACTTTTAAATATTTACAGAAGTATATTCTATGTTACATTGTAATCTAGAAACTGCAAGTGTCTGTCTGTATCTTTCATTTGAATAAAGACCTCTTGTGGGCGGGACACAATTATAAGAGGGATTTTACCTAACATGCAATCAGTGTAACCTAATTATTTGTACCTTCAATGAAGCCCAAACAATAAAAATAAAATAAAACAAATAAATAAATAAATAAAAATGTAGACATTTTGTTATTTTCACTCATGTTTTTAGTCACGTAAAGAAGGAAATACTGATTTTTAATTTGTTACTTAAACCCTTTTGTGGAAGAATCTAGCCAAGTGTTCTCTCTAAATATAGTCTGTTCTAAATAAAATATGATTAAAGTTTGTGTGCCCTCTCTATTTTCTTTCTCAGAATTTAGTTAGTTCCTTTTATCACACTGACCACCTATGTTCTACCTACTATTTGAAAACATTCCATCAGCAATAATAAACCATCCATTTAAATGTATCAAAGAAATAGCTAAAAACTTGCAATGTGCTGAGTGACAATGAGTATGACTTGAATACTCATTGAAATTCAACAGTCAATATCATAAGATTTGAATATTCAACTATCATTCTTATCTATAAAACATCTTTGCTATTATTCTGTTTATGGAATCGTATTTTCACATTTATTAATTCATTTCGTAAAAGTTTTGAGGCTTTTTGCAAATACTTGATATATGCCAGGGAGGGTTTTAGAACTGTGGTTATAAAAAAGCATATAAGAAGCAATAATCTTTGCCTTTATGGAGCTTAAATATATAAATAAGTGTTCTTTTTATGTTTTGTTTTGTTTATTTGTTTGTTTGTTTTGAGACAGAGCCTCGCTTTGCTGCCCAGGCTCAAATGCCCTGGTGTCAGCCTACCTCATAGCAAACCCAAACTCCTGGGCTCAAACAATCCTTCCACCTCAACCTCCCCAGTAACTGGGACTACAGGTGCCTGCTGAAACAGCTGGCTAATTTTTCTCTTTTAGAGACAGTGTCTAGCTCAAGCTTAGGCTGGTCTCAAATTACTTTCACCTCGGCCTCCCAGAGTGCTAGTATTATAGGCATGAATCACCATGCCCAGCCTTCATTTCTTAATATAGAGATAGGTAAAGCAAATCAGTAAGAAAAAAAGATGATCTCAGCAAAATAAAAGCTTAAGATTTAAACTGTTGATTGGCAGAGGAACATGAACAATAACTATGTGGGAGCAAAAAAATCATCTTTCAGTAACCAAATACAAATTTTTAAATATAAGATAAATTTTCCCATTCAAATCAGCAAAACTTAAATTATATTTAATTTAAGGGATTGCTGGGGTTGTGTTGTGAGACTGTTGCTAGAGCCTCTCTCTTAACATCCAGCTGTCCTGAGTTACCTTTCTATGGAAAGATGCCAGAATGTTCCTTGAAATATTGTAATTAAAAAGAAAAGGTGGGGGAGCTACCTGGGAGGCTAAGGCAAGAGATCACTTAAGCCCAAGAGTTTGAGGTTGCTGTGAGCTGTGAGGCCACAGCACTCTACTAAGGGCAATAAAGTGAGAATTTTGTCTCAAAAAAAAGGAAATTATATAGAAATGTTCACCAACAGCAGATAGGTAAATAAATTATGAAGTGCATATAATAGAACACTAATAACTTTTAAATATTTTTATTATATTTATTGATAGAATATATTGTCATATAAAATGTGTTCAAAAATATGCATTAAGAGAGATTCCACAATAAGGAGAATAAGATTTTAACCTTTTGTTTTATTTATACTTATTTTTTCCACAGTGAAAATAACTTATTTTAGTAATGAAATATATTGTAATAGACTTATGAGAGATAGGCCATGCTTTGTTTTTAATATCAAGATTCTTTAGCTAAGAATGGATAGTAAACCTTATCCAAAAGTTTGTCTTGTTAAGGCTTCTGTCTGAGTGTGTTACATTTTTAACATGAATCAATTTAACATAAAAATCTTACGTATATATTTTAAAGGGCCTGAAAGACAAGTACCTTTCCAAGCATACCTATATAGTTGGCTTGCAAAAATTCTTAAAATAGCTTTTACCCATTAAAATCTTAAGAGGATTACCCAAGCTAAATTAGTGCCTGGACTGCAAAAAGCCATAACGAACTTAATATTATTGCTTTCCAAAATATAGACCGATTCTTAATAGACTATTTTACAATAGGAAGTGCCTTTAGGGGTCAGTATAACAAAATTAAGATCAGTTTATATAGCCTTACAAAAGATCTGGTGGCAGCATAAAAACGTCCAGTGTAATTATTTGTGAGTTCGTTATTCTTTGGTCACACATCATTTTCCTTCCCAGGCTTAGTTCATTATGAAGTGGACTGACGTAGCTCTGGCTTTTCTTTCAGAAATTACTGTATATTGTGTTGTTCCTCTGACATACAAAGGCTGCTTAAGTTTATCTTAGTCAAAGTCAAATTTAAGGTTGTTAAAGCTGAACTATGAGACCAGTCAAGGTTTATCTTCAGTTATTTAATCTGAAATTAGTTACTGAGGTAAATTTAAAGATGGCCACCACATGTTGAGACCTCTTGGGCCTGAGAATTCCCAGGGACTCATTCTCCCTTGGAATCTCTTCTTTATAGTCTAGATGTAGATTCCTGCAGCACAATGGTTCTCTCTTTTTGCACCTTCAGGAGCTTGGTTTCTAGCTGGTTTCCACCCTCAGATCTAGCATCCTTCCAACTTTCCTTTAATATTCAAGGTCAGCTAAGCAAATGCTGCTTTTTATCACATTGCTCAGCCTTTTCTAATTTAGTGTAGTGGTTGGCTGAACAACTGAAAAGGAAAGATTATTAAAGCAGGTCCCTTAAAATATAACTTAATTTTATTTCTTCTACAGTAATTTTCATGAGCCAAAGACAGTGAAATCTCTTCAGAGCTTTGCCTAAAACAAAAAACAAAATCCGTGTTAGAACACACTTGAAAGACCTCGTATCAATAAATATAATGCTTTCCCTTTCATCCCATACTTTTGAACATGTAATTCGTATCTCAAGTTGTTTCATATTTGGAGGCAAAAAATTTTGAGGCCTTGTAAGCGGCTCCATGATCCATTTCCATAGCACTGCTCACCATGATTTGGAATTGCTTCCCAATTCAGAGAACACTTCTCAAAGAAAGCCTGAAAGAATGTTTGTTCCCACAGTGGGGTAAGAAAAAGGCCCATATGGTGAGTATTCTGGTTTATCTACTCTGGTTTGTATGGAAATGGAAACTACTACAAAAGCCAAATTATGTGACGATCTGAGGATGTGTTGAGGTTGTTGATTAACATAGAGTTTAGCTTTAAATATTAGACATATTTAAAGGAGCTGCCCTAGTCTTGAGGACGGCATAGGAGTACACTTGGGTAAAAGGAACAATTGCATGCAAAAAGGGCTTCCTTAATAATTTCTGACAAAATTCCTTATTCCTTCCATGGTTTCTATGTTGATTACTTAGTGTTCCACTCTAAGAGAGAAAAGAAAAAACATCAGCATGAATAAATAAATTTTTCTTCATTAGCCCTACAAAGAGAAACCTGGCCCCAATGTTAACACGTATCTGGAGGGAAATTTTTGTTGTTGTTTTGCTTGAAATCCTATATTTTGAATTGGCAAACTTTATGCTTAACTCTCACTGTGAAAACAAATAGAGCTCGGGAGAAAAATGCACCGATTTTAAGATAGTCACCAGAACCCAGGATGTGAAAAATCCCAAAGTTCATGTTTGGTTTTTTCTCACATGTCAATTCATGGGTGAAGGGAACCTCGTACGTAAACAGCCTGTGCCGAGTGAAGCAGCCAATTAACACAGCAGTAGTAGCACACTTCATATCAGTCAATGGAATAGCTTCCCAGAGGAAGAATTGTACTGAACTAGAAGTTAGCACTTATGTCATTTGACTTGACATTGGACAAGGCATCAGAGGACAGGAGACAGGGAATACACCTTCATGACCAGAAAGAAGGGATAGAAAGAAGATATAAGAAAAACAAAGATAGATTAAAATTATTGTAAAGTTATTTATTTTTTCTGATCCTGTGAAAATAAAATTCAAATAACATATAATTTCACGCCTTTGTACTTTATTGTTACATAGTATTACCTAATTTTTATTTAAGTAAAATACATGAGGCAGATAACTTGGGGGAGAAATTTGTTATGGTCTGGCAGCTTACTCTGTTTGACTGTTTTGAGATATTCTCACTGAGATGTGTGCATAAAATTTAACTATGTGTAAATTATTGTATATGATGTTTTATCAAAGTTGCTATTATTGAAGATTCCCTTCCGCTTTAAAGGTTCCATGGCTATATTACTCCTCCACCATTATGGTAGGCCTCACATGAATTACTTAATTCTGGAATATATTTCTATTCCTTAGAAGCTTTATTGGAGTCTCATAGCCAAAAAAAAAAATCCATATTGGAATGTTAGTGGTAAACCTCAGTTGCATAAATAATGGTGATCTTGTGTAATGAATAATTTAGTCATACTCTAAAAATAATTCATCAGGAACAGCATGTGAGTAGGAAACAGAATGAACCGCTAGCCTCTGAATGCCGTTCAGATATTACTATGTGCAGAATGCCGCATTTGATGACATCGTTTTGTTAACCATGCTTCCTTGCCTTCAGAGGCTCTTTTCCAAAATCGATGGTTGTAGAAAACCGTAGTAGTTTTATCATCACACACAAGTTAAAAAGGCTTAGATTTAAATAGATATGGTTGAGTCAGTGGTTAATCCCCAACAACTAAATCTAGAACCTGGGCACGGTGTCAAGCATGTAGGCAATTCCCAATCTGCAAGTTAGCTGATGCCTGTCTGATGTAAATCTAGCGCACTTTGAGTTTATGCATCTTAAACTCTTCTAGCCTGTCATCTAACTCAGTGGTGTTCAGGTGGGGTTTGGTTCCCCAGGGGGCCTTTTGTAATGTCTGGAGACATTTTAGTTGTTACTCTATCTAGTGGGTAGAGCCTCCCTGGCTCCCTATCTAGTGGGTAGATCCAGGGAGGCTGTTAGACACCCTACAATGGCCAGGACAGCTGCCCACAACAAAATGGTAGTTGGCCTAGGATGAGAAAGCTTGGTACAAACTCAAAGGCCCTTATCCTTTTATCAAAAGAGAGATAAAACCTTGGATGGTCTTAGAGGTCCATCTCCTCATTTTAAACTATGAGAAATTCTTGTAAGGGAGCCAAAGTGTGGTAAAAATCTTTGCAATTCCAGATGCACAAACTCAGTGTGAGAGAGACTGACAGGTAATATAAATGAATTAAGCCATCAGGGTGGTGTTGCCACATTCCGGCCATTTAAAGGGAGCAGCCTCTACTTATCCAGCTCTAGGATTCTGTCACCCAGGCAAGAACCAAATCCCAATGTTAGCAGAGCTGCTAATTTTTCAAGAGAATCCAGAAATCTATGTTTTCATGTAATCTCCTGAATTTTAAATATATCTAGCTAATTCTGTTTTAACAGACTAGGAAAACAAACAAATAAATAAATACTCCTGGGGATCAAATTTAATCTTTCCACCAGTTTTTTAACCTCTGTTTCCAGTTTTGATTGCCCTGGGAACATTCATTTATCCAATTTGGTTAACTGACACTAATTGAGCACCTATTATGTTGATGGTGTGAAGGCTTGCTAGAATTATGTAGAAGCTTCTACAGTTCTTGATTTTTCTGAAATGGTTAGTAGTTTATCTTTCACTGAAAATTAAATTAATTGTTTTATGATTCTATGTAGTGTTGTGCCCAGATCCCGAAATCCCCCACAAAGACCACCAGGGAGCTGAGTCCCACACAAAAGCAAAAGGGCCATTTATTGCAAGTTCGAACTTGGGCTTCCAGGGACTCCACTACAACGGATCCAAGCCCAGAGCTCTGTAACAGGGGTGTTTTTATAATGTAGCACAGCAAAGTAGGCTTATGCAAGTTAAACAAAGGGATCGCTTCTGGATTGGCTGCCACTGGTCCTGCCATATGGCCCACTCCAGAAGGCAGTTTCTGATTGGATGCCAATGACTCAAGGTGGAAAACTGGCGATTCATGGTGATTCATCAGTTTTGGACAAAATGGCTGACAGAAGCCAAAATGGCTGAACCCTTAAGATGGCATCAGTCTGGTTGTCTCAGTAGTGCTTTGAATTGATTGATTAATATCTTTCAATTCCCTTAGCAGCTTTTCCTATTAAAATGGCAACACGTGTATGGGTATTTAGGGCTTTATCCATTGATATTTAGCAACTCAGGAAAATTTTAAAGTACTAAATTTAATATCTTAGAGATATTCTACTCAACAATTCATACTATTTTTGTCCCTTTTCCCTTTCTTTTTCTTCAAGCTTCTTTCTTTACTTGTGTTCTTTTCTAATTACCAATACTAAACTAATAACTGAAGGACTTAGGATTCTAACCTTTTTAAAAGTACTTTAAAGAGTACAAACAGAATATGGTAGAATGTGAATTTTGTCTTTAAAATCATTGTCTTTTCCATAGACCTTGCTACCCTGACTTACATATGTTAGGTCCTATTTAGAAATTCATGCCTAACAACTCATTTAATTCTTACAAAAATCTTGGGAGATTATTATGTTGGTGAGGAAACTGAGTCACTAATGAATAATTTAGTCATACTGTAAAAATAATTCATCAGGAACAGCATGTGAGTAGGAAACAGAATGAACCGCTAGCCTCTGAATGCCGTTCAGATATTACTATGTGCAGAATGACGCATTTGATGATGTCATTTTGTTAACTATGCTTCCTTGCCTTCAGAGGCTCTTTTCCAAAATCGAAGGTTGTAGGTTAAAAGACTTAACCGGTACCACATGGCTGGTAAGTATAGAAGCCAGATGGTGAATCCTGCTTTCTTTGTTTGTTTGTTTTTTAAGACAGAGTCTCACTTTGTTGTCCCAGGTTAGAGTGCTGTGGTGTCATAGCTCACAGCAACCTCAAAATCTTGGGCGCAAGCATTCCTCTTGCCTTGGCCTCCTGAGTAGCTGGGACTACAGGCACTCTGCACAATGCCTGGCTAATTTTTCTATTTTTAACAGAGATAGGGTCTTGGTCTTGCACAGGCTCATCTCAAACTCCTGAGCTCAAGCAATCCATTTACCTCAGCCTCCCAGAGTGCTGGGGTTACACGCGTGAGCCACTGCACCTGGCCTGAGAATCCTGCTTATTTGGGGCAAAGCCCTTGCTTCTCACCACTATGTTATAAAGTGCAACAGAATAAATATGTTGGCTTAAAGTTGGGGTGGAAGAACAGGAATGGAAGAAAAATTAATTTTTCTGCATTGCACTTTTCCAGAGTCTTTGTAGAGTTCAATATTTGTTCTTTCTCCAGGTTTTAGAATAGACACACACACACACACACACACTCACACACACTCGCACACACACTCACCACCCTTCACATGGAGTCAGACATCAGATCTCCCAGAAAGTTTATATTCTGTATGACCCTGAGCCACAGAACCGGGTCTGATAGTCAGAGGATTTCATTACTCCTCTCTGCCAGGGGGTATAACATTGGCTTTCCACTCTCGTCCCGTGATGGTGAGAATTAGGTTAAGTAGATTTTGTCTTGCACACTCTCTTCTAAGCAATTAACCCAATTTATACACAATTTTAGCATTTAAATTTAACATAATCATCAATAGTGATTGTTATTTGGCTCAAATTCAGATTACTGAATCTATTGTATATTTGTAAGTTTTAGCAATTAAAAGGCTTTACTTGCAAGTATCATTTTTATAAAACAAAAATATAACCTTGAAAATAAGAGTAATATTCTTGTATGATTTATTTTTGCCTGATTTAGAAAATTCTACTTAAATATATAATGCATTCTGTTAATACACTAGAAATAAGATTTATTTGTGAAGGAAGATTTATTCTCAGGCAATTCAAAGAAAGATTTTTCTTTAAAAACAAAGAAACCTCTTTTTTGTTTTAACAGTAAAGTGGACTCATTGCATTAGTCATCTCCAGTGTTAAGAAACTAATAATTGTTTTTTATGCATTTCAAGCCTCTTAATTTAGTAAACCTATAATTGAAAAGTGAAATTTCACAATAAAATCATACAACTCAGTCCATGTTGCTATGGGAAAGTAAAACGTTTCCTCCTACTTTAGTTTATTAATTTTCAAATAATGCTTAAGGGCTTGTTATGATAGTTCTTTACAAGGTAGTAAATATATAGTTATCCAGACTGTCTGGGTTGAAAAAACTAATTACCACTAGAAACTGAAGCATTTAGCCTTGTTATTTTTGCAAATCAAACAACTCCAAATACAATTTTCATATTAAATCCAGTGTGCAATGATCCAGGGGTGTCGTCATAATGAAAACCATAATCTAAAATATCCCTCTTTCTTATTATTGTTTGTAAGCAAGCCAACCAGAACTTTAAAATGTGGCATTAAAGGGGGAAGTTGGGGAGCCAGGTAGTAAAAGCAGCAATCTGAAGGAACAAAAGAAATTTAAAATGGAGTTATCCAAATATTTAATGATTAAAAGTTTCTTTGAATGCAAAATTGCAGAAAGGGAAAAAGGAAGAAAATACTTTATTTAGGAAAAATATACAACAGTATATAAACTAGAGAATATGACCAAGACTAAGTGATTAGGGGTTTCCGTAACATTCCTGTGTATTGCTTGCTTTAAATCCTCTTACAGTGATAATTTTGAGGAATAAACAGTTAGTGTTAATATTTTAAAAAGTAGTAAGAATAGGAAAAGGAAGTTTTTCTATTTAAAAGGAAAACAACACAAGAAATCTCACATTTGTATTCATACTTTTAAATGATCAAATATTAGATTTTTAAAATTATGTCTAGACAAGATATTTATGAAAACAAAGAGAGCTTCTTTATCACTGAATAATTCCAAGGCTTAGAAATAAAAAAGTTAAATAAGTACAACTGATATAAAAACCTGCGAATGCATAAATAGTGTTACTGTTTTTTTTAATGTTTATTGAATGAATTAAGTGGCTATCAGCACACATCACCTGTGTAAAGTGGACAGGATGACACTATTCAAAGTGTTAGGTTTATGAGTTTGAGAAAGAATATGGGGAGGTGAAAGGGGGAAAAAGATGGTTTTGGAAAATTAAAGTCTTTGGTTTAATAACTGTGAAGGTTGGTTGTGCTTCCTTAGAAACATGAAAAGAAAAGTGGCAATTGATCTATATAGTATAGTATCAAATATAATTGCCTGTGCACTGCTTGCAGACACAAAGAAATTTATAGTCAATAGCAATCCTATGAAATCAAAATTGTTTACAAGTACATAGGATTATAGTTTATATATCTGATACGTTCTTGAAAAGTTATAGACAAACATAATTTCTTATAAATGGAAATATTTCGTCATTCTAGGAGAGAAAACATTTTAAAAGAAATCCCTTGGTCAATCCTTTATAAAAGTTATTTATCTCACTTTAGTATTTGTATTCTGTGAAATGAGACATACTTTTAAAAATAAACTTTTAGGAAGAGCAGAGAGAGGGAAGGAGAGAAGGGGGTGGGGCCTTGGTGTGTGCCACACCTTTTGGGGGCAAGACACGACGGGAAGAGGGACTTTGCCTGACAAATGCAATCAGTGTACCTGGTTTCTTGTACCCTCAATGAATCCCCAACAATAAATAAATAAATAAATAAACTTTTACTCGTCAAAAAGTAAATTCCTTTAGGACAAACCATATACCCTGTCATTTTTTAATTTACGTGTCATATTTTAAACATTTTCCTAGCTTTTGAATATCACTCAATGACAGTAATGATTAGCATGCAAAATATAAAAACACGAGACTGAGAAATGTGGCTGGAATAGATGAGATGCTTATTTCCTCTGTCAGCGTTGACAGAGAGTGGTGGAGAAATGTGTGAGAGTGACTAATTTCCAGTTATAGTTTGTATCCTTTTCATTCCCCACTTCTTTACAAGTATCTATTATAATATTTAGGACAGAGACATTACTACCTAAAAGAGGAGAAATATGAATCTCTGGTGTCTTTCCGTTCTGTTTCATTCAGTAACAGTAACAACAAACCACAATAATGAATAATAACACTAACTTTTATTAAGCAATTGCTGTGCCACTATTTTAAATTGAATCTACTCCTCCATTCCATGCTCCTATCTTGATTCATTTTTCTCCATCAGCCTTTTCCCATTTTGCACACAATAGGAAGTTGACTCATTTGCTGTCTTTTCGTCTTTCTCTCTTCCCTGGAACAGATTTTCTAAAAGTATTCTTTAGGGTGACACTGAAGTAACCAGCTTAGAAATTATCCCTTCTATTTATTTCTTTTTATGGGAGATAGTTCCCTGCAGATTGTACCAACTTTTAGTTTCCTACAGACCAGAAAAAAACAGGGGAAGACCCGATATAAAGACCCTGTAATAGGAGAAAGTGTAGAATGTAAGACAGACAGAAAGGCAGCCACGTGGTTGGATTTTAGAGTGGGGCGTCAGAAGAGCTTGGAAAGATCAGACCCACAGCCTTCTGTGCCGCCGCAGCAGGGAAAGAATGTAAGAAATGGGAAGCCAGACGGGGGTAGGGGGGCTGTCTTTAAGCATCGGAAATATGGGGTCTGATTCAGGTTTTAAACGGATCTCTCTTGCTACTTAGAGAATAATAAACTTAGGTCAGGATTTGGCGTCCAAATAGAATCTTGGAGGCAAGTTAGGAGAGCATTAAACCAGGCAGGAGATGAGAGTGGGGGTAGCAGAAATAGAAAAGTCGACATATGGGAAATATATGTAATGGTGGTAGAACTGATGTGATTTTCTGATAGATCCCACTAACAGCGAGCTCCCTGAAGGAAGGAGCTTTATCTTTCTTGTCCATTGCGGATTCCTCGTACACATGTACACATTCCTTGTACACATTCATATCTGGCACCTAATAGATGTTCAATAACTATGGGATGAATAAATTACCTGAATGAAGGAGAGAGAGAGAGAAAGGCATTTTTACTTGAGGATAGGGGATTAAAATATTGTTTTTCTAATTCCTTTATCCACAGAGGCAAAAAGAAGATTTTTGTCTTTTCTGATAGAAAGTAATGCAACGTCTTCAGGGTTTGTCCCCCCTTTTTTGTAAGAGCTATTCAGCATTCTTGGATTATGTCCCTCATGACTGATGTTCAATGTCCTCTGACCACAAATGAAATGATGATGATGATAGAATATTTAATTTTTACCCTTAATTTTGGTTTTCATGGCTTTGGTTGACAAAATTAAAAGATGGCATCCCAGTGTCAGTCCGCCAATTTTACACACACACACACACATATATGTACAAAGAGAGGTTTGCTTAAATGACTGAGATCCATGGTTCTAAAAATCCTCTTCCTGAAATCATCACTTAATATCCTAATAAAGATGACACTAGTAGGGGGCTCAGGAAATTTCTTTCTCTATATACATAGGAAAATGGGTGTGTCTTTGCGTAACAGGTACCCACCTGTATTTAACTTAGCTCTATTCTGTCCCTCCCAAGCAGGGGCAAACAGATGCTTCCTTAAGCATTGAAAATAAATTAATCCCCCCTTTTCTGGGGAAAGTAATGTTACTCTAATATTCATACTGACAAAAGATCATTCATGGGAAAAATCAGCTTTTTCAAAATCTTTTAGGTATTGATTTTAGTTCTCCTAATTTTGGCTATGTTTAATTACTTTCTGTAATAAAGTTTCTAACTGTGAGACTGGTTTTTAAGTTACTACTGTAGTCACAGCAATGACCTTAATATTCAGAGTATCTCTCTAGTGACTATTTCTAAATAAAGCTGATGCAATTTTCCAGTCTAATTTATATAAAAGGAACTGATCTAGGCCAAAAAATATTCTTCCATGTTTATACCAGGAGAAAATATAGAAATCAACTTAACATTCAGGAGCAGTTCTCACTCTATAGATTATGAAATGCCATTTATGTTATATTGGAAATTCATCATGAATGTTCTTTAGCCATTGTATTGCAAAATGTGGTCATATAATGTGAAATGAATTTTTTTATATAACCAAGTGGGTGAATGCCTGTTAGATATCCTTACAGATCATTCTTTTAGAATCAATTGCATTCAAAAGTTGTACAACATGCATTTTAAATCTTTCTAAGAAGGTGAAGTAATTGTTACATAGACAATTAACATGAAAGTCTTACATCTCACTTCACAGATAGTTGTTGGATTAAGAATCAACTTGGGCTACCCCAATTTCTAACAGAAATGTGTACACCTACTGTCAGATAAAACTTGCCAATATTATCTGCCCCATGCTGATTTGTTTGCTTCAGCTAAATGGATTCATTGTATCAAGGGCATTGAAATTCATTCATTCACTTACATTTCAGATATGAGCCTCAGTGGCCTGTGCTGGTAACTGCTACTATTTGTAAATGTCTAAAAACATCATGTCTACCTGGTATAAGCAAGTTAAAAAACAAAACCTTTAAGCATAGCTTTATTGTAATGAATTCTTTAAAATGTAACACATCTCTTTTTCCTAAAAAAATTAAAACAGCATGGTATCCTGTTCTCTTTCTTGATTTAAATACAGAGTGGCCATTAAGTGCATGTCCTTTGACCACAAATGAAATGGTCATGATGATGTAATAGAATATTTAATTTAAATAGCACACTATTTTAAATTACACACAAACTCTCTGGCCACCCTATGTATTGCCTCTTCGTTTAAAGACTGTATGTTAGAATTTTTTATAAATTTAAATAATACAAAGTAAAAATTAAGTTCTCTGTGCTGTCTGGTCAGTAGTTGCTGTTTTAATAACTGTTAATTCTTAAAATTATATTTTCACATTCTTAGCTTTTAAATAAAAACCCATAATCCGTGTCTTTAAGAAGTAAATACTCCTGGGCTGGGCACCGTGGCTCACATTTATAATCCTAGCATTCTGATAGGTTGAGGTGGGTGGATTGGTTGGGCTCAGGAGTTCAAAATCAACTTGAGCAAGAGCAAGACCCCATATCTAAAAAAGCCAGACATTGTGGTGGGCACCTCTAGGCCCAGCTACTCAGGAGGCTGAGGCAAGAGGGTCACTGAAGCACAAGAATTTGAGGTTACTATGAGCTATGATGCCACGGCACTCTACCTAGGGCAACAAAATGAGACTCTTTTTACAAAACAAAAAAAAAGAAGAAGAGGAAGAAGGAGTAAACACCCTTCTAGGCAATAGAGTAATGTTTAGGAGAAACACCACTAGAATTAGACTGCTATCATTTGCATTCTTGTACTGCTATTTATAAGAAATATGGTAGTGACTTTGGCCAAGTTGCTTGCCCTCTTTTTGCCCATGTTCTTATTTAAGAATGGGGATAATAGCATGTAATCCTAGCACTCTGGGAGGCCCAGGTAGGTGGATTGCCTGAGCTCACAGGTTCAAGACCAGCCTGAGCAAGAGCAAGATCCTGTCTCTAAAAATAGCTGGGTGTTGTGATGGACACCTGTTGTCTCAACTACTTGAGATGCTGAGACAAGAGAAAGAGAATCACTCAAGCCCAAGAGTTTGAGGTTGCTGTGAGCTATGATGCTACAGCACTCCACCAAAGGTGATAAACTGAGACTCTGCCTCAAAAAAAAAAATGGGGTTAATAATAATAATACCCATCTCAACCTATCATAAGACCTAAATGAGTTAGTATTTATGATGTTCTTATTGAGTGCCTAAAATAATTCTAAAAATGTTTATTGTCTAATAAACATATAACACAGGGGTCCTCAAACTATGGCCCACGGGCCACATGAGGTGGTGTGATTGTATTTGGTCCCATTTTGTTTTTTTACTTCAAAATAAGATATGTGCAGTGTGCATAGGAATTTGTTCATAGTTTTTTACTTTTTTTTATTAAGTCTTTTGTACGTAGATCATAAATACATTTATGCCATTTTCAATGTGTTGATTCTTTGTACAAATTGGAGTGCTTACATCCTACTAATCAACATAGCTTTCATCTCATTTACCCAATTATAACATTAGGACATTTGTGTTCTACACATGATAGATCCAACTTGTACTTGCAATGTGCTCCATAGGTGTGGTCCCCCTACTATCTCTTATATCCCTCCCACCCCCTCCCCTCCTCTCCCCCTTCCCTTCCCTCCTTCATTCTAGGCTAAAGTTGTGTTTCATTTTTCATATGCAAGTGTGAGTTATTATAAATTGGTTTCACAGTAGTACTGAGAGTACATTGGATACTGTTTTTTCCATTCCTGAGATACTTTGCTAAGAAGAATATTTTCCAGCTCCATCCATGTAAACATAAAGGAGGTAAAGTCTCCATTTTTTTTACTGCTGCATAGTATTCCATGGTGTACATATACCACAATTTATTAATCCATTCATGGGTCAATGGGCACTTATAGTTAGTTTTTTTTTTTTTTAACTATAGTCTGGCCCTCCAATGGTCTGAGGGACAGTGAATTGGCCCCCTGTTTAAAAAGTTTGAGGACCCCTGATATAACATCCTAGTACCAAAATAAAACTAAATCAAAATTATAATAACTCTCACTTTCTTTTTCTAAGCAGAGAGTTTTGAAATGATGTGAAACATGACAATCCTAGGGAAAAAAAAAAAGTGAAAAAAAACTCCCCCCAAACAGGGTATTTTTTGAATTATTTTCAGGCTCCTCCCTACCATTAAAATCTTCATCATGGATTTTCCCAAAGTACTTTCATTATCATTAAGCCAAGAGACAGATACAACCATTGCAATATTGTTTTTCTGTGTTATGATGAAAGCTATGCTATGTGTTGAGGTGTAACTAGAATATCTTTTACTGTTGGTATAAGATATTACTGACAGTTACCAAGAAATTAAGGGGCCCAATCTTTCTAGCCTGCAGCCTTTTTGATGTTGATACTGAAGAAGAACTGGACTGCCATTTGTGAACTCTGTTTTCAGGAGAGAATAATGGTGGCCAGTAAAGATGTCTGTATGCCTAACCTTGTGGAGTTGGCAGATGAGAGTGTAGCCAACTTTCACTTTTCGAAGGCCATGCTTTCTCTCAAGGCACAAGGCATTAAGATATTAAGATATATTTTAAAAAATGGAGATATTTTTACTAGTACCTTCCAAAGAGAATATTTGTTATCTCCAGGATTTATCTCCATTTTTTGCCTGAGATGGTGCCTACCACTGTGAGCGGCAGTCATCCTGACACTGGCAGGCCTCGGCCCAAAGGTCTGGAGGGATAGTGACTTGCAAGGCTCCCAAGCTGGGAAGCCTACACATGGAGTTCTATGGCTCCTGGTGTCCAAAAGAAGGCCAAGGCAGGGGCTCTGTCAGCAACCAGATTTCCAGTTCAGAGGCAGATTTGGTCTCAGATGTCATCACTCACTTCAGTAAGGTTAGAATGATTATTCTATGTTAAATGAACTTGTAGCCAAGAAAGACTTAAAAAAAAAAAAAGAAAATAAATAAAGGGGTTTTTAATAATTAGTTTCACACTATCTTATAAAAAAAGCAAAAATCATCTAGAAAATACTTGTTTTTGAATAGCAAGATAGTTCCTAATGATTCGGGGGATTACAAAATGATGTGATTGGAGAACCATATAATATATCGATATATTTAAATAGTTAAAGAATATAAAACAAGTTGACAAACTATTAAGGAAAAGGTATCTTCCTACTTTGACAAATACATTTCAGAATAACCTGGATGGCCAGATGTAAATATGCGGTAATAGAATCCACAGACCCTGTGGAGTTTCCCAGCTGATTTCCATCCCTGGCTTACCTTTTCCCCATTTCCCAACCTTCTCTTCCCACCAGGACCAGTACCTTGAGTTGCCTTGGCCTGAGCCTAGAAGCCAAAGCCCTCATGTATATACTTATGCTTCACCTCACTCAAACATTTGCCCCGTTGAAAACTTTCAGACATATATGTGGCCCACTCAGTCCTTAGAAAGATAGCTATCAGGAATAGGAATTTGCCAGCTGCCAGAAAGGTGACTTGCATTGTTGGGTAAAGATGTGTACACCTGCACCTGTAAGTGGTCCCACAATGCCAAAGTTTTCTTCCCTTGTGTGGAAAAGTGTGTGGGACCACAGCAGGGCCCTCTCCTGCTTATGTGTACAAATCCAAGATCATTTTCACAAACCACACATGAAAAACATGCGGTGGTATATGTATACCATGGAATACTATTCAGCCATTACAAGAGGTGGAAACTTTATATCTTTTGGATTAACCCAGATGGAGATGGAACATGTTCTTCTTAGTAAAGCATCACAAGAAAGGAGAAGCAAGAATCCAACATACTCTATTCTAATATGAAGGTACTAGATGATTTAATACAAGGTGAGGGGTGGGGAATAAGGGATCTGGAAGAGGGGAGGTAGGGAGGGGATGGAGCTCATGGTGTATGGCACACCTCATGGGGGTGGGACACAACTATAACAGGGACCTTACCTAACAAATGCAATCAGTGTAACCTAATTCTTTATACCCTCCGTGAATCCCAAGCAATGAAAAGTAAAGAAAAAGAAAGAAATCAGCTTCAATACTTGCAGTCACATATGGTATGCAAAAGGAGATTTTAGGACATAAAATATAATAAATATTTTCCCACTATAATACACTATTTAGATTGAGCGACCTACTGTTCCTGGTTTATTTACAGCAACATAGTGCAAACTCAGTGTGGTCACTCATTCAGTTATGTGTCAGGAATATTACCAGCACTGGGGATACAGTGTTCCAAAAACAAACACCATTTCTGCCTTCTCCAAACTTAAAATCTAAAAATAGATAAATAAATGAATGAAAATAAGAATCACAGAAACCAAGGCAATCGTGATATTATGTGATAAATGATACACAGTGAGCTCTGAGAACACAGATGTGTTCCTTAAAAAATAAGAGATACCTTCTAGGGGAAAGTAATTCTTGATATGAGACCTGAAGGAGAAGTAAGAATTAGCCACAGAAAGGTGGGGAAGGTGTTGAAGAACCAGAGTGAAAGAAAACATCTAAGTTCAAGAAACAGATATATAGCTGTTTACAGCTGGTAGAATTTGAAAAGAGAAACAAGTGATGGTTATGGTATGGAGCAGTCAAATCATGCAGAATCTTGAAAATTATATAAACATAGGGCTTACCATTTGATCTTCATAGTAACAGGGACCACAGAAGGGCTTTATATGGGAAATTCATAATCAGATTATTATTTTATGAAAGTCACTCTGATTTTAGACCAGAGAGTTTATTAGATGGCCAGTGTCATGATGTAGGCATCAAATAATGGTGGTCTAATTCAAGGCAGTAGCAGTAGTTTTAGAGGAATTAAGAGCTTGAATAAATTGGAAATAATATCTTATTTTACAAGAAGGACTTGCTATTAGTTTGAGTGAGGAAGGTGAGGGAAATGGAGAATAGAGGACAAATCTTACTTCTGTTTTAGGCTCTGGATCGGTAATCCCTACCAAGAAGGATAAGGGATGAGTTAAAGATGGCCGTGGGACACCTAAGTTGACAGGTGTCTGTGAGTTGGTGGAGACACACAGGGAAGGGTCAAGCCATAGGAATAAATTTGGGCAATATCGACTTGTAGGGAGTCAATGAAACTGTGGTAAGGAGCACAGATCACCAGAGTGGGTCTGTGAGGTGAGCATAAAAGTTGGAAAGTGGAGCTCTGAGCATAGATTGGTTGAAAAAGAAGAAATTGTGGAGAATGAGAGGGAAGCCATAAAAGAGCATGAAGAACAGTGCAGAGAATGTCAGAAGTGTTGAGTACAGCTAAGAAATTTTTTAAAAATAAATTAGAAATAAGAAAAAAGTCTGGCTCGGCACCTATAGTACAGTGGATACGGCGCCAGCCATATACACCAACGGTGGTGAGTTTGAACCCAACCCGGGCCAGCTAAAACAATGATGACAACTGCAACAAAAAATAGCCGGATATTGTGGCGGGCACCTGTAGTCCCAGCTACTGGGGAGGCTGAGGCAAGAGAATCACTTGAGCCCAAGAGTTGGAGGTTGCTGTGAGTTGTGACACCACGGGACTCTACCGAGGGTGACATAGTGAGACTCTGTCTCAAAAAAAAAAGTCATCTACAGTGCATATGACCTTATATTTATTCAGACACACACTCATATGTACCAGTTTTTCCCACAGACTGTACACACTTATAATCATACCGACCTGTCCTCCACATATACACCCACACACATTCACAGACACCACACATAACTCCATAAACCCATATGCAGACCTTAGGTAGAAATTCTCATTCATTAAATTCAACCTAGGTCTCTGCTAGCATATTAATGAATTGAAAGAAATCGGCTGATTTAAAATGGGAAAGCTTTGGTTTATGGTTTAAACAAGAATGTGGCTCAGTTTTCCATCTGTTAAATGGGCACAGTAGTACTAGCCTAGGGAAGTTTTGAGATTTAATTAATGTTTATGAAGCGTTTTAGGAGCCTAAGATGAAAGGTGCCGTGTCATGCTATTACTGATGTTAGGACTGATGGTGGTGACCTACCTTAGCATTTGAGTATTGCAATAGTCTAAACCGCAGTGTAATCCAGGATGATAAAACACAAGGTATCATTAGATGACTTAGAAGTATTAAGGCTATGACTAAAATTTCTTGGTGGATATTTATATTTCATTATCTTTTTGATGTCTGCTCACTTTTAGCCCTTGTTTGTCATGCAGATTTCTCATTTTCTTCTTTGTCTTAACATCCTTGGCTGAAAGGGAAGTTGGGAATCTTCTAACTCAATCTGAATTCAACTGAGAAAGAAAATGAGTTCCAAGCTTACATTATTCATCCCATAATCACCCAGTTAGAATTTAAAAGCAGCTAAAAGCAGCTTTCCTGGTTTCTGGTTTTCTCCACTGTAGAATATTCCACAAATAAGAAAACAATTCTGAAAGTCGAATACCATGCCAAATAATGGTTTAAGAAAATGTTACGAGTAATAACAAGATAAACAGATTGATAATAGCTATGAAAAGGATGAAATGGAATTTCTTTGTACAATTAATACAGAGATGCTTTAAATTTAATATTGAAAACAGGATACTGTCACTGAAGAAAACCTATACACAATGGAGACACAACAGAAGGATGAAAGTAATTAAAATTCATGAATTACAATTGAGTTATTCAGGTTCATCTATTGTTAAATTTGGTGAAAGGAAAAAAATTGCTCTGGATATCAGAAGATGTGATTTATTTTTTTCTTTTTTTATTTATTTATTTTTATTAAACCATAGCTGTGTACGTTAGTATGATCGTGGGGTACCATACACTTGGTTCATAGATCGTTTGACACATTTTCATCCCATTAGTTAACATAGCTTTTGTAGCATTTTCTTAGTTATTTTTTTCAACAAGCATTTTTTGAATATAACCTATGTCCCAGTCACTCCATTAGGTTCTCAGAATAAAGGAGAGGAGAAAAAAAAAAGGAAGTTAACCCTTTCCGATCCATTTTTCTGCCACCCACATACTCTTCAGCTCCTATTTATTTTGGATGGGAAAGAGTTTGGTGGATTACTTGCAATTATCCTACAGTTTTAAAAATAGAAAAACAGAAATATGAACTGATAATTTGATGATCAATTTTAGGTTACATAAAATAATTAGTGTTTTTGTTTATTTTTTCTTATAATTTTTTTCAGTGTCATACTTCTTGAAGCAATGTCCAGGATAAGCCCAGGCTTCCTCTTGCATGTCTCATAGTAGAAAATGGTTTCTCTCCTTCCACCTTCCTCATTTCTTCTTCAGAAAACCATACAATATTTTGTTGATTTTTTTTCATTTTGCATTATAAAATGAATTTCCTATTTAGCCTATTCTCAGTGCCAGAAGATGGTTTTCCTCTGTGTTTTGAATTTCTGTTCCTCACCTTGTTCACAAGCTGAGTGATGAGATTTCCCCTGTCAGAAAGGTGTGTCTGCACTTTTTCTCCACCCTCCTTCTTATCTAATGAGTAAAGGATGTAGGTATTCACAACTGCAACTTCCATCAGCCAGAAGCTAGAGAACAAACGCAACCCAAAAAGAAGGTGTTGGACATCTTCCAACATCGGAGTGGAATAGGAGAATCATTATGTTGGACAGGGCCTCACACGGGATCAGAAAGGATCACTGCTTTCATTCAGTTTATGGTGAGAAGATAAGAAACAAGTTAAAACAAAAATAAAAAGTAATGTCAGATTTTAGTAAGTGCTATAAATAAAAAATAATTTCAGAATTTAGTAAGTGCTATAAACAAGATGAATAGGCTTGGTTACCTGAGCTGGTAATTTAGATAGATTGTTCTAGAAAGAAAGTGATGGTGGGCAAGGAGGCTGAATGAGGAAAAGGCAGGAAAGAGCCAAGTGAAGAATATGAGAAAGAGTATTCCAAGAAGAGAGAGTGACAAGAACAAGCTTGGTTAAAAAAAAAAAAAAGCCAGCATGTGTGGTACGCAGTGGGCAAGTGAGAATTGTATGAAGGTAAGATCGGCAGGGATGATGTTATCTTGTGCTGCGGAAGTGAAGTTAGGGAGTCCAAGCCTTAGCATTAAAAGAACCATACAAAGGTCTTAATTAGGGCAGCAGACAGCTAAAGATATGTTTTCAAAAGAGTGTTCTAATTATTATATTGTGCTGGGTTTATAGAGAAGCAAGAAATGAGACAGGAGAGAATGGCTAAAATGCATTGTGGTGGCCTGGGTGAAAGTTGATGGGATCTTGGACTGAGGGGTGGCAATGAGATGGAGAGAAATGAACAGGTCTGTGACATATTGCTGGAGAGGAGGAGGTGACAGATAAGTAGAAGGAAAGAATAGGGATGATTTGGGGTCCTGGGAGTTGAGGAACGTGGTTCTGAATAGTGTTATTTACAGTGGTGGGGAAAGACAAGAAGAGAAACAGGTTTTAATGGAGAAGTGAAGAATTCATTTTGGCATACTTTTAGTTTGAAGTATTTACTGACATCAAGGAAGAAGTTAGATATACAATTCTAAAGCATCTCAGGGGAGAGGGTATTAAACACGGAAATTTGGAGATCGTGTTCATATAGTACATTAGCTAGTTTCTAAACTATAAAGAAACTTTGAAAGAGAATAGACAAGGACTTAGAAACTGAACTTTGAGACTCAATACTATGCAAGGGCCATAAATAGAAAAAAGAAACAGTACATGAAAACTGAAAAAGAGGAACTGAACAGGTAGGAAGGAAAGCTGAGAGGGGGCAGTGTTTTTGAAATCAAATGTGTCAAGAAGAGGGAAATGATCAACCCTGCCCAGTGTTTCAAGGAGGTCGAATAGAAGGGCAGATAAATGTTCTCTGATAGGGAGCATGGAGGATGTTGACATCTTGACAAGAATAGTTTTGTGATGGTGAAGATGAAATTAGATTGGGATGGACTGAAGAGTCCAAAAAGGACACAAAACAATGAGTCTAGACAAATATTTCAAGAAATTTTGTCAGTGTGGGAGAATACAGAAATGGGACAGCAGATGGCATGTTAAAGCAAAGAGGGTGTATGAGTATGTTCATGTGCAAGAAGAGAGAGCGAGAGAGAGTGTGTGCGCACACGTGTGTATAAGATTAGAGAAGCAGATCAAAGTGTTTATACCACAGGGAATGATCTAAAAGATATATGCCTTTGATTAGGATAGGCATCAATACTCAGGATAACCTTGAATATTTAATTTTTGCCATTTGACATATGTTCCTCCATGGTGCTGCTGACACTTGGGGAGTGTGATATCTCACAGAAGGTACAAAGAGGCCTCTCAGTGACCAATTTTCCTACAGTTCTCAGTGATATTTACCCAAAAACACAAGGCCATATGGACAAAATGAATGTATTAGTCAGACTTCAAAACCTGATGAATTTCCCTGGGTGTATCAAACAGTCTGAAATTTAATATAGGGGCTTGGATGCTTTTAAAATCATTGGGAAGAGGGAAACTTAAGGTGGAACACTGGAAGAGCAGAAGTTAGGAGGCTGCCAGGCTACTGGCTTAAAAGTCACACCGCTGTGATCCAGAGTCAGGAAACCATTGCTGACACGTAATCAGGCAGTTAGGAATACATCATTAGAAGGTCTAGTCACTGCCAAGGTTCACATCTTTCAGGCACTAACCACATTCATGGCCACTGAAATATGTCATCTATCTCTAGAAACTTTCATTTGAGTGTTTCTTATTATAAGAACCTAATTTACATCTAAAACCTTATGAGCAGAAGGATATGGTAATGTTTTTATTTTCCAATTTTTTCCATCTTACTCAAATGAAAGGATAAGAAAATGGGGGCAGAGAGAAGTTCAGATCACCAGAGAACAAGATTAATATAACAAGCATCATCTAAGTCATAAAACTTCTAAAAGAATTGGAGATACTGAAAGCTTTCTCAAGATCGAGGTTTCCATTGTTGACTTAGCAGATTTGTGATATAGATGTTCTCTTTAACCAAAATTATGAATATTATTGGCTAGTGTAATTCTTTTTATTTATTTATTTATTTTGAGACAGAGTCTCACTATGTCACCCTCAGTAGAGTGCTATGGCATATCACAGCTCACAGCAACCTCAAACTCTTGGGCTTAAGTGATTCTCTTGCCTCATCCTCCCAATGTAATTCTTTTTTCTGAAGAATGTAATTCTCTACTCTGGATTATTACTAACCTAAAAAGCATAAAAGTGCACATTTTGTTCTAAAAACAACTTTTGTACGACAGAAGGATACAGAGCAGATATGAAATCCTATTCGGCTCATCTTTCCAGAAATGATCCTTACTGAATTTTCAAAGCAGTCCTCTCTCAGTAACCACCACGGATTGGTTCTAGCACTCATGTGGATATCAAAATTTGAGATGCTCAAGTCCCTTATTTAAAATGCCATATAATTTAAAGAATATCCACTCACATACCTGAAATTACCTCTAGATTATTTATAATAATATGATGTAAATGTCATATAATTATCTAATATTTTAATTTGTATTCATTTTATTGTACTTTTTTGACAATTTTTGATCTGCATTGGCTTGAATCTTCAGATGTAGTATTGAAATACATGTACACATAGTTAACTATACACACACACACACACACACACATATATAAGTTGATTATTTTTCTTTTTGGCTATTATTGCTATATGAATGGGGCAATACTATATTTATCCTGAAATATTCCTTTTTCAGAATAACACCACTTCTTGGAGATCTTTTTATGATGGCACATGCAGATCTACCATAATTCTTCTAATGTATCTAAACCCATACATGGCGATGAATACTTAAGTTATTTCCTATTTTTTATTTATTGTCACAGGAACTTGGAAAGTCTTATAAATATTTCCAACACCCAATATATACCTAAAGATTCTCCACTTGCTAGTTATTTCTTCTTCCACAATGCAAATCACCCCTCACCTGGATTTGTCTACCAATCTGTCTCTCATTTGCATTTTGGATGATTTCCAACCTGTACCCCACACAGCAGAGATGAGTGTCTGATTTTGCCACTCCCTACACACAAAGCTTCTGTTATTTCTTTTGCTTATCACGGACTACCAGACCTGCATGATATGCATTAAAACATCTCTTTAGCCTCAAATGTCTCCAGCATCCCCCCATATTTCCTGTTCTCCCATGAAAGGATTTAGGTCTTCACTCTTTTCCCATGCCTGGATTTGTACACATTTCTACTTGAAGAATGTCTTTCTCCACCACTCTTCACTGATGTTTCTGGCTATGCACCACCCAACACCTGGTCTCACCTAAACGCTCATGTTAATCTACATCTCAAATCCCTGTAAGATTTCTTCACAACACCCAGTATAGTACTTACTATATTGGATAATGATTTAGTTGTGATTATTTCTTTTCTAATTTGTCTTACCCAATACACATATTGGTAAGTTTGGCAGATTCAACCAAATGGAGATCCAAAATTGTGAGAAAAAAGTATAACAGTAAAATCAATACAAATAAAAATATTAGGTAACAACTATTTATCTAAAATTTACATCATATTATTACTTCATGTCATCTTGCAGTATCTACAATACTCAGCAAACTTTCTGGTAACATAGAATATGTTCAATAGATCTTTATTGAATAAAGAACTGAAATATGCTCCCAATTTTTTCTTCTGCCTTACTTTGACATATATTTATCATACTATTTCTCCAAATAATTTAAATATTAGAGAATTTTTAGGCAAGTGAAACTATTTTTTATGAAATTCTAATGGTAGACATGGGACATTACACATTTAAAGAATTTACAGAAATGTACAACATGAAGATAGACCTCTAATGTAAAGTGTGAACTTCAGGTAATAATAGCACATTAATATGTATTTATGGATTATGATAAAAATTCCACCAGAGGAATGCGAGTTTTTGTTAATGGTAGGGAAAATTGTGAGGAGGTGGACTTATGAGAGTTATTTGTGTTTAATCTTTAAATCTAAAACTTCTCTACAAATAATGACTATTAATTTCTAAAATGATAGGGACAGGAAATGGATTCTTCTCTTTTCTTCTGTTGTTTCTCTAGCAAAAACATTCTACAGAAAAGGTGTCTTTGAAAAGATATAGAAACATGAGAATTCCAGTAGCAGAGAGATTTCTGTTTGGCTCCCCATTTGGTAAGTAGCAGTCACTAGAGACTTCTGTTTGGCTCCCCATTTGGTACTCCTAATGAATGAAGGTCACTGCCAAGGTACTCATCAGCACTTGCTGTTATCAACATCTTTACAAGCCCAGTGATAAAGAATGGTTAAGAAAAGCAAAGGCCCCTGCTTCTCTCTCTAAGCCAGAGCCCTTGGATCACATATGAATGGGATCTAGCTGATTTCCTATGCCCCGAATAGGGACACATATCATCAGAGACAAACTAGTGGGGAGCACAGGTAAGGGTGAAGTGGACCTCTAATGTAGGGATACAGGGAGGACCATTGGCGTTGATATTACATAGCTGTTCTAGCCACCAGCGGAAGCCACAGCTGAAATGGGGTCAGGGCAGCAGAGAAAGGCTCCAGACTTCCATCAAGTCAAAGAACAGGCTATTAGGTCAGTGTGGATAGTATGTTCCCTGGTCCCCTGTTTCCCCATGTCAAGAATGAGTATGGTGCCAAGTTGAGCCAGTGATAAGTGGTCATAGAAACAGAGCAATCCCACACATGCGTTTGTTGCAAAGTGAAAAGTGAGTTTCAGAGGAGGAGATGAGTCATTCTCTGCCAGTGGAGAAAGACCCAAAAGTCTGAGCACACACTGTCTTTTTATAAGACGACACTGGTTTGTCGTCCCTTTTTCTTGATAGGATTCGTTGCTGTTTCCTGCCTTTGGGATGACTGTCAGGTTTGGATTACATAACAGATTACATAACAGACTAGATTATATTACAGTTTCCTTACTATGCACGTGTCCTCCCAGCATCCTGAAAACTACACCCATACTATGCTACTTAGATGTCAATGAGCCCATGCTCATTTAAATGTCACCAGAACCTCCTCACTGTGTATGTTCCCACCAGGGAACAGTTTCTAGCCATAGTTTGGTTCCTGCGTACAATTTGGCTCTGTCTCCACTCTTAGCCACTTCCTTTCCACCTATTTGCCTTCTGCCAGACCTAACTTGGACAGACCATGAACATCACCAACAGCAGACATTCGTGTAACACAAGCAGGGGATAGAATTTGTCATGCCTCAAGGATCACTCTGACTCTGTTTTCTAAAATAAATGTCTAATATAGGCAAGACACACACCTTGCAAATCTCCTGTGGATACATTCTTTCAGGGGAACCTAACTAACATCCAGACTGCTCACTTCAAGAGCATCTAAGTAATATTTAGCTTCCCAATACAGAAGATGAATGAAATGGAAGTCCCAGGCCACTAGAATGCAATTTAAAAATTAACTATTAATCCCAGCTGTGTGGTATGTGCTCAGCTCACCCCAAGCGTCGACGCTCAAGCTCATGCAGCATTCCAGAGCTGTCCCTGTACTTGATGATCTAATTCACATCTACATAGGAGAAAAATTCATTTCAATTCAAGTTGGGGAAAGGAGGAACGAGGGGAGGGGGAAAAGGGAAGGGGAGGTTTGGGGTGCTCCCACTAAATGGGCGCAATGTAGGAGTGTATGGCACACCTTTAGAGTGCAGGACATAACTAGAAAGGGACTCTACCTAACCAATTCAAATGTTGTGATTTGGTCGTTTTTACCTTCACATTAACCTGAAATAAAAATAAATAAAAATTAACTAAACCAACACTGTTAATAATAATGAAAATTCAAAAGAATAAGGTTAAATATCCCTCAAAAGAGAAGTTATTGACTCAATCACAGCATGTTTGTCTAATAAAATACCTTAAAGCTATGGGTAAACAATGATGATTCCATGGTTACAAGAATTCATTCAACACATTTCATTGAGCTCTACTCTATAACTATTGTTAAATGGTATTAAATGGAATTAGTAATTACAACATTTCCATTATTAAATGGAAAAGGCTAGAATATGGTATATGACCCCACATGCAATTTAAAAACCAGGCTCTGTGTGTGTGTGTGTGTGTGTGTGTGTGTGTGTGTGTGTGTGTCAAGCTGTGCCTTCCATGGACCCTCTCATTAATCATCAGACAAACTTATCACTACCCCCACTTTACGGATGAGATAGCTGAGGCTTAGACACATTAAGTAATTAGTCACATTACTTAACTTGTCCTTGAGGGGACAGAGGCAGGATTAAAATCCAAATACTGACTACAGATTGAGAAATTACACTAATTTAATCTGAAGTCATAGCAAACCTGTACTGTTTTGAGTTATTGAAAGAATCTCTTATGACAATAAATTTACGTTTTCAATGTCCTAGTGTAATTTTATAGATGACCATTTTGAAACTTTTTTTTCTGTTTATTTTTAAAGACATATTTGGGGGGATTTTCTAATTAGTAATTTCAAAGGATGCATGAAAATCTGGATATAAGAAATGAGTTGTTAATTTGTACATAATTTTACTCAAATCTACCCGATAAAATCTTTTGTTCAAAAATGTTGCTTACTTTTGTCTTCATTACTAATCCACATTTAATGTGATTTACAAGTTAAGTATGCTATTTACCTCACAAAGAGGTATCTTAACAACCTTCAAATTGTAAAATCATGATTATATAGTTACCATATACTTTGTTTACACTTTATATTTGTACTTTTTTTAGCTATATGTTTGAAAAGAGATTTAGAATTTTATTTCAAATCAGTATAACTCGATTGCTTTTATTAAAAAAGCCATTTTTAAAATTAAATCTTTGCTGTATACATTAATGTAATTATGGGGTACAATGTCCTGGATTTATATACAATTTAAAATTCTTCCATCAAACTTGTTAACATAGCCTTCACCACATTTTCTTAGTTATTGTGTTAAGACATTTATATTTACACTTAGTAGGTTTAACTTGTAAAATGCACTGAAGGCGTGGTCTCACCAATTACTCTCCCTCCAGTCAGCCTCCCCCCTCTCCTCTTTCCCCTTCTTGGGCTGACATGAAACTGTAAAAATACTGAAAGAAAGTGCAGGGAAAACACTTGAAGAAATTGGCCTGGGAAAATATTTTATGAGGAGGACCCCTGGACAATTGAAGCAACACCAAAAATACATTACTGGGATCTGATCAAACTAAAAAGCTCTGCACAGTCAAGAACACAGTAAGTAAAGCAAGCAGACAGCCCTCAGAATGGGAGAAGGTATTTGCAGGTTATGTCTCTGACAAAGGTTTAATAACCAGAATCCACAGAGAACTCAAACGTATTAGCAAGAAAAGAACAAGTGATCCCATCTCAGGGTGGGCAAGGGACTTGAAGAGAAACTTCTCTGAAGAAGACAGGCGCGTGGCCTTCAGACATATGAAAAAATGCTCATCATCTTTAATCATCAGAGAAATGCAAATCAAAACCACTTTGAGATATCATCTAACTCCAGTAAGATTAGCCCACATCACAAAATCCCCAAAGCAGAGATGTTGGTGGTGTTGTGGAGAAAAGGGAAGACTTCTACACTGCTGGTGGGAATGCACACTAATACAAAGGAAAGATGTTTGGAGAACACTTACGGATGTAAAAATAGACCTGCCATTCGATCCTGCAATTCCTCTACTAGGTATATATCCAGAAGACCAAAAATCACTTATAACAAAGATATTTGCAGCAGAATGTTTATTGCAGCCAAATTCATAATTGCTAAGTCACGGAAGAAGCCCAAGTGTCCACTGACCCATGAATGGATTAATAAATTGTGTTATATGTACACCATGGAATATTATGCAGCCTTAAAAAAGATGGAGACTTTACCTCTTTCGTGTTTACATGGATGGAGCTGGCACATATTCTACTTAGCAAGGTATCTCAAGAATGGAAGAAAAAATATCCAGTGTACTCAGCCCTACTATGAAACCAATTTATAAACACCCACACTTTCATATGAAAGCTATAACCCAAAAAAGTCATTTTTTAATCTTGATATTATACCCTGGAATCAAATGCTGTTGTTAATTTGTTTCAAATCAAATTATTCTTTGGACATATCAATGTCTTATTAGCAATTATTATCACAGTAACCACTTTTATGCAGACATCTGTAAAAACACTACAAGAAGTACATGTATCTTGAACCATGGGCAGTAGTTATGTCTTCTTTCTCCTCTACATACTCTTTCCAGAAAATGATTTATTCTCATGACAGTAAGTACTTTGATGCCTTGACTACTTCTAAATCTAACTTATTTTTCGCAAGAGCTACATTAAATTTGTAGCTAGAATATAGGATCCATAGGGAAGAGGCTTTTTCTGTCTTGTTTTATTAAGCATTTGATAATTTTAGTGTCTGATGCATAATAAGGACTCAATAAATATTTATTGTATTAATGAATATAACCTCTGAGTAAATATTGTCATTTCATTAATTTAATGACAATTATTCTATATTTTTTGTTGGCAAATAAAAATTACGTATGTCTTTGGTATACAAAATTATTTTCTTCTTTTTAGTATTTATTTAATCATCTGATATATTTGCATATTTCACAAATCAAAACATAGTAGTTCCCCCTTACCCACAGTTTCTCTTTTTGTAGTTTTAGTTATCTGTGGTCAACTATGGTCCAAAAATATCCAGTGGAAAATTTCAGAAATAAGCAATTTATGAGGTTTTATCATTTTGTATTGATGCATAATATTTGTACATTTGTACATTTGTGAAGTACATATGATATTTTGTTACATACATAAACTTTGTAATAATCAAGTCGAGGTATTAGATATCCATAGCCTCAAATATTTGTCATTTCTATGTGTGGAGAGCATTCTAAGTCTTCACTTCTAGTTTATTTTGAAATACACGATAGACTTTCGCTAATTATAGTCACCTTATTCTATTATCCAACATTAAAACTTACTTCTCCTAACTGGGTATGTTTGTACCCATTAACCAACTTCATCCTAATTCCCTAACCCTAAACACACACTCATATCCTTCCTAACTGCTAACTGTCAATCCACTCTCTACCTCCATTAGATCCATTTTTTCAGCTCCCACCCACATTTTCATTCTGTGTCTGGCTTGTTTTACTTAATGTAATGACCTCCATTTCTATTCATGTTACTGAAAATGATATGATTCCATTCTTTTTTAAGGTTAAATCTTATTCCATTGTGTAAATATATCACATTTTCTTTATTCATTTATCCACTGATGGATACTTAGATTGGTTTTTTATTTTTGTTGTTCTGAATAGTGCTGCGATACACATGGGGGTGCATTTATCCCTTTTGTATACTGACTTCCTTTTTTGTACAAATCTTCACTAGTGGGGACTGCTAGATTAGATGGTACTTCTATTTTTAGGATCTTGAGGAATCTCCACACTGTTTTCCAAGTGGCTGTACTAATTTACATTCTTACCAACAATATATGAGAGTTCCTTTTTCTTCACCACCTTGCCAGAATCTGTTATATTTCGCCTTTTTAATAAGAGCCTGTCTAACTTGGGTAAAACGATAACTTGCGGTTTTGATTTGCATTTCAAATATTTGCAGAAGTATCACCTGATGATTAATGATATTGAGAACTTTTAAATATACTAGTGACCATTTTTATGCTTTCTGTTGAGAAATGCCTATTTATATATATTGTCTACTTTTTTTTTTTTTTTTGAGAGAGAGAGGATTTCCCTTTGTTGCTTGGGCTAAAGTGCAGTGGCCCAAGCAACAAAGGGAACCTCAAACTCCTGGGCTCATGCAATCCTCCTACCTCAGCCTGCTAAGTAGCTGGGACTACTGGCATGTGCCACCTTGCCCGGCTAATGTTTCCAATTTTTATAGAGATGGGGTCTTGCTCTTGCTCTTGCTCACGCTGGTCTTGACCTCCTTGCCTCAAGCATTCCTCCTATCTTGGCCTTTGAAAGTACTAGGATCACAGCCATGAGCTACCATGCCCCACCTATCTTTTGCTCACGTTTTTTTTTTTTTTTTTTTTAATTTAATTTTTTTTTATTGTTGGGGATTCATTGAGGGTATAATAAGCCAGGTTACACTGATTGCAATTGTTAGGTAAAGTCCCTCTTGCAGTCATGTCTTGCCCCCATAAAGTGTGACACACACCAAGGCCTCACCCCCCTCCCTCCATCCCTCTTTCTGCTTCCCCCCCCCATAACCTTAATTGTCATTAATTGTCCTCATATCAAAATTGAGTACATAGGATTCTTGCTTCTCCATTCTTGTGATGCTTTACTAAGAATAATGTCTTCCACTTCCATCCAGGTTAATACGAAGGATGTGAAGTCTCCATTTTTTTTAATAGATGAACATACCATGCTCATGGATTGGAAGAATCAACATTGTTAAAATGTCTATACTTCCCAAAGCAATCTACCTATTCAATGCCATTCCTATCCAAATACCAACATCATACTTTCAAGATTTGGAGAAAATGATTCTGTGTTTTGTATGGAACTGGAAAAAACCCCGTATACTTTTGCTCACCTTTTGATGGGATTATTTTTGGTTTTGCTGTTAAGTTGTTCGAGTTCCTTGTATATTCTGAATATTAGTCCCTTGTCAGATGAATAATTTATAAATATTTTCTCCCGGTCAACAGGTTGTCTCTTTATTCTGTTAAATGTTTCTTTTGCTGTACAGATTTTTAGTTCAATACATTCCCATATGTCTATTTTTGTTATTGTGCTTTTGAGGTTTTAGCTATGGAATCTTTGCTTAGACCAATGTCCTGGACTATTTCCTCTGTTTCCATTTAGTAGTTTTATAGTTTCAGATTTTATGTTTAAATCTTTAGTCTATCTTCAGCTTATATTTTTATAGGGTGACAGGTTTAGTTTCATTCTTCTGCATATAGATATTCAGTTTTCCCAGCACCATTGTGACAAGAGCATCCTTTCCATTGATATATGTTCATGGCAACTTCCTTGAAAATCAATTGGCTATAAACATGTTAATTTATTTCTAGTTTCTCTATTCTGTTTCATTGGTCTATGTATCTGTTTTTATACTAACATCATGCTTTTTTTGTTTCAATAGACTGGTAATACATTTTGAAATCAGGTGATGTGATGCCTTTAGCTTTGTTCTTTTTGCTCAAGATTGCTTTGGCTGTTTGGATTGGTTTTGGTTCCATAAAATTTTTGTGCTATTCTTTCTATTTCTGTGAAAAGTATCATTGGTATTTTGATTGAGATTACATTGACTCTGTAAGTTGCTTTCGATTTTAAGAATATTGTATCTTCTAATGCATGAACTTGAGATGACTTTCAATTTGTCTTGTTCTTCTCATCAACATTTTGTAATTTTTCTTGTATTTCCTTGGTTTAATTTATCCTAGGTACTTCGTTTTATTTCTTTTTAACTGTTGTAAATGGGAGAGCTTTCTTAATTTTCTGTTTGGATAATTTATTATTGGTATATAAAAACATTATTCATTTTCATATGTTGATTTTGTATCCTGTAACTTTACTGAATGTGTTTATCAGATCTAAGAGTTTTTTGTTGATTATTTAGTTTTTTTCTAAATTACAGAATCATATCATTTGAAGAAGACAAAATGACTTCCTCTTTTCCAATTTGGATGCCTTTTATATATTTCTTTTGCCTGATTGCTCTGTCTAGGACGTCCAGTAAATTGTTGAATAAGAGTAGTGGAAGTAAGCAGCCTTGCTAGTACCAATTCTTAAAGGAAAGACTGTCAGCTTTTCCCCTTTCAGAATGTTAGTTGTGGGTTTGTCATCTATGGCCTTTATTACATCTATTAAATTGGAGTATGTTCCTTCTCTGCCTAATTTGTTGAGAGTTTTTATCCCAAAGGGTTGTTAAATTTTATGAAATGTCCTTTGTTTATTGAGATGATTATGTGGTTTTGGTCCTTCCTTCTGTTGATTTGATGTACTATATATACTGTTTGACATTGGATCATTCTTGCATTCCTCGGATAAATCCCACTTGATTGGGTGTGCTACATTATCTTTTTGATGTACTATTGTATTTTATTTGCTAGTATTCTGTTGAGGATTTTTGCATCTATGTTCATTAGGGATATTGGCCTAAAGTTCTAGCATTCTTTTCTTATTTATTTATTTATTTAGTTAGTTAGTTATTTTATTGAGACAGAGTCTCACTTTGTGGCCCTTGGTAGAGTGCCATGACATCATAGTTCACAGCAACCTCCAACGCCTGGGCTTAAGTGATTCTCTCGCTTCAGCCTCCCAGGTAGTTGGGACTACAAGTGCCCACGATAACGCCTGGCTTTTTTTTTTTTCCCCCACACAGATGGAGTCTTACTCCTGCTCAGGCTGGTCTCAAACCTCTGAGTTCAGGGCAATCCACCTGCCTTGGGCTTCCAGAGTGCTAGGATGACGGGCGTGAACCACCCTGCCCAGCCTTCTTTTCTTTTCTTTCTTTCTTCTTTTTTTTTTTTTTTTTTTTTGGTCACATCCTGATCTGGTTTTGGTATCAAGGTAATACTGGCTTCATACAAGGAGTAGAAAGATTTCCCTCCTCTTCTACTTTTAGAATAGTTTGAGAAGAATTGATACTAGTTATTCTTTATATGTTTGATAGAACTTGGCAGTGAAACTATTAGGTCTGGGTTTTTCTTTGCAGACGTTTAATTACCAACTGAATCCAATTGCTGGTCTGTTCAAGCTCTCTGTTTCCCTGATTTAATCTTCATAGGTTATAGGTGTTCAGAAATTTCTCCATTTCCAGTTTGTTATGATACAGTTATTCACAGCTCTCTCATGAGTTTTTGTATTTCTGTAGTATCAATTAGAACATGATGTTTTGAAATATGTATGCTTTGTGGAATGGCTAGATTGAACTACTTATCCTGCGCATTACCATGCATTCCTTTTATAGTGGTAAAAACACTTTAAATCTACTCTCTTGGCCATTTTCAAGTATATGACATGTTATTTTAATTATAGTCACCAGGTTATACAATATATCTCTTGAACTTATTTCTCCTAACCAAAATTTTGTATCCTTTGACCATCATCTCCCCAATCTCACCCACTCCTGACCCCTGGTAACCACCATTCTACCTCTGCTTCCATGTGCTGGGCTTTTTGTGATTCCACATACAAGTGAGATGTTGTGGTATCTGTCTTTCTGTGACTTCATCAAATTAAAACCTGAATCCAGCACTTTCTCTGTTCCAGGCTTTCTGCAAGACTCTAAAAAGATAAATGTGAGTGATGCACGACTCTTTATTCAGAAGCTCATGCTTAATTAGAAGTGTTACGTTAATAAATAAATCAAACACATGATGGTATATGTTAGGAGAGTAATTTTTTCCCAAATGGAATTATAACAACTGTGTCAAATATAATTTCATCAAAAATATGTGTCAAAGTTTTTCTTAAAATCTAATAGAAAGAAAATTTGATATCTTTTCTTATTCATTTTTCCATATAACTATATACACAGACTTGAAAGATTAGGCCAAGTTTAATTATCAAAGAACCATTGGAAGAAGATGGAGAAGAAATGAGTCTTCCTGAGGAAAGAAGTAAAGTGCTCTGCGGTCTGTGGAAACTGGTATGGATGGATCATTGCCCAGCCTATTAGGAAGGGGGTGGCCTCATAGAGGCGATAGGTCTTTAGTCCTGGCAGAGAAATGAACCAATCAGGGAAAATGGATCAAGGAGATCCTGGAAACCAGGAAATCAGGAGTAGAAGAAATGAAGCTAGTCATTTTTCCTTAAGGTATTTCTAATTTCTTCTGGTCTCCATTCCCACATATCTGCTCTCCCCTTCTCTGAGGCTAAATATGTCTCTATTTTTTCTTCCTGTTTTTCCTAGTCACCTCTCAAATATCCATAATCTGTGAACTTAAATATGTTTATATTAGTTTGAAAAAATTCACTTTTATATTTCTGTTATTTGTTATTTAAACAAGTGAAATTTATTATACACTTCTTTATCTTTAAAAAAATTATTTTCTTTTTACTTCTACATAACTCTTAAATTCCACACACACCCCCAGGTAGTTTTTGGTTAAAAAAATTTTTTTCAGGGTGGCGCCTGTGGCTCAAGGAGTAGGGCGCTGGTCCCATATGCCAGAGGTGGTGGGTTCAAACCTAGCCCCGGCCACAAAACCAAGAAAAAAAAATAATAAATTTTTTTTTTATTCCTGCTATCTAAGAATCTTAAATGATGTAACATCCAGACAAGTGTGCTATTGCTTTCTTCTAAAATATGAACATTTTAGATCTTGAGATTTTTCTTCCTAAAATATACTGTATTCCACCAAAACAAATATTTTAAGCTAGCATCTCAGGAAAGCTTTCAGCAAAACCCAATTATTCTCTGCCCACCCTTTTTGTTCCTCTTAACCTACAACAACTTAATCCTTGCCCTGAGTGATTACTCAATAATTATTTTGTGGGAGGCTGAGAAGATTGCCTGGGGCCCCTTCGCCTGCAAGTCTGGCCCTGTCACTAACCCGGGGTGCAGGGTGCAGGAGGGGGTGAGCTGAATTTGCTTCTGGTGACTCAGGGGGTTGGTTGGCTGAAGGTTTCAGATGTGTGAAACAGTATTTAATAGTTAAGTGTAGGAAAGAGGCCTTGCTGAATCAATTCGAAGCATGTGAAATATATACTATCCTTTGCAGCAGATTGCAGAAGATGAAAGGTATTCTAGCAGCTTTAAAGAATGATTTAGCTTTGAGGAGGATAATTCACAGAAAAAAATGTATCTAAATGTTGCTCTATGCCTTGAATGAGCCAAAGTTACTGCAATCATTCTCAACATTTTTCTTACTTTCCATCATTTTCATAGATCACAACCTCAAACCCATGTAGTTTTCCATTCTTGTGTCATGAGAACTGAGATGTATCTGGAATGATACAGGAAATTATGTGGGGTTGAAACATAGGAAGTATAGAAAATGAAGACATCATGGTAAAAATTACAGTTACCTATACATGAATTGAAAAGTGCTCAATTAGGACAAAATGGCAATGTGGATTTCAAAGCTAGGTTATTTCTTAAATCCAACAGCTATGTTAATGATTATGACAAGCAATCTAATTAAATAACATCATTGGAGTTAGGAAAATCAACATAAATCTCACAAGAAAGGGCTAACATGTTTCAGATCCATGTTACTTAGTAGAGGATATTCTGTGTCAGGCTGCTGGTGAACCTTTTGGTAACAAGACAGTTTGAGGATGGGTAGATAGTAAACAAGAAAAGTAAGGAAACTACAGAAAAGCAGATAAAAGAGGAGACATATTGCAATAGGCCAAAATATCAAGATAGTGGATAATGGGATACAATTTCATAAGAAATGATTCATATGCTTGAAACAAAGCTGAATTTACTTGCATAGAGTATACCAGTAAACAATTAATAGAACAACTAATATAACTTTATCACTTTTATCCTTCAGCTTTACTAGATTTGTAGACATGGATAAGTAGATACTGTGGAACCAAACGTCATATTATCTATTTATAAGACTGTAACTTAACATTAGCAGATCCCAGACGCTATAATTAGCATCCATAAACCATTAGCATAACTAGTTCTGAATTGGCTTATAGGATTTGCATATCTGTAACACTGTCTATACTCTTCTGGTACTATAAATTTTTGCCCCAGACATAATTATCAGACTCCCCCAAATTCTATCCCATACTTAATTACATGTATAGGTGACTTTTTGTGTTGTGTAGTGGAAAGGTATGAGCAATCCCATATTTACAGTGGGCATTTTTTCACAAGATTCACAACTAAAGTAAAAATAATTATTTTATTTAATAAAACTGGAAAATAGAAAAAAGCACTTAGAAAATGCATAAAATTAATGGTAACCAGAGTACCAAGACAGGTAGAGAAAGAATAAAATGAAAGCTTCAACTGGGAAGCCCAAAGGTGGTGGTAGTGAATTTATTTCTGTGTAACTTGGTCTGTGTTTCAAAGGTTCACCACCCTAAGTACGAGAAGAATGAATGCAGATGTTTAATATTTTTTATCTACATTATCCCACTTAAAAAAGTTGAATCATCCAGAGAGTTAAACTTTGGTGTGTAAAACACCAAAAAGAAATCGAACAAGTGTAGAAAGTGAAAACAGTGATGTGGCGTAATTATGAAAATTCAGGGAAAAGGCAAGTACAAATTGATTATAGACTTTAGCCTTGTTTGTTGTGACATTTAACGAACAAAGCTTTAGCAATGAATGTCAAGGAAATGTTCACATGCTATCCTAGTCCTGTGGTCCTATTTTTGTTCATTTCATTAGAGATTTTTGTATATTCTCAAAATTATTTTATAGCTCACTGACATTTCAAGACATTTGTCTAGGAAGGCAGCATGCTTAGAACGGATGTGAAGTAATGAAAGAGCGATGCACAGGGTGGGGATTTTTTTCACCAAGATCTCTTCCTCACAATTGCCACGGTCTTCCAGAATAGCCCAGGGGTAGTCACCATGAAAACGTCTCTATTTCCTCACCTGGGGAATGGGGATAATGATACGTATCTATCTGCACAAGTGTTAGGAGAATTAATTAATGTTTAGAAAGGGCTTTGAGATCCCTGGATGAAAGGTACTCAGTAAGTGCAAAGTGTTATTATGGTAATTTTAATAGTTATGATTACTGAGATATTAAATATATGACATTCTATTACCCTGCAAACTCTAGTCTGGGTGGGCATGACGGGTTACATATCAAATAGGTTAAAACAAAATAACTTCAATGCTTGTTTTTAATTTGGTTTACAGAAATGCATGAGTGGGCAGGATGGGTATCTGTTTCTGTATTTCTATTCCTTGACAGTTACATTTTGCTTTTTAAAAAAATTCTTATCGTGGCATTCTTATAAATAGATGAACGGTACTGAATAGGGTCTTTTTTCCTGACATTTTATGAAAACATTTAGTGCTGAGGTCTGCAGACTGCTAGAACAATTTGAGTGTGCTCTGAGACAGCTACTCCTGGAAAAAGGAAATTCTTTTCCTTGGGGGACAACGTTCCGAAAAGGGTTTGAAGTTTGAAGGCTTCGGTGTAAGCCTTATCTTCTCAGTAAGCCTTTCCCATCATATCCACCTGTAAACCAAGACTCTCCTTGGCATGATGGAGAGAAAATAAGGCGCATTTAATGGAACTCCCTGCTGGGAGGTTGCAGTTTATGGAATGGTGCTTTAAGAAAGCATTTCGGGGGCAGATCCTTAACTGCAGTAGAGATAAAGTGTCACGGACTAATCAAAACAAGTCAAAAACCCATGTGTATGTTTGTTTAAATTTTTAAAAATTCATAAATTAGGAATGGAGGGATATAAGGTGCTCATATAAAAGAAATCAAATGGAAAACCTCGATAGTTTATTTAAATCAAAAGGAGAACGTGATCTCCGTTTCCATTACATCGGGAGAATTTGTGCCGTGAACCCTGCAAGTGAGGTTCATTGCATTACGTCTTGGGAAAGTGATCAAGATTATGACTTTTCTTCATGCTTGTGCCCTTAAGGATTACGAGTTTACAGGATGTGTTGAAGAGGTTGAAGCAGAAAATGGAGGTCTGGTTTGCTTTAATCCAAGCAGATGGCTAGGTCATGGAAACTCTGAGGAGAGATACTCGGCTGCTTTTGCTGTTGTTGTCTTCTATATAAAAACTAACAATTTTACTATAAACGGAAGCATTTATAATTGAATTTGTGCATCGAATATTGTGCTAGTCTGGATTTATTTTTACTGGCAAATATACATACCATAAAGTTTACCATCAACCAATTCAGTGGCATTAAGTACATTTGCAATGTTATACAACCGTTTCCATGATCCATCTCCAGAACTTTTTCATCCTGCCAGGTGGTAATACTGAATCTCTTAAACAATAACCCTTTGTATGTTTCTCCCCCCACTCTCTTGTCACTTCTATTCTACTCTCTGTTCTCCATGAATTTTCCTATTCTAGGTGCCTCATATAACTGGAATCATGCAATGTTTTTCCTTTAGGTCGCTTTATTCGTGTGTGTGGTTTTTTTTTAAATTAAAGGACACCTGATTATTTCTGACAAATGATCAAACTCTTGATCCAGCCCTCTTAGATTTGATCTGTCTCTGGAAGTTCCTCGTCTTCCACAAATTACTTACAGACACTTTAAGACTTATGCCATAACTGAATATACCTTAAAATAGACAAAAAAACTTTAGTCATCTAAATACCGTATTAGTGATATATTAATGACGGGTACAAGGCTCCTAATTGTGAATTCTTATAAGGGTAAATTTGTATAAACTGTTTGCATCTTTTGTTATGTTGCTCTTTTAGTGTATTTTTTTTAAGCTGTTAAGCTATTTTTATATATTATCTATTTTTGACCAAAAAAAAAAAAAAAAGGCTTATTTACAAAAGTATTTCTAATCAGATGACCAGCTTTGGAAAAGCATGGCTATTATTTCTCCAACCTTAACTTCAGTCATGGTCAGAAGTTTCTCATGATTTGCATACTTTACTAGTTTGATTTCATTCCCATTCTGCTTTTTTTCTTTCATGTCACTAAGAGTTGGAACATTGTTTTGTGTTGGGAGAACCAAGAAAGCAAAGTCAAATGCCACAAACAGCGGAGTAGGTTTGTTAACCCCAGGTATTGGAAGTTCCGAGACAAGACAGGCTGTTTGGTTGCCAGATTTACTGGTGACTGTTCCTTTCTGTCTGCTCTCCTATCTTTCTTTCTGTTTTGAAATTTCACAATATTAAGGAGCTACAAATGCTTTGGGTTACACGTAACGCTCGGTCTCCTTTCTGTGATCTCTCCTTCATCTCAAGTCCCCTTTACAACATAACTGCAGAAAGTTTGCTAGATGCAATGGAGACCACATTTCCTCCCTGCCACCTGCAGAGAATGTCAGATGGTGTACTTCTGTCTCAGCATTCCAAATAGGAAGGTAAGTGGTTCTGTACTGCTAAAGTCCATGCCTCCTCCTGGACGAAAGACAATGACCAGAGAACTAAAAAAAAAAAAAGAAAACGTTCCTCCTAGCTGAAGGGAACTAAAGACCTATTGCTGGGTAGGAGTCAGCTTTCTCCCAAGTACCAAGGCTACTAATCGAGGAAATTCTGGGAAGTCGGAATGGGGACAGGAAGGAATGCATACGGGATTCAACAAATTATGACGCACTATCACGTCCTGTGAATAAAATGTAGAACTATTTCAAAATCCTAAAAGAATTATGTTGAGGATTACATAATTATCCTTATACTGGAGATTATGTGACTATTTTCAGGTGAAATATTTCAATTAGATGTCTATGACTTCACTATGTATATAGCTTGACCCTACAATCTTTCAATTGCCTAATTTAAAAATCTTGAAATATAGTAATAATATTTGAATAAATACGGCATACAGAAAGAAAGTGACTCTTACCTATTTTTTGTTGTCATGAGATAATCAAAGTAAACAGTTTGAGAGGCAGAGTTTGTATCTACAGAGAAATATCACAGTTACTAAATCAGCGATTTCAGTATCTATTTTTAGCATAGGATTCATTTTTTTCTAATAAAGGGAAATAAGAAAAAATAATAAGCAAATTAAAGTTTCTCTAGTAACTTGAGGCAGAGACTCTTGAATAACTTGTTATATATATTCATCATTTTCAGAATCATAACATTGTTTTCTTATTTTTGCAATTAAAATATGAAGTGCACTTGGCTGGAAGTCAACAGACATCTAGAAGCTTGGATTCTAATTTCCAATCGGTTAGGATGAGCTTTGGGAAAAGCCACGTATGCTTGGTATAGAATCTGACCCAATTTCAAGGAACCAGGACTTACACTTAATTCCACATCTCCTTCGTTCGTATAAAATATTAAATCTTCTGACGTTGCACATAAATGCCTACCTCAGCTTCTATCTCTGGCAGTATAGAGGACCAAGTGCCCTGGCCAACTCTTTGAGAACAAATTTTTGAAATATACTTAAATACATCCACTAGTTGGCAAGTAATTAAGATGTTCTGCATCCAATAACTTCATGGAAAAGGGGATCTTTGAGAGAGAAGGAGAGCACTAAAACCTGCCTCCACCTGGGGTCATGAAAAACATCCAGATAAACGTTAGCTCCAAATTTCAGGACTTTGTTGTCCTCCTTCTCTTTCCTTCCTTTCTTCTGGGATATGACCAGGATTAGAAAAAGGGATGGAGTCAAGACTGACAGAGCTAAGGACAGAGAGTGCAGTGAGGTTTATGAGGTGGTGGTGGGCCAGGGTTCCCTAGGTGATCAGCCCAAGAAGTAATTGCAGAGTAATAGTCTGAGGAGATAGCAGATACCAAGGTCAAAGAAGTAGCCAGCATGTTGGGATGCTGGTTACATACAAGGAGATTTCATAATAATTAAACATAAATGAGAGTAATGGAAGTCAGGTTTCTCACTCTCAGAAACACAGAAATGGAGGAAACTAAACTAGAATAAACACAGTTGGTTTGGAAGTGAAAATATTGTATAAATTCCCAGGAGGAATGGATTGATACACGCTAGAAAGCAAGACTAGATACAGGAGTAGACACCAATGTATGTGACACACAAATATTTCCTCCATTTACTTATATATAATATGTATATATACCCATATATAACATGTATATAGATCTTACTTTATTTACTGAGAGTGCCTAGAAACATGAAATGCACATCTTCATAAGCACATCTGAGCCTGGTGTCTTTTGTCTTTCTGGTGAATTGCAATGTTTATCCTTTTTAAGTGACTGTCATTTTCTCTAATACATTTTTCTTAAATCTGTTTAGGCTAATACAGTTTTATTTTGTATAAAAACATTTGACTCAGTCCTGATCTTGGTTTGTAAATAAGATCTTATACAATAACTGGGCTCCTTAGAGAATTGGCTGACTCCAGGATTGGGGCATGAGAAGCACAAAATAAATCCGGAGTATTTGCCAGAAACTAAAAAACTCCCAAAGAATGTTATGGGAATGTCAAAATGATGGGGGCCAGATGGAATAGACTGTAACCGAACAAACTCAGGTCAATGGCAATATGAAAATTAAGAATAATTAATAGATTATGATGAATTAAGTAAAAAAATAATCATTTCAGAAGAGTAAAAAAAAAATTGGTCTTACAATAGAACACTTGTAAATGTAAAAGGAATTAGAAATAGATGAACACTATTTAGCATCCATCACAGTGGTGGTTAATTCCAGGTAAGTCATAAATGGATATTGAGGCAAGGAAAAAAAATACAAAATATAAAAGATGGTACAAATAAAACCATGAGATGAGATGATAGCTATAGATGCAGCTATCATCAGTAATATCAGTACATGTGGATGGACTAAATGACCCTCGTAAACCACAGAGATTTTCCACTTGGATTTAAAATAAAGGACAGAGCATGCTATTTACAAGAGAAATCCTAAAATGTAAGTACATTAAAAATGTACAATAAATGGATAGTAAGGACTATAATAGCAAATGAATATTAAAATATAAAAAGTTAAATGTACTTGTAATATGTTAGACAAAATCAATGTAAATAAAATGCATTAGAAAAAATGATACACATTTAAAAATGACACACATTGCAATTCAGTAGAAGAGCATGAAAAATCTAACCTCATACCACCTAAAAACAAAGCCTCAAATTATTGAAACAAAGGGTTAACAGAGCTGTAAGGAGAACTAGACTAATCCACATACTGGGAGATTTTAGCACAGCTCTCTCAATAATGATAAATTATGTAGTCAAAAAAATCAGTAGGATTATGAAATCTTTGAACCACAAAATTAACAAGGTCAACCTAACAGAAGCACATAGAACACAGAAACCAGTTATACCCGCAATCGTAGAGTGTACTTTCTTTTAAAGCACACTAAAGAACCTAAGAATACTGATCATGGCTATATTACAGGAAGCCCTCCTCCCAGTGTGTCAGCTTCACACTATTGACATTTTGGTCTACATAATTCTTTGTTGTGAACAACTGTCCTGTCCATCACAGCTGTGATCTTCAACCCCAGGGAACTGGGTTGGGGGAGACAGACCTGTTAGGAACCGGGCTGCATAAGCAGGAGATGAGTAACAGGTGAGTGAGCGATGCTTCAGGAAGCTTCCTCTGTATTTACAGCTGTTCCCCAGCACTGGCATCACCCCCTGAGTGGCTCCTATCATATCCTGCCCCTACCCACCATCCCTGAAAAATTGTTTTCCATGAAAACGGTTCTCAGTGCCAAAATGTTGGGGGACTACTGCATTAGTGGACATTTAGGAGCGTGCTTGGTCTCTACCCACTAGATGCTGACTGCAACACGCTTTCCCCTCCTCACTGCACTTCGTCCATGTCTTCTTTTAAACCCATCAATTCCCAGCTTATTAAAGATGTAAATTTGTGGAGCAAAAATCAAATTAAAAAAAAAACTTTAGAGAATAAGGTTAGGTTCTTGAGGTAGGAAAATTTCTTATGCAAGACAGAAAAAGAGAAATCCATACAGGAAAAAAGTAGGAGTTTGATAACATTAAAATGAAGAACTTCTGTTCATCAAAAACTATCACAAAAAATGTGAAAATATAAGCCACAGTCTGGGGGCATATATTTCTAACACATATAACTGCCAAAGGATTAATATTCCAAATACATAAATTCTATACATCAAAATAAAAAAACTATAAAAATACCACTATAAATGGTAATTCATACAATGTGTAATGAGCAAAAGAACAGACACTCGAACTCACCCAGAAGAGCCACATTAGTTTTCCCACAAAACAGCTATGCATTAAATCAGTAGTGCTTTTTTCTTAAGCTGCTAAGCTTTGGGTTGTATTTTTATGTAGAAACAGCCAACTGATAAAGCAAATTATATTTCTAAATATCTCTGAATTTACACATGCTTCAAATTTATACAAATTGAATCAAATAAGGAAACACTCATAAGCATCCTTTTTGTAGGATTATGTAAGATAAAATTTTCTATTCTCTAGCTGGTGAGATGAAAAAAAAAAAAAAGAGAGATATAAACTAACCCCAGATTTAAATGACTAAAGATGGAAATAGTAGTTGAAGGCAATACTTTCAATAGATTTTAAAAGATAATTGATTATGCATAGTGAAATAGGATATAAAATAAATGGTAAGAAGAGAGATGTTTAGACTCAAATTATCAGGAAAGTTATTAAAGAAGAGGCAGAATGTAATTATTTAAATCATTTATTCTTTAATGCATGTGGTATTTTATTCATTCAAAATTTGTTTGGTCATTCAGGCAGACTTAAATTGTTCCTTAAAAAAGCAAAGTTCATCTTGAGGATTGCCATGGGTTAGTAAGTATGCTACACCCTGTAAATGAGAAAATGATTGAAACCTGTTCCCTACTATTAATGAATACAGGTATCATCAATATATCGTATATACTTCTGTGTATAATATCATAACAAAAAATAGAGGTAGATGCAAGATAATGTAAGAGCATAGAAGTAGGATTATTAGCTATTGTCAGCTTAGGATCTTTCTTGGAGAGATGTCTTGGAGGATAAGAAAGTTAGCTAAGCAAACAAATATTGGAGGAGGTAGTCATAACCAAAAACCCAGATGCATGAAATAACATGGTGTAGAAGTGGGTCATTTCTCGTTGAACAGGTATTGAGTAACTTGTATTTTCCAATGACTGCAATAGAAAGAGATAGAATACCATAAAGAATAGGAGAGAAATGGTCTAGGGGAACTCTTACCAGTGGGGATAGTTACAAAATATAAAAGCAAACAATCCAAGATGAAAATTGCAAGTTAAAAGTAACACTCTGAGGAGAAAGAACAGAGTGTTTCTCAAGTCTAATGAGAAGCAAGGGAAGTAGTTGCATCATAAAAGTAGTGTGATTTTAACTCACAAATTCAGCACTTTAAACTTTCTAAAACACGGGTGAAACTGAATTCTGTCCCTTCAAGACTCATATGTTGAATCCCTAATCCCCAGTACTTTATAATGTGACTGTATTTGGAGATGGGGCATCTAAAGCGGTGATTAATAAAATGAGTCTGTTACAGTGGATTCTACTCCGATCTAACTGAAGTCCTTGTAAAAAGAGATTAGAACACCCTCAATGAATCCCCAACAATAAATAAATAAATAAATAAATAAAAAAGAGATTAGAACACTTAGGGAGACAGCAAAGGTTCATGGACAGAGGAAAAGGCCATGTGAATACACAGCAGGAAGGTCACCATGCTCAAGCCAAGGAGAGAGCCTCAGAAAGAAACAAGTCTTGGGATGGAAGACCTTGATATTGGACTTCCAGCCTCCAGAATCATGACAAATATATTTCTGTTGCTTAAGGCACCCAATCCGTTGTACTTTTGTTACTTCAGCCTTAGCAAACTATTATAATTCTTTCTTTCTATCTAACTAGCTAGCTACCTATCTAAAACAGTTCAACGAATGGTCTTAAAACAGAAATGAAGAAACATTATGCCTGGAGAGCCCTCAAATATGAAAACAGTAGACACAAATTCTCCTAGGTCATGGTCAATATTAACTTGAACTTCATTCTGGAAGTGAAGGTGTATCAGTGAAATGCTTTATTATACAGGCAGCATGACCTACATTAGAGTTTCATGTTGAAAATGGTACAGTCAAGTTGCAGTGTGGATCTTGTGATAACGTGGATGTATGAAAGACAAGAGTGAGGACGAGAATCAGGATGCTCTTGCAACAGTCCAACCAGGAAATGGTAAAGATGTGATGAACTTAATTTCTTTTTGCAATAGAAGGAGTGTCAATATAGAAATACAGACCTAGTGTTTGAGGAGTTGGGTCCAGTATGTGGGAAATTTTTAGAATTATCACCGACGAGATGGAAAGATGGAACTTATTCATGTGACGTAGAAAAGATTGTTGGATGGTCCTCCAATGACAAAGCAGATCCTGACCTGGTCATGGTTGTATAGTAGCCATCTGGAGATTTATCTGTCTAATGCTTCTCACTATTTCATTTGGAAAGGTCTCCTCCTTCAGGAAAAATTCTCACTGCTCCCTCTAAAAATATCCTTCAAATTCTAGCTTCCATGCTCTTAAATACTTTGCTTTACTAGCCTCACTCATTAAGCCGAGCATCTGATGAACTTCATTTCTTTTTGCAATAGGCGCGTCGATACAGAATACCCAGCTAGTATTTGATCTGTATTCTAAGATACAGATGGCCAAACCAATCCTAAGGCCAAATGATCCGTGATAACGAACATATTCAGAAGTAGCCATTATTCTAAGTTCTGTTAGTGCTATCTACTACATAGTAACTCATTTGATCATAATAACAACAAAATGAAGCAAGTAAAATTATCATCTCCTTCTGTTCTGACATGAACATTGAAGCACTAGGATGAATACTTGTTCCAGTTCAAACAGATCAGGTTTTGCTCTCTGAACATCTGACTCCACACTTCACATGCTCCTAACCACTACCTGATACAGCCCTGACCATTTCTTTATCCAGAAATATGCATCATTCCCAAGGTGATCCAGTAAGAGTTCTTCCTTGGACTTGCATCCTTGGGTACCAAAGAAACAAATCTTAATCCATCTCTTGTGCTAGAGTTAGAAGCATTGTGGATGACTGTTGTTAGGAACCATGAATCCAACTGTGTAGGACCTAGACTGAGACTCTGAAGCCAATCTGACAAATGCAGCTTCACACAACGAAAATAATATAAGAAGACATTTGAATCTCTGGTTGAAGTCATCCCTAAGACTATCTGGAGTCCTGACTTCTGTTAGTGTTATGATGTGAGCTTATTCATCTCTTTTTTGGATAAGCTAGCTTAAAGTTTAAAGCTTGCAACTAGAGGTCACAAGTAATTAAGGATACAATTCCGCAAGGCTGTGGGAGAGTCTTTAGCAATGCTCAGTCATCCAGTGGGAGAGCAGATTGCTGTGTTAGTACCGGCTGGGGATTCCATTTACCAGGCAATTGTGTTTGGATGACAGGGGTGCAAGTAAGTTGAACATATAAAAGACACTCAGATGGGAAAATACTCAATAAGTAAGATCAGAAAGGAGTATATCCTTGAGGAAAAGAAAGCAGGCCCTAGAGTAAGCGGGGCAAGTAATTTAGTCTCTCAAACCTCAGTTTCTTCATTTTTGCATTGGGATAGAATAATCATCTTTCTCTGGTGTTGTGACGATTTTTTTTTTTTTTGAGACAGAGTCTCACACTGTTGCCCTGGGTAGAGTGCTGTGGTGTCACAGCTCACAGAAACCTCAAGCACTTGAGCTCAAGCCATCCTCTTGCCTCAGTTTCCCAAGTAGCTGAGACCATAGATGCTGGCCACAATGCCCTAGTAGGTTTTATTCTTTTTATTTTTTATTTATTTATTTATTTTTAACATTTTTTTCATTTTTAGAGACAAGAGTCTTACTTTATCACCCTTAGTAGAATGCCGTGGCGTCACAGCTCACAGCAACCTTCAACTCCTTGGCTTAGGCGATTCTCTTGTCTCAGCCTCCTGAGTAGCTGGGACTACAGGTTCCACCACAACGCCCGGCTATTTTTTTGTTGCAGTTTGGCTGGGGCTGGGTTTGAACCCACACCCTTGGTATATGGGGCCAGGGCTCAACTCACTGAGCCACAAACGCTGCCCTATTCTTTTTATTTTTAGAGAGGTGGGGTCTCACTCTTGCTCAGGCTGGTCTCAAACTCCTGAGCTCAAGCGGTCCACCTGCCTCGGTCTCCCAAAGTGCTAGGATTATAGGCATGAGCCACTGTGCCTGGCCTATTGTTAAGATTAAATGAGATAATTGACATAAAATATTTAACACAGTGTCTGGCATATACTAATTGATCCATAAATATTGTAGTTGAGATGTATACCCAGTGCCATAGAAACATAGATTCACAGACAAGGGGATATTTGAGCTTATATTGAGGAGAAATGCAGTCAGATGGGTAAAAGGAAGCAAATACTCTCCCTTCTCCTAGGCCTCTCTGTCCACCTGTCCACCCCCTAGCTTACAATACAGGTGACACATGTAAAGGCTCTCCTACACACATTCCACACAGGCTGAAGTCACAGTCTAAGGTATGTAAATAAGATGACTTCAGTGATAAACTCTAAAATATACAAAGTCAATAAGGACAAAAATTAAATCCAACACATTGTGAAGCATTTAAGTTCTAAATTTTTCTGTACGGTTAAAATGCTTAATTATTAAAACATTGATATGCATGTAATTGCATCATCAGTGATGAAATCTCTCCTGCCTGTAACAAATGTGATTTCAGCTCATACTTTTGCAATGAGTGATGAAAAAACTTCCAGATGGAGAGGTTTAATTTGTGAGATTTTCCCTAGTCTATTCACATTGGCTTTAACTTCCATTTTAAATTACAGAGAGAATTCCCAAAATTTCAAATAGACCCAAGAGATATGGTGAAATAGCTAATCTCTTTCTGTGAGCGTGCTAACAAAAGCAATTTCTTGCTGAGCTATATGCTACCCAGTGGGACTGATAATGAATCTGCATTATGGTAACCTTTGTAAGAAGGGAAGATAAGAAGACCTTTTAGGGAGGTGTATTTATTAGGTGGTGAATGTGTCTCTTTCCACATGGAGTCTTCTGTGTAGATCCACTTTTCACTCAACTATGCCCAGACCGTCCATCTTTCTGTTTGCAGCAACACCTCTGAGCTTATAATACCCATCCCGTTACGTACCACAGCATCAGCAATTACCAAACACCAACGTGCTGTACAGCTTGCCCAGTGTTCGACTTCTCTCAGTTTGAAAAGGCATTAGATTTACCTAACTCATTGTGGGCTTTAAACTAATTTCCCCCTACGATTTATGAAGAGTTCAAACGTGTGTGAACACAGAGTTCTGTGTTTTTTTTTAAGTTGGAGAAGGGGGAAAACTTGCCTGTTGTCACCCAAAGATAAAGCAGCAGCATTTACTGGGAGTCTCCTACAGAGGGCACCTTCACCTTATTGGAAACCCAACTGAAAGAGAAACTCAGTGGTTACCAGAGAAATAACTAAACCTAAAAGGCAGAGGCGCACACTGGCTTTTACGAACCAGTTTTCTTTTCTGTGCTATCTTTGTTAGCTTATCTTTAATGGAAAAGAACTGGCACCCTTTTGTATAATCATCCAACAGAGACAGGCCAGTAACAGTGTCTTATTATTATGTTAGCTGGAGACAGCTGTTCATATTGCCTAAGAGGCAACAGATCAATGAAAGGAAGGGAAGGACAAGTTTTGAGCTGCCTTTTAGCAACAATGTCCTTTATACAAGAGAGGATATTTTTAAAGCATTGTATTGGAAAACAAAGGCTGATAATAAAGTAAAATGTTTACATAAATGTTTACATAACAAACGTTTGCTTGTGTTGTTATGATTAGTAAGTGCTCTTAGACTGAAATTACATAAATGGAAAACAGAAAGTAGATACAAATTTTTGGATACCAAACATACCATGAGTTATAGACTATAAATCTAAAGAAAGTACCTGCTATTTAGAAAATTTTGAAAATAGGCATGAATGAGTGAATGTGTGTGTTTGTGTGTATGATGTAGAAAGTGATTCCCTGACATGGTTTCTATGTAGCTAAATTAGGAAAAGATATATTATTAAAATAAGAGGTCATACTGTAAAAATACTGAAAATACACTTTCATAGAAAATATTCTTTTAGGGTTGAGCCTGTGGCTCAAAGGAGCAGGGCCCTGGCCCCATATGCTGGAGGTGGCGGATTCAAAACCAGCCCCGGCCAAAATCTGCAAAAAAAAAAAAAAAAAAAGAGAGAGAGAGAAAAGAAAATATTCTTTTCAAAAATTTTCAGAATAAAACTAATGTCATATACATCTAGAGGACTTAAAATATATCATTAGTGTGATGATTTTTGAATGTCTTATGTTTTTATGATGGCTAATAACATTAACATTCATAAATTAGATACATATGCAATACTTTATTTACCCCTGACAATACCTGATTGTTTTAGAAAGTCAACAAGTGGAAGTCAGATTTATTAGGAGAACATTTTGGCTAAGAAAACTTGTCAAGATACTGCTGGTGATTATTTCTGAATATTAAGGTTAAAAGAAATATACCAGACATTAGTGTGTCTTTTTTCATTTGCATATAAAATACTATTTGTTCAGTTGCTAGATGTAATGTCTATTATATGAAGCTGATTAATTATAGATTGTTATTTCTGTGTTTTTCGCTTATATTCTGTGCTTAGAAGTTATTAAACTACCGATTGGTACCATTGGCCTACAGCATTTGGGAATGCTTTTACCTTCTTTTAAGTTCAACTTACCTCCAGTAAGTATAAATGTGTTTCAGCTATTAAAATTAGCTTGACCTTATGGGTTTTTTTTTTAATGCTTAAATAGGTCAAAGCCTATAGCTTTCTATTAGGACCACATGTTCTGATTATTGGAAATTTTAATTCTTTTCTAGTAATGATCATTATTAATTTGTCAATCAAATTAGTTACATAAAAATATAACAAAGAACCACCTGGTAAGCACGTATTTAAATTTATGTGAATGCTCTTATCAATGTGTTTCAAAATCAGTTAAATTAGTTTCTGGAGGTAATAGATCCATTTTCATGTTCAGCTGAGTTGGTTACCTTGTCTGCGAAAATGCCTAGCAAGGCCCCATCCACCTGCTCTGGAGTTCCCACCTCACTGTTGACATTTCTGAGTGTTCAGTGGTTTTTCCCACTTTGTTGCATTCCAAAGCTCAAGGCACTTCTTTGAAGACACAGTACCATTCAAGTCTTTCCTACTTTGCGGCTTCCCTCTAAAGCAAGAGTAAATGAAAAAGCCACACAGTCAAGACAATATAAATGAGGCAGCAGGAGGCATGCCATTGCTCTGTTAGGAATAGCTCTTGAGTGACCCCTGAATCATCTCCTGGGAAAAAGGTAGAAAGTGACATTTCTTGAAAGCAGGATGAAAAAAGATCGAAGAAAGAGCCTGGATAGTCTCTTATGGAAAAGCAGACTGAGGGTGGTAAGAAACTACAAAAAGTAATGTGTTTGCACAACCAACTGGTGATGTAATGCCTGATTTTGTAGAGCACTTCAACAGGTGACTGTCACTGGTGGACACTGCCATTTGCTAGCCCAAGAAAAGCGGGAGAACTCACAAAAGTCAAGATATTCTAATGTCACATACAAGTTCAGTATTTCTCAAAATCCCCCAAATCCTGAAATAACAATATTTCCAATATTTCCACAACCTTTTTTTTTTTTTTTTGAATCCTTCATTCCTGCGGAGCTGCACTGTAGCACATAAACACAACCATCTAAACAGTCACTAAGAACACATCGACAGCTCTGTTAGACATACAGAGCTTTGTTTCTCAGCGGTAGAAACAGGCAGAGAACCATAGGTCTAGATCCAACCATGCTGGTCTAGTATGTTTTCATTTCTCTTAAAAATAAAATGAAATAAATATATTTTCTCTTGCTTACCTCCAAAAGGAGTTTGAAGACAGAGGAAAAAAATCAAAGAGGTCTTAATGTTTAAACCAATACCTGGCTTAACCCTCAACTAGTTAGCAATTTAAAGGTAAGTCCTCATATATTGCTAATTTCCTTTTTTTTTAAGATGAGGTATGGCATATAGAAATGAATCTGATATACTCATACTGAGAAGTTGCCTGCCGTTGTTCCCTGACAAAGTTTCTAGATTGTCTCTGAGCTCAAAGGGGAAGATCCAAGGAACACTTCTGATATCCAGCATAGTCACTGGGGAAATGGTATCATGAGATCTGTGATCCTAGGATTGGATAATCTGCCAGGCTCCTCTAACATAAAACTTCAGGGATGTTATCCTAATAAGACTCAACAGAAATAATGTACAGTGAAGTCTGATCAGGATGAATGTCTTTTTCTCTTTGTCTCATCAGCAACTCTGGCATATAGTTGGTGCACAGAAGTAAGCATGCTTTGTGTAACAGAGGCTGTTATGTACGATAAAGGGATCTTAACGTGAAAACTTTGGAAATTGTTGTATACACCCTCTGCTTACTCACATGTCAGAGCTAAAATTCCTCACACAAATTTTCTCTTCCCCATCATCTACAGCAACACTTTAAGAAGTACTCTCATCTATATTTTCAGTTTGGGTGAAGACTCCCTAATGGCTCTTCTGATGACCAAGAAAAGAAGATTCTGTCTGTATGGGTCCCAGACGCAAGCCTCTATTACAAGTCTAAGATTCTCTTTTCCAGATGTTTGAAACCCAACTTATCAGCATCTTCGGATTGTTCCCTGGAGAATGTTCCTAAATTAGTCGCATATTAGAATGGAAATGAGTATATCTAACATTTTGTTACTTATCAATATCCTGGTCTGAATCCAACACTATATTATTTGGAGAATGAACAGTTTATATAATTTGGGAGCAAAGGAACTGGATGGCATAATCTAGAAACCATTTTAATTACCCAGTTGAGATTTATTGAGCACCCGCAAATGCTAAGCATTATACTAAATACCCAAAGGGAAAAGAATTGACTTGAGACCACCTGAAGAGAAACGTATCAACAAGTATAAACGTAGAAGATAATTGTCTTTCTCATCAGAAGGGAGGGTGTAAATTATTACAGTAATGCACTGAATCTTAAGCCAATTGGTGGACTATGATTTCCAATTTATGTAGGAAAAAGCCATTTTCTTTATCTCCTTCCCCAAATATGCAATATTGGAGTATGAGGATATGGCCGACAGGTGAATGACCTGGTCTCTTGATTTAAAAGTTAAAATGACTTTACAGCATATGAGAAAGCACGCATCTAAAGGTAACAATGCTGCGACTTCTCCTCCAGAAGAGGTATACTCAGAGCCTGTGCTTGGCTTTGCTAAGCAAGAATAAAGAGGTCTTTGAAGAATTCATAGGAAGTGTTTGCTTGTATAACATGCTACCAGTATCCCACAGTCTTCTCTTGAAAACTGGAGGAGCCAGGAGGTTGATATGAGAAAATCTGTTAAAGTAAAAAAATTACTAACAATTTAGAGACCAGCACAGACATTATTAGTAGAGGGTTGTGTCACTGTTTGTACTGATAATTGTAAAAAGTTAATTTCTAAATTTAAAACAGGCCATGTGCACGCTCAGAGCCATTGTGTCCATCTTTTTCCATGTCATTGTTTTAAAAATGCACCTTTGTTTCAAGATTTGACCTTTGCTAAAGCATAAGGCTGAAACACAATCGCAACAAACACCTCCCCCTTAGAACCAGTACTTTGGAGCCCTGTTGAACCAAAAGAAAAATTCTTTCTCTCCTCCCCAGTCTCACAGCCCTCAGGATTTTAAATGGTAATGATCAGTTCATTTGAGAAAATGGCATTTTCTTGCTTCCCTTCACAAGCTCTCAAGGCGTGTAAGGTGTCTCTTTCCCAGGGATGTGCGCCTCCTTTTGTTTTCTAGCATTACTGGAACTGACCTGGCATGGATCACTTGGTGAGCAGGCAATCTTAAACACTTCTCATATAAATTACTGGTTCCTGTCCAAGTGCAATTGCTCACAGGGTAATACACCGTTTTACAACTCTGATAGCAAAGTCTCTTGTTCTACTGAGTTCCACACACCCCACCAACCCCACCAACAGGAAATGAACAGATAAAAACACTAATGGAGGTGTGAACTTCAGAAATGTACAATCTGGCTCAACATCCAATAAGTACACAGTGGGCAATTTGGGATCCTGCAAGTCTATATTTTCTTCTTGAATTCCCCTCATTCTTTTCTTGCTTTAAAAGCCATCGAGGACAACAATAGATAAATAACACACTACACGTATGCAGATAAAAGCAAGCAAGAATAACTATGAAAATCTTTTAAAATATTTTTAAACATTTTCCAGGGAAGAAAATAAATCTTCCATTTTCCGATTCACGTTTCTTAGGTAGAAATGACACACCGTGCTTCTGTGCAAATGTGCCTTGTATTAAAAGAGTACTCAGACCCACTAGACAATAAGGATGGCCACATTTTCCAAACCAATGTCTTTTTATCCCCATGAACCCTAACAATAAGGTGTGTTTTTACTGACAGTTGACTTGGATCAGAGCATGCGGTATTGTATTTCAGGTTGTGGCTCCATAAAACCCTGTAACTTTCTTTGAAGTTAAATAGTGTCAATCTGTTTCCATGTCTGAATAACTCCTAGAAGAGCCTGCCTGACCCAAGTCAACTCCTTGAAACATACTATTTCCCCATAATTGATGTCCCAAATGAACGTCCTTTCATAATAAAATGTGTTGGAAAACAAAACAGCTTTGCATCCGGCACAAGTTGCATCATAATTAAATTTTATTTTATCCCATCGAGGCATGCTAAATGTTGAGCAAAATATAATTTTAAGTAATTTGTTTGTATTCTTATCTGTAGGAGTTGGAAATTAACAGCGTTGCTAGTTTGCGTTTACTGTTAAGCCTGGAGAGCAGAGAGATTGCTTTGCAAACATTACAGTTATTATGTCTGCAGTTGGTACTCTTTGTATAAATTATTGATCAGCCAGCTTATTTTTCTTTCTGCTTAATGGATATTATAGCATAGCCGTTTACAACGCTATAGTTAAGGTTGTGTCAGCACTTCCATTATAATAAACCCTCTGTTACAGGGGTTTATAACTTGTTGTAAAAATTTGCTCTGGGCTGAAACTTGACATACAAGATCTCCAGCTAGAAGGTGGCAACTGTTGTTCTTTCAACTTTTAAAAAACTCTTTGTTCTGAAGAGCAATAAATAAATAAACATTTCATTCTTTTCTAACAATCCTTGAAATTTCTGACTTCAAATAAGGCAATTTTTATAGGTTATGTGTTGGGCAATGACCTCTTCTTTTAGTTAGTAAAGCTAAGAAAAAGAAAAAGACCAAGATAATAAGTTAAAACAACAACAAAGCAGACGGAAAATCGATAGAAACTTGTATCATCAAGTTAAACACATTTCTCTTAACATCACCAACTTGTACAAAACGACTGTTTTAATAGTAAACATATTTTTACACCATAACAGTTTACATGTCCTCTTCCCACCTCACTCCCAACTATTTTAAGCAATTAATATGTCTTTAAACTGATCTTCTTTAGGGGAAAACGAGTCTTCAGTGATTGAAAGAGAAAGGAGTATGACAATTAGAAAATGATACATGCGAAAATGTACAATTAAATGTACAATGTTTATTAGAAAACTAGGGATTCAAATGTCTGACTTTTTGACCTTACTCCAATCCAGTATGCTATTCCTCTCACAATGACCTGATTTAAGGAATGAGGGAATTAATCTCAATTTAGATTATTCTTGCGACTGCTTTCTTTTACAATCCAGCTCTACAATGATCTCACTGTGCTTTTTTTTTTTTTTTTTAATCAAATATTTGGCTGGGCAACCCTTAGTACCAACCACAGATGAAATTAAGGACACTTACACTGGAATTGAGTCGTGATAGGAAAGTCTAACCAAATTATCATGGGAAGTTGACGACTTGTCATGGAGATGATGCAGTTTGAAGTCAGAATAACAATTCCAGGATGATTATTTTTTTTCTTTGTAACTACTCCTGCGATTACTCCTTTTCTCCCATAAGGGTTCATAAGGGTTTAGAGATTTCTTTGGAATATGCTCTATAACCAGCAAAGTATTTTCTGCCACATGTCACCTTTATTCTGAAGCAGAAAAAAAAGGAGGTAAGGATTGGTTAGGGAGGGAGGAACAATGGTACCAAACTGCCCCATTTAACTCTTTGATCTGTGTAAAGGTGAATAGGAATAGACAATTACGATAAGCGTTCAGTAAGCATATAGACAGTCTATGCATTTTCATGCTGTAAAGCAAATCAGAGTTGATTATAACCATTTAACCACTTCTCTATTAAGAATAGTAGTGTGTAATGTAAAGTTTGAATATTTCAAGTTATGGTGTGTTCACCTTCAGTTCCCAACCTCCTGTCCTTTGGGTAATTCAACACCAAGCTCGCTGCGCTTCATTACAGAATGCATCAGCGAGATAAAAGCCTTATTTGTTGTTCATGAAAAGACTCAAGGGGTTGAAAAAGAGGGAGACTATAGAAGTGAAAACCACCAAAAGTCAAAAGTTGGAAAGAAAAATGGGGAGGGCAGAGATGGAAAGTGTAAAAGTAGGGAAGTATTTGCTTAAAGTAGTAGAGGTTTATCTGCTGAGCTGACTGGGGAGGCTGTGCATCTGAGTTAAGAGTTACTTGGCATAATTTCTCCATCTTCCATGATTTACTACAGAACTTCAAACATCCATTTTGGACTCTCTCCTGAGAAAAGTTTAACAAAGTCAGTGAACTACTGGTACCCTGGTATCTTTCTAGATTTACCAAACTTTGATGGCTCTTTACTAAACCTTTGCCTGAAGTTTATCTCAGTCTTTTTTTTTTTTCTATTAAGGAAACATATCCATTAGTAAACACGTAGATGTAAAAATGATCTTCCTCTTTACTTCTCCATTGTGATATATCTTGGAATTGTTGAGAAATGCACTCTATTGTTAAAGCTATTTGTGCCGGGTGTGCTAATGCACTCTTTGATTGAGTGAATTAGCAGTCATAACAATCTGGCAGTCTGGCCATAGAAGTGTGCTCAAATTGATTTGTGTTATGGCTGGACTGGAAAATCTAGTGTTAGTTGTTTTTTGCCCTGGGGCATTGTTTGTACCAAACTCCACTTTTCATTTAATTTTCCAATACATTTTGAAAGATTGAAATGCTTGTGATCAACATTTGATCTACTTGCATTATTTAAAAAAAAAATTCAGAAAGTAATTTCAGATTCCAAAAAAACCTTGCTTTCAATTAGAGTAAACATAATTAGAGTGATGTCGTGCTCTGAATGGTAAATCTCCCTTTGAATCTATTAAGCATTTTATCTCCTTGTCCTGTCACTGAAAGGAATTCAGTCTAAATCTGGAGTATACCTTTGTATATATTTTTTGTGTGCATGCTTTTATGACAACTTGGAAAAAATTAAAATAATAAAATTGCAATGAACCTTTTCTTCCTGTCCTTTCTGCATCTGCCAAATTATTGCTGTTTCCCCCAGTGATGCTATAAAAAGAGGATACTCAAAGCTTTTATGAAAAATTAAGGTATTCAAGGAACATATTCAAATATGCCTTGACTTCAAGGTACTGTTATTTTAGGTTTTTTAATGCTATGAAATATGCATTTTCTTTTTTCCAAATAACTATATCTATTGCTGTACTGAAACTGTGAAGATTTCAAGACATGACTTATCCTGGCTTTGTCAATATTTGTATCTTTCTTACCATCTTCTGCTTTGCAGTCCTTTACCAGAATTATAATGCAGCACGAATAAACCTAAAAAATGACTATTGATTAAAGAGAAAGCTTTGTGAAATCATTTAGTCAGTTTCCCCACTTGAGAAATCAGTGAATAAAATAGGTCAATAGATAAGAATGGAATGGATGTAATACAGTGCTAGGCTTCCCTGGGTTATAAAAAGGGTCAAAAATAAATCCCCACAGAATTCATGTTTTCCTACTCATAACATAAAATAATACTTACCAAATCCGAACTATAAGTCCATCTTTCTACAGATTTATTCTTCCTTAGACCACAGGTTTTGAAAGTATGTTTTTATGTGTCCCTGTTTCATTTCCTTGTCACTGCCCCTTTTAACCAAATAGGATGCCCTCCTCATCTGGCTCAAGTGCCTGTTGTCATCCAGGTATTCAGCAGGACCTTAGCTGGAACAGCTACTATGTTTTTTCCTACAGTCTCCTGCAACCTCAAAACTGCAGCTCTTCTCAAAACTGCGTTTCATACTGCATGAACTCTGTATCCTGTGCTGATTTTTGTTAAGTAATAGATGGTGAGACCCGAGACCACTCTCTCTTAGTTCCCATTCGTTCGGATCTCTTATGGGTGGTGGGGGGTGAGAAGGAGGGAGAAGGGAGGGGAGGGGCTAGAAAGGGGCAGAGGGAGGGAAGAAAATACCTTCCCTGAACTGGTACAAGCTAAGCTTCAAACGATATCCTAGGAAAGAAATTAAAGACTTCTTAATTAGTGCAGCAATTAAGCTTTCTTGGTAGCATTTTAATCAGCACAGGCCCTATCAAAGGACAAACAGAACGATTTGCAGGTCTTTGAATTTTAAACAGTCTTATTGATTTCAGCACAATACGTCTTCACAAAACACAGGGAGAATTTTCTAATATCAGTTACAGTACTTTGAGTTTTGCCTATGCAAATTGAGTGAAGATTAGGGAAGATGAGATGGAGGGACAGGACCTGAAACAAGCAGAGATATACAACAATAAACAAGCAAGACAAAAGCTCTGAAAGCTAAAGATGCAATGGAGTGAGAATGTGATCAGGTTGATTTATCTGCTGTTATTAGATACTCTTTGCCTTAATCATAGGCAATATTTCTCAAAAAAAAAAGTAAAGAAAATAGCAAAGAAAGAAAGAAAAAGCAAAGTGAGAAAGAAAAAAAGGAAAGAAATCTTAAAATAATATCAAGACTTTTTTAGTCTACCTAATTTGGTAAGTTATGCACATTTTCTAATCCTATTGTTTCATCAAGGGGGTAAGTGGTGGTTCCTTGAAACCATTTAGAGACCTGAAGTGGGCGGCAGGGGAGATTCCAGTCAGCTAGGGGCAAATGCCCCCAACTCCTGCTTCTGAGAAGAGCATGTTTTATTTGTAAGGCACAGGCTTTCCTGCAGTAGAAAATCTGGAGTTTGGTTAGAAGCAGAGTGGGACTGAGCGTGGTGTGCTATCATTACTTCCTGTCTGTAGTTTCTGATTGTGGCAGGTAATGAGTGAGTGATAGTTTAAGGAAATGTGAGAAATGAGAGAATGTCAGGGCAGATGCTCGGGTATTTAAATCCTATTGTTTTCCATTTTGTGGGTCTAGAACTTAAAGTGATAGAACTATAGTTTAATATTTTAAAGACATACGAGAATTATTAATGTTAGGCACGTAAGTCCAACTAAAATTAGTTTTTCTGGGTTTTAATACTTTCTTCCTACCCTCCTCTCGTTAACAAAGTAATTTGGCATTTTTTAAAAAAGATCATACTTCCTAAAATAAGCATCAACATGTAAAGAAGTGTATTGATGTACATGATATGTATTAAATCCCTACTTTTAATTGAGGATAGATTTGAGGACTAACACATTAATTAAAATTATTTCTGAATATATTAAAATACATTGTTTTCATAAGGCTAAACAACTATGTAAACTTTACCTATTCTTGCAGAAGTTTGTCTGCTTTTCTGAAACAATTTTCTGAATTCTTACAACAACCCAGGAAAACTTCCTGATATTATTGCTCTGACCTAAAAAGTTTAGCATCAACTTAGACTAATTAGTCAATAGTGTTATATTTCCCTGTACATAGTTCCAGCACCTTTCGACACTCTATTTAAAAGAGTTCAAAGGAATAAAATGATAAAGAGAAATGTGATAATGATTTCAACACCAAAATGGCAGAAATTTCATTAAGAAATTTTCCAATAATGTGAAGCTGTTCCTTATAGTTTATTTTTAAAATCTGTCAAATGCAAAAACATTGTTTCATATCTTGTGAAGTTATTGAACATGTGCAGGCAGGTTCAAAAGCTAATTTAAGATTCTTAGAGATATAAGCAGTAAACAAACTTGACCTATGTTCAAATCATCTGTTGGTCAACAACCCTGAATAAATACCTCCATGCAACAAGTTAGAAAAAGGAAGAGAAGGAAAGACAAAAGAAAAGAGGAAGAGTTAGTCTAAAGCTAAGGCCAATGTTGTTTTAAGCACACCTACCCATTTTGCCTTTACAAGTCAACTAGTAAGCTTTGCTTTTGTTCTTCTCATTGTTTACAAAACTATATTTTTACTGACACGTTGAAAGGGATTTTCCCAATATATCGTGGTACTTTTCAAATATGAAAAAAGATAACTATTGTATTACACCACATTAGCAACTAGCCATGGTGGGTCTTAAAGGATATGATAGTCGGTTACTGTGCAAGACAGGTGAATTAATTACAGAGTTTGGGGTAAGAAAAATCAGTGTCTTCTCTTATCCACTTTCTAAATCCTTCTGAGGTGCCTTATCTCTTTGAATTCTCTACATGTAACAGGCATTTCTGATTTCGTCTTTGGGGCGAAAGTGAAGTTATTCCAGACCGTCCACCTCCTGGAAGCATTTCTTTCCACAATCTATTAGGAAATAAGGAATTGAATACGGAATGATTCCATTATTCTTAAGCGATTTCGGACAGACTTCCTTCCTAGAACTTGAAAACTGTCCTAGAATTTTCACTATCTTTACATCAATACATAATTTAATAGAAAAATAAAAACCAGATGAATAAAAACATTACGTTTTGCTTACATGTGATTTTTTTCCTCAAAATAATTTCTTAACAATCATGAAGTGGAAATGGAACATGTTTTCATTTATATCTCATTGCAAAAACGCGTAGAGCTATATCCTAAATCCTTGAAGGAGAGCTCGGAGCGCTCGGGCTGCTCTTTAAGTTAGCTGACGATTGTTTAGAAGCTTTTGGAAAAAATTACGAGTCGTTGCGGACGAGGCGGAGTATTAGACATGCAGTCTAACGGTAGTAGCAGAAGAGAAGTGGACGGTCTGTCTCTCCTTTTCCGATCGCCACTTCTGCGTCCCCGGCTTTTCCTCCGCGTCCCTCCCACAGTTTCTCTCCGCGTCCTCCCCCGCCCCTCCTCCCCTCCTCGCACGCTCGCGCTCTCTCCTCCTGCGTCTCGCGCTCTCGGAGTCTCTGCTCCGAGTTCCTGGTTGGATAATTTGGGTTAATACTAGTGAGTGAGGTTTTTGCGGCTTCAAAGGGTATTTCAAGTTTCCGGAGCTCCTCCCCTCTGCACCGTGTGACAACAACAACTCGTCCAGACGGCAGCCTGCACTTTTCAGCTCATTTTCTCTCTGTCATTCCCCTCTCAATCTTTGATCAATGTACTTGCCAGGGAGAACCCAAGTCCTTCAAACCTCCTCCTTTTCACCTTCATCCTTAACTTTGTGCTAGAGCAGAACCCACACAACAACGGCCGACCCTCCCCGCCCCCGCCCCCCTCCAAACCAGCCCTCGATCCCAGCCCCCGGAGAGGACTCGCATTTCGACTTGCGGGACACTTTTGTGCGTTTCTCTGCAGAGCGCCTCTCGCGCTCGCCCCTCCAGCGCTCGCTCGCTGTTACTTTCACCTCCCTTTCCCGGTCTCTCCCTTTCTCCTTCTTGTTCTCTCCTAGAGTTGTTGTTGTTGCCCTCATCGCTCCTGCTCCCCCCTTTCCCCCCTTCCCCTCCCGGGGGTGTGTGGCAACTTTTCCCCCTGGCTTCTCCACCTTCGGTCTCCCCTTATATGTGACCATGGCAGTGCCGGCGGCTTTGATCCCTCCGACCCAGCTGGTTCCCCCTCAACCCCCGATCTCCACGTCTGCTTCCTCCTCTGGCACCACCACCTCCACCTCGTCGGCGACTTCATCTCCGGCTCCGTCCCTCGGACCCCCGGTGTCCTCCGGGCCAACTCTGTTCCGGCCGGAGCCCATCGCTTCGGCGGCGGCGGCGGCCACAGTCACCTCTACCGGCGGCGGCGGCGGCAGCGGAGGCGGCGGCGGCAGCGGCGGCAACGGAGGCGGCGGCGGTGGCGGCGGCGGCGGCGGCAGCAACTGCAACCCCAGCCTGGCGGCCGCGGGCAACAACAGCGGCAGCGGCGGCGGCATTAGCGCTGGCGCCGGCGGCGCCTCCAGCACCCCCATCACCGCGAGCACCGGCAGCAGCAGCAGCAGTAGCAGCAGCAGCAGCAGTAGCAGCAGCAGCAGCAGCAGCAGCAGCAGCAGCAGCTGCGGCCCCCTCCCCGGGAAACCCGTGTACTCAACCCCGTCCCCAGTGGAAAACACCCCCCAGAATAATGAGTGCAAAATGGTGGATCTGAGGGGGGCCAAAGTGGCTTCCTTCACAGTGGAGGGCTGTGAGCTGATCTGCCTGCCCCAGGCTTTCGACCTGTTCCTGAAGCACTTGGTGGGGGGCTTGCACACGGTCTACACCAAGCTGAAGCGGCTGGAGATCACGCCGGTGGTGTGCAATGTGGAACAGGTTCGCATCCTGAGGGGACTGGGCGCCATCCAGCCCGGAGTGAACCGCTGCAAACTCATCTCCAGGAAAGACTTTGAGACCCTCTACAATGACTGCACCAACGCAAGGTAAATAGCTGGGGGTAGCCCCCGTCGCCCGCAGCCCCTTCCCACCGGCCTTTCCGCCCTTCCCTCGCTCCCTTCCCGGCGCCGCCAGGCTTCCCGGCGCCGCCTGGCTCCGCGCGCCCGGGAGCCGCGCGCCTCTTCTCTCTTTCCCCCGGGCCAGCCAGCAGCGCCCCGATCCCCTGAGTTGGCACCTCACTCTGCCCAGCTCTTGCTCTTCTGGCCCGGTCCTCCCCCTGCCCGCCTGGGCGCTGGGGCTTGGCTTCTGTGGGACTCTGAATCGTAGAGCCTCAGGGTGAAGGGAGCGGGAGGCAGGAGGACGGCGCCTTTCCAGGAGCCACAGCTCCCTTTTTCAGGGCGCGCCAGAGTCTAGGGATTCCCCCCTCACGCCACTGCTAGCGTTTGTGCACTTCTCACGACCTGGGTTCCACTCCAAGCCTCCAGGCACTGGTGGGGCCGGTCGGCGGCGCCCTGCGGCGCCCCAGGGGCTGGGGGAGGTCGTGATCTGCCCCGCAGGATTCGGGGAGCAGAGAGACGCGCTTCAGACAAGGGACGGTCAGGGTAGTCGAAGGAGTGGGTCAGCTGCCAAGGGGGTCACTTTGAGGTCGGGAGGGGAATGAACCCGGAGGCTGAGAAGCCTGGGGCAATCCCTGGGGACCAGCAGGGAGTTCAGCTTTGAAGCCCCAAGGGGAAGCACGCCGAGGGGAGGGGTCTGTGTTCGCGCATGTGTGTGTGTGTGTTTGTGTGTGTGCAAAGGAAAGAAAGGGGTACGTTTGTCCCGGGGCATATGTGAGGGCACTAGCAGGTTTTCTTCTGTGGGGGAGGTAATTGGGTGCTTGAGACTCTTGAAAGCTGAACTGGAGAGTCTGGGAAGGAAGACCACAGCACTTCTCAAGCTCTGAGTCTCTTTCTTTCCCAAGTCTTCTTTCTTTTTTCTCTCTTCCCTTTTTTTTTTTTTTTAGGTTAGTAGCTCAAGCAACAAGCAGGTGCACACTTTGCTCTGGGATGCTCTGCCGGCCTGAATACTCTATGGTCTGGGTGCCTTGGCTTCCCCTGCCCGGCAAAGCGCGCGCTTGGAGGAGGCCACTGGACGGGTTCCCGGCCCGACCAGTTTTATGCTAATGAACGCTCAGTGGGGGAGGACCTACCGAGAGGGGGCGGGAGTGGGGCAACTTGTCAGTTTCGGGGTAGAGACGCTCGTTCCACCTCCTTTTGCAGTTCGGCTTTGTCCCGCACCATCCCTGCAGGGGAGAGCAGAGGGAGAAATTCAGTGATGCGGGGAGAAAGTGAATAGGGAAAGTTGAAGACCTGAAGCGGGCACGTGAGAACTGCGCGCAAAATTTGCGCGGAAACTTCGGTACCCTCTAAATAAGTTTAAAGACTGGGAGAAGAAACGGAGTTGATGTGTGCCCGTGAAGAGTTAGGGAAGCGGAGGGGGGAAAGAAAGAGGCATAGGAGAACACTAGGAAGAAATAGGAAAGCAGAAACGGTAGCTTTTCTCCCCTGGAGACAGACTTCTCACTAGCGCCTAGGAGGGCTGTAAAACGAAAAGGACTTAAACTCCAACTCAGCAAATGTGCTCTTCTGACCTAGTCAGAAATCATTTTTCATGTTTCTTTGCCATCATTTACATGGGGCATGGGTGTGTGTCTCTTCATTTGGACTACTACTGGATAAATCGTGTGTGTGTGCACGCGCGAGTGCCCGAGCGTATGGACAGGTGGCAGTAAAGATGGGGGCAGGAGTGGACCAAGATCACTAAATGGCATTTACTCAGGTACTTGGGAGTTCTTGGTCGCCCAGAATATAAAATAAAATATCTGCCCTCAATGGTGTTAGAGCAGAAAATTGTTTCGGAGTTATGAATAATGCTAGATGAAATTTGAAGCCAGTTCAAATGTGATGGTTATGCAATTGTCTATCCGGTAAATTGGTGAAACGCTGTTTTTCTCTTTAGGAATCAAACATCCACTCTCCTCTGAATCCTCTTTGTGTGTTTCTGGCACCACGTTGTACTAGATAATCACTATCCAACTCTCTTTCTCTCTTACACCCACTCACACAAACACATACATTGCTTGAGAAAACTCTCTGCAATGACTGTATTATGATAAATGTTTAATCAGTGTAAAACTTGATGTTTTTCCTGACATTTTAAAGTTATTAACTGAATTTTTTAAAAAGTTTTTTTCCCCCTTGAGGTTAACAGCAGCTCTGGAGTTAAAGTTTGCAGAGCCGAGATAAGTTAAATACAGGGGAACTGCTTATCCCTTCAAAAATGTCTCATCACTACTCTAATTATGTTTTAATCACTTATATGCACATACGTATATTCACAAACAGTATTCTATTGTCTTCATCACCTGGCCTCAATATTTTGCAGTTAAATGTGTTGTTCCAAAATCCCGTTTCAAGTTAGTTTAACTTCCCAAGTTAAACATGGGCAGTTTGTGGATTTAGCATTAAATTTTGATCTTAGATCGACAAAAATCATGTTCAAAGTTACATACACGGGAATACTGTAGTGATTAACTTGAGATGTTTAGTCGCAGATGCCTACCTAGAGTTTTCTAACTCTGCCACTGATTAATGAAATAGAATATTTACCATTGAACTCCTTATCAAAATATACTGTTTGCAATGTAATGTATTGTTATTTTTATGATTATTGCAAGAGTTATTATTGTCTTAATTCTTAACTTCCAAAGAAATAATCTAAGATGTTTTGCATTGTAAATTTGCAAAACTAAAATTACTTTGTTCAAGTCCAGTTTTATGTTTTTCCTATTAAGATTCTTTCTCATTCACCTAGGCATATTGCTTTCTTTCACTTTGTTTTTTTTCTCCTCTAATTACTTAACAGACTAAGGGAATAATTTATGTAGAATATAAGAGAAATTGTGAGAGAAGGCAAACTATAAATTTTTTGTGTTTTATGTGTATATATATATATATATGTAGTGCGTGTGTGTGTGTGTGTATGAGAGAGAAACAGCAAGTCTTTGCCCTCTCAGCTTCTTATAGAACATACATCTATCTGTCTTTTAACATTTAAACATCAGAAAATCTGAGGAACTAACATGATGGTAAAGCAAAGAAATGTTCATAAACTTGCTCATTGTGGCTCAGTAAGTTAGTAGCAAAACAGAGAGTGGATTTAGTTTGCTTGGGGCTATTGCATTAGTATGCTATCTATGAAAACTAGAATAAATGTTGGAGCCATCTGTCATTACCACAAGGAGATGAAAAAGAGAGTATCACCTGCTAGACAGTAAAGCTAAAAAATAAAGATCTCAAAACATGAAAGAAAATATAAGGAAATATATTTAAATTTGTCAAAGGACAAAATCTGACCTTGATCAGCTTCCTCCAATTATTTTTTAAAAACTAAACATTAGTCGCATGAACTTGCTGTTACAAGAGAGGTCAGTTAATTAACTGTTTACCATTAAATAACAACAAAAAGAGAAAAGTAATTATGTACGTGGTCAAGTCTCTGTATGAGTCAATTGCTTGTTTACAGATTTGGGTTAGGATTTAATTTTCTGTGAATTTGGGTAAAAATAAAATACTGTTCTCTTATGTTATCTAAAATACTTACTTCTTTAATTATTGTTAGAAGATGATTTTACCCAAAGATCTTTCAAGCCAGATTGTGATTTAGGTTCTAGCAGCCCTCGATTTGAGGAGTTTATAATTTGAATAGATTCCAATTAGGTTTATCAGTCATTTTATATGCACATACGTATATTCACAAACAGTATTCTTTTGTCTTAAAAGTCCATACAACCTATGGACAGAAGATTGAAAGACTTTCCAAGCCTTTTATGTTTTAGTAGTAATTTGTCCATGAAAATTTATTGTAAGAAGTGCAAAATATTTGTCAAATCTTGGCTCTACTTTTTGGTTTGGAATTCTAATAGAGATGGCAAGCTGAACGAGTCTATATTTATTTAATATTTCCCCTGTTGCCTGCTTCTCAGTAGCGTAGACTTATGCACTGATGTGGAAAGTTTCAAAATAAGTACAGATTCACTTCTAACAGATAATGATGATACTTGGCATAGAGAAATTTAAGCATTACTTCAAATGGAGCGACACTGTGCTTTTGAACTTTTTGTATTACAGTCGATTAATGGTTCCTATAAAGCCTAATGTCTCATTTTATAACATTTCAAAAAGATAGGGCATAATTAGAAGATCAAGGCATAAAATAACAAAAGTTGTTTGGTTCTATAACTTATTTCTGTACACTTTAAAAATGGTAGCAGATTACACTTTACTAACTAATATATGAATGAAATGTAAGAATTTTCTAACCTAAAGTTTACTTTGTTCAATCAAGTCATATTATAGGATCTAAATTCTTGAGTTATTTGGGTAATACGTTTCAAACTTGTTTTTCTTGGAGTTAGTCTCCAATAATATGGTCATTGTCAAAAGTTTGCATGGTTATGAAGATGTTTTACTTTCCAAACTCCACAGTTTATTAGTTAATGCCCTTAGCCAAGAAATGTAATTTACACATGTGATATTTTATTTTGTGAAGCCTCAAATATTATGTAGAATAAACTGCATGACGGGCTTTTCCTTCCAGAGTTTTCTTACAATTTTTCATATTTGCATTTGACACAGAATTCTTAAATCCTCATTTACTAATCCAAATCTACCTTCTTTTTTGGTTTAATCTGTTACATTTCACTGAAGTTGAATGTAAATTACTGAGACAAATATTAGACACCTTCTTTTTGCCTTACTACCTCTTCCAACCCCCTGAGATGTGACACCCTATATTGATTAAAGTCTTGGCAGGACTGGAGCATAAATCACTCTTCTCTTTGGCGATTTACTATGTGTGATTCACCAGCATACGAAAACATAATATGCTTTATTGTTTCCCATCTGATGTTTTGTTTTTGGAATGTAAGTAGCATTTGTAAATCAGCTTAATGTGCAACTAAGTAGTGTTATTTTAAGAACAATTTGTGCTTTGACTATCAATTAGTATTATTGTATCTTTCCTAGTTATTTTACTAAATTGCTTCATACAATTGCCTTTGTCAATCAAGTAAAATAGTCATTTAAATTGCATTGTATTAGCAACATGCAACATGACTATTGCAAAATATAATAGGAAATGAAACTGTCACAGGTTGTAAACTGTCTTCTTTTGAATCCTTATCTAAAGAAGTTAATTTGAACTATGCCTTCTCCATAGATACAGGTGAGTCTTCCAGATTTCATCACACATTTTGATTTTAAGGATTTAGTTACTTGCTTCCTTCAAAAAGTTAAATTTTGAATTTTATCTTATAAGGATTTCTTTTTCAGATTGTTCACACACACACACACACACACACACACACACACCTATACACACACACAAAGCCACATCAAGTTATATACCTTTAGAATAACAGGAACTGTAAAATTTGTTATGAACTATTTGGGTATATAAAAATGTGATGAAGATAAAGTTTTATCATTGGATTTTTATAAAAACAAAATGACCTTAGCATATGCCAGCATGTGCCATTTTCTTTTTTGAAGTAATTCATTGTGATTGGTTAGTTTGATATATATACTACATATATATGTATATGTATATTTTTCTAAATACTGATAGGTAGTATATGAGAATATGTTTTCAGTATATGTAGTATAAATATTCCAGCTAGGAATATATTATATTTTCAGGATTTGGGGCTGCATGAAGGTGCCCCTTGTTATGTTGAATAATTAATTTTTCAATGAAGAAAACCCCAAATTAAAAGTCCACATAATGGAGCTTAGATGAGTAGAATATCAAAAGCTTTGGTGTGCACAGATACATATATCCCAGACAGCAGATGCTGAGTGCAAACTTACATATTGTGTTCTAATTCCTTTACCTTTCCTCTTTTCAATTGTCAAAAGTATTTCTATTTAAAAAGTAATTTTTGTTACTGCAGTTGTCTTTTAAATAACTTGTATTTGCTTTGTAGCATATGTCACATACAGGAAATATTTTATTAGAGTAGTGTAGCTAGTTTATCAAGTTACTGCTTTGGGAAAAAAAATACCAAGGATAGGGTATTTGGTCCAGAAATGATCAATTATTAGATTAACTGGTGGATCACTTTATTAGATGAACCTATTTATTTTAAGAATGTTTCTGAGAATCTGTTCAGACTGTGTCCATTGTTGCTAGTTGCAGACAGCTAATGAACATCTTTATGTGTAAATGCACCAATATCAGTAAACAGAATATTCAATCCAGTATAAATTAGTCAATTAGACAATCAATAAAAGTTCATTGCTTTTCAAATTAATGATGGAATTAACGTTAGAATTAAATAGTAAATAAATGCCCAATTTAAAAAAATATATGTCAAATCATATGTAATGACCCAAATCACCACTTGATCCAAAGTCAAGTACCTTGAACCAGATGCATTCAGAATTTCTTGGTGTATTCTGACATAGATTTCCTCTTGAAGGCAACATCATTCTTACCTATTTAAAATAATTAATCTTTAGATTTTGAATCTGTTAATGACTGAATTGTATTAGAGGTATGGTCTTTATGATCCAAATTGGCTTGTAATTGATCCAGGATCTCAAGCTGGGATTCTTCTGCACTCTTAAATATATGTGACTTCCTTGGAAGTTGTCAAAGACAATATATTAAACGGGAAAACTCACTATTGTTGTTTAATTGGTCTAATTTTTTTTGGTTATAAATATATTTAGGCGTCCTAACTATGCAGTACAGCAATGCAATGAATAACCAGTTGCTTAAAAAATTGTTTTAGAGAGTAATGAGAGAGAGACACACTGAAACTAGGTATTTAACTAAAACATTTAAAATAATGTTGTATAGGTTGAATTCAGTACCTGGAATACATTTCATGTTTCTAGTAGTAATTCACAATGAAATAAACCAGTTACAGATAGACAAATGCTGAATGATATCACTTATATGTGTGATCTGAAAAAGTTTAACTCAAAGGACAGGGAATGGCGGTCACCAGGGACTTGGAGAGCTGTTGGTCAAAAGATACGAAATTTCAGTGACAGAGGAGGAATAAGCTTGTAATATCTATTGTACAACATGGTAACTGTATTTTCTATAATTTGAAACATAAATTTAGTTTTATATGACTATAAGTAAACCTTGAAGAATCCTGCAGTGGGTTTTTATGATAGCATGTATTTTTGACAAAAAATTGGGTATAGTTTTAAATCATGATGCTGATAAAGCAAATATTGAAATAGGCTGCGTAGTATATTGGTTGATATTGTTTAGTAACGTTGAGTAATTGAAGAATATATTTCTTTCCTTAGTTTAAATGAATGGAGTGGTAAAAAAGTATTTTAAAAAAAGTCACAGTTATAAGTTAAATTATCTTAGAATGCACATAGTATCAAACATTTCTGAATAATTAGATTACCCCTTCCAGTCACAACAGCAACAAAAAATAACTTTATTTTTCTTCAAAGGCAAACAAAATATCTTAGTAAATAAAGTGTGCTAATTGAAAGGGAACTATTTTGTGGAAGCCTATAGAGGCATTTGCAGTAAATACTTGTTAATTCAATTTAAGAGATACTGGGCATTTCTTAAGTAAAGGAAATGAAAATAAATCTCTAGAACATGTTAATGAAGAAATACTTCTTTACAGTCGATTATCAGGCAGATAAGAGTCCTTCTTTAAAATCTTAAACTACATCCTGAAATTTTCTTAATAGCAACTGTGAATGGGTTGTGTTATTCATAGTCTTATATTTTAAAAATATTTTGTTTATGTCTGAACAAAGTTAACTACTGAGGGTAAAACCAATCTTTGAAACTCATCACAGTTCTGCATTCAACAGTACTAATTCCTATTTTATATGTAAAATTTTGATTTTTCTTTAACTTAATTCATGGAAATAATACTTATTCCTTGAGTTAGTCAATTTCTGGTTTAATAATTACCTTGGATTTTAAAGGAATAACTTGGAGCACTTTAACTTTCATATTACCAATCACATCTTTCGTACTAGGATGGCTGTTCTCTTGTGTGCAACAAGTGTAAAATTTGTATCAGTATTTTAGCCAAAATGTTGGCTTTTTTATGTTGATTAATCTTAGCCCATTTGTAGTCTTATGTACTTATGCTTTAAATAAGTATAATACCTTAAAAACAGCCTTTACTTAAATTCATATGTGTATTTGTATACATTCACATACACATACCTGCAAACACACACCCTTGCAGAATATAGGGTCATAGGACAAATAACTTACTAATAAAATTGGTTTTAATTTTGCTTTTCATCATACATAGAAATATAAAGTAACAGATGAAAAAAAGATTCTGCTATACTGAATGGCAATAGATAGGATTAGAGTATAAGAAATAATTTATAATTAAATATTTTAAAATATAATTATCATTTACAACGTTATGTGGTTACTAGGATAGTGATTTAAAACTTAGCTTAAATTTTCTAGATTTTTTTTATAAATAATGTACTTCTAATTCTCTATTTAAAATATATATGAGAATCATTTTAATACATGAAATACCATTAAGTATTAGAATCTGTACACACTGTATGACACTGAATGTGCTTCAGGTCTTTGCTCTGTTTCTTTTATTGGTTTATTTCCTTGCTTCTTGCATCTTATTACAAACATAGTCCTTAGAATCAGTGACTATTTCCAATGATAGGAAAACAATTTTGTACCTAGAAAAAAATGAACGTCTTAAAAGCTTTGCCATCAACGAGATGAGTTAGGAAAGAGGTCAATGGGTTAATCTGCAGGTCTACATAAGGAGATGTGTATTACCACTTCTTTGCAGTGGACAGTAATTGTCTTTGAAAATACCTGGTAAAGATCTAGTTAAATTGAAATCAATTACTTTCTCAATCATTGCATGACCTTTGTCAAGTTATTACGTCATTGGGAAGAGTGCAAGCGTGCATACAGTTTTTTGCAAAGTAGAGAGAAGCTTATACTCTAACAGACTCCTTGAAAGTTTCAGCCTCATCTAAAGCTATGGCATTAAAAAAACAAAATAAAGCTTTGTACATAATAACAAATCTTGTACAAAAGAAAGTGTTTGCTAAGATCATTATTGTTTTTAGTTATCTACATAAAACCAGACATATTTAACTTCACTTTCTTCATCACCTAGCATATGTGTCTATTTTAAAAGGAAAAAGTAAGGTTACAAAGTATTTTATGACTTGAAAGTTCTAATGCTTTTAGTCTTACTCTCTAAGAATGCTCTGACAAGTGTGCATTATAATCAAAGATGAATATTTGTCTGCTGTTTGCTGATTTTTTTTCTTCACACCATTGACAGTACAGTGCATGCAGATTTGAACTTGTAGCCAGAAACAGTGCTTCCATGCTTCAAATTGCCAAAAGACCCCAAGGGATAGAAACTTGACCTGCTTTTATGAAACCATAGAATTACATTTATACAAGTTACCCCATGGGAAAGGAATGAACTGATCCCAATTCAAACCTTAATATTGGAGCCTTCTGGGTCAAATTTGATTTTTCTTTCTGTTTAACACCTGTTTGGCTACATATTTAGTAACTTGATGCTCTTAGGAAATTTAAAAAATATTATTTATCAATGGTATTTCGTAGTTAAGCCATCAAAATTTGCAGCCCATTAAGGTTTTTCATGTTAATAAAATGTTGATTTTTTTTTAAAACAATTATCTTCCTTTTAAATATATATTCTAGATTAAAGGAGTTTAAACACAAGTTTAATTGGATATGAAAACAGTATTTTGGAGATTTTATTAATTTCTTTTCACTAATGAGTCAGTCCAACTGGAAAAAACTTTTTTGGGGGGGCACTTTTTCCTTGTCATAACATTTCAAAATAAAGATTTTTTTTATCTGAATATATTTAGTTTTTGTTAAAGTCACCGTTGAAAGGGTTACATTTTTTATTTTATTTTTAGCTAGACCTTCCAAAGGGCTACCTTGCACTTACAGTAACAAATGAAGGCAGTCAGTGATAAATTGGATGCAAAAAAGCTGTTTTTAGTTTTCATTGGAGTCACGTTAGTTGTGTGGTTTGGCTCTAAGTTGGAAAATTGAAGTTACTCATTTGTTTAAAATAAAGAGGAATTTGGGTATGTAGTACCTTGCTTAATTTCTGTACCATCAAAATGCTATGTCATATATACCCAAATGAATTACTGATATAAATGCGTAGAGTCATAATACCTCTTTGCTTATAACTGATGGTATTAATAACCACCATTAGATTTAATGAGGACCTACTTGTCTGTGTCATATGACTTGCTCTAAGTGCTATACACACCCACCCACACACACACAACCACTTTATAAATGGTAAAGCAACACACATACATGCTATCACAATTATAATGGTAAAATAACTTCATCTCTGGATTTTGGATTTGAGGTGAGCAAATTCCTTTCCCAAGTAAAAATTAAAAGGAGTTTCAAAGACCTTTCACTTCTTTTTCACTTAACATCAATAACATCATATGGCTAAGTTATTGCTTATTTCCCTATAAGAATAAAAAAATTATAATAAAAGTGGCTATAATAAACCAGTTCTTGGAAGAGGAAAAATTGAAATATCTAATGGAAGGTATACCACTGTCCTTACTGCCACAAGTCATGATCATCAAGAAGAAGCTATTTGGAATTTTAAGCATGGTGTTGTATATTCTTTTTTATTGGCTGTTCTGTTGCAAAAAACTTACCACTGTAAGGTAAACAATTTTTCTGCCTTGCCCTGACACTTATCACTTGAATGAAGCTGAAAAGTTAAATCGGGTCTTTAGATGTTTCCTGATGTCACTTTGATGCCACATTGATAAAATATCGATTTCTGATTACATGTTTAAGTTGAAAGTTTGCACCCACTAGTTTCATGGTTATTTAACATGGCTGTTGCTCTTCACTTTCTCTAACTGTAATGGAAAGAAGGAAAGTACGTGGATCATAAGATCATTATAATGATCTTTAAAAGAATCTATTTCAGAAGAGGCAACCTAATCTGACTTTTGTAATGGTGATGATACGAAGTTTCTATGACCTTTTTTTTTGTCTTCCCATGGCTCTTTGCATCTCTATTTCCAGTGATGAATGGTACACACCATGTGAATTGGACAAAAAAATCACTCTAAAAAAAACCTTACTATAAAATGCCTGAGAGGAGAGATGAAACTTTTATTTTTAAGGCAATTCTGTAAAAGTAGAACAATACTTAATGTTGCATAGAATTCTGCATGATACTTAAAATAGGAAGCTTCAGCCACCAAACCAAATTTTATCTTCTTAAATATCCTTATCATCTAAATTATCCTCATAACCCATGCTTTTTTTAAAAAATGGAAAGTCTGGTGAAATTGTGCATAAAATCTAAACACATTCCCGTGAAATTTACCTACAAATACCAGACAACAACAGAACCAACTCTGGATTTTTGAGCTATTGATATTTAGATTGGATTCCCCCAATTCAACAGTGTGAAATGTAATGTCATTTATTTATTTGCTTTTAATTTTACTTTTTCAAAAAACTTGTAACTGATTTTTATTAAGACTTTTTATTCCAAGTTTAAGAAATCAAATTAAAATGGCATATTTGATCTGAGGTAAACTTTTTTGCTCCTTCTTTTGGAAAGTGGGTTAAATAAGGGCCCATGACAGGAATGCTGTTTGTTTTTCACAAAAGTTGTTTGTGATTTCAGGTACCCTTGGGAAATCTCTTGATCAGTTTCACATCTGTTCCTGTCAAAGTGGGTGCTAAGATACCGGTCACCCAGCAACCATGTCCAAGAGGGAATTGGGCCGATAATAACTTCAAAAAGGAATGACAGATGCTAGATTAGGATGAAAGACAAAACGCATGAAAAATGAGCTTGTTAGAATCAAAAATTTGTTCAAGCACCTTTATGCAAATTAAATGAATATTGAATATTTGCATGCAGTAATTTCTACTTTTTCATTTGATTGAAAAGAAAAGAATAGTGCATTTAAACTCACAAATGTGACTTCTTTCTTTTGTACTAATTAACAAACAAAGCAGAATCTCTTTTTAAAATATCAGATTAGCCACCTGGGTTCTCAGATCTCTACTAAGTATGTTACAGTGTTTTTCTTATGAAAATAGTCCTTTTTAAGAAGACTTGGTTTATCTAATGTTCTCATCATAAACAGTCTCTTGTGAATTAAGATTATTTTAGGGGAATATAAATCCATTTCTTGAGAAAGCATTTCAAAAGTAACCTTATCCTGTTGTCCTTGAAATTGGTTAATGTACATTAATAAAAGATCAGTCAAGATGAGTTCACACCAAAAGCGCAGACCTCTCATTGACTGGTTAAATAACAATGCATTAAAGTAAAGCAAAGTGGTGTACCCAAAAAGAAAGGCAGCAGGAAGATCTCTTCAAAATGTAAGATGTTCTTTGATAAATCACCAGTTTTTCTATTGAACTATTCACATCCTAATCAGAATTTAGAAAAGTCTGATAAAATGTAGTGATTGAGAGAGGTTTCTGAGTCTTGGTTTAGCAATGTCTAATGTGGTCACGTAGAGAAATTGATTTTCTTCAGAAATTAATTAATTTTTCATATCGCCCTAAGCTGCAGTTAAAAAGAGTGCATACTTGTCTGTTTTTTCCAGAAATATTGCCTAATCATATTAATACCATTGCCCCAAGGATGAAAAGATAATTGTACAAATGCATTTGGAAATATGTATCACTGAGTATTTATGATTAAATTATGCAAATGACCCAGCTCTCATCCTTTCCAGACCCAGATTGTCTAATTAGGATTGATATGCTGAATAGATGTTCCAGAATTTGAATACAAGCATGTCCAAGGAGCAGAAAATTGGAAATGACAAGGCTGAAATCCAAAGAAAAGTGTCTTTCCTTTCTATACTTTGTTAATGTGCTGTTAGCAGCTGAGAGTTTTTCCCCCTCCCTTTGGCTATTTTGTGGCTCCTATGTGCTTATTAGAAACAAGTATGCAAAGTGAATTGAACTTTAGCCAATAGCATTTTATTTCTATTTGGTGCTTATTTAAATATAATAATCTCTTGGCCATTCAAAGAGAACATCACTATTAAGTTGCTTCAAACAGTATAAACTTACCCTTAATTGGGTGACTTGTTTTTTTCTCTGAATTGGTAGCATTGCTTTATTGCAAAACTCTCTTCCCAAACTTAATGGTGTAGCAATGCAGTATTTTCTAAGGATTTGCTTTCTTGAATCTGCAGTTTTTTGGTTCATTCATTCACTTATGAATCTTCTTGTAGTTGATAAAATGACTTAAGCAACAGTTCTGATTAGGGAAAAAAATCGGTGCTTTAAGTGTAACAGTGTTTGAATTTGAGACCCTCAGCAGGCTTTCCCCCTCACTGATTGCACTCATTCATCTCAGATGGAGGGGTGGTGGTGAAGAGCAGAGAAGGGACTGAACTGTCAGGACTTCAGCCTTTGTTAAGCAGCGGGTAGTCACTGCCTCTGAACTCGGCTGGCTCCTGCTTCCCATCTGCAGGATGATGGATTGCTATGTTTAATACATTTCAGTTTTTGTGTGTCATAGTGTGGACAGACAGTATTATCAGTGATTTCAACAGTGATTAGGAAACCATTTCAAACCATTCCTATTGGCCAGGCAGCTTCCAGAAATGTCGAGTGAAACAAACTCGTTGGCACACTCTCCATGTAAATGTGTAGTTTAACCAGGCAGGGGTTGTACACGCTCTGCTTAAACCCATGCAGAAGCCCGCTGAGAATTACTGGAGTACGTAACCATTTTAGAACAAAATTACACAAGACAATATTAAGATCATTTTGGGGTCTCCAACTGAAACAATCATCCCAAATAGGCCCAAGTTCAAGAGAATTTGTATTATTTATATGTATAGTAAAGCACATGCTGAATGGCAAGACTGTAGTTCCTAGACTGTGATATTGTTGCTATGCTCATCAGTTTTGAGCTATTTTGCTATATGGGGAGAGTAGAATGTGAGGACTATGTTACAGCAATAAGACGTGACCTGGCATGTACTATGTTGGGATTTTCTGAGTTGTGGTTGTTTTGTGGTTCACAAGTCCAAAGAGTGAATGGTTTCAACAACCAGCAAACTACTATGTGCCAGCTCAATTTTCTCCCTAGAGTGTCTTATTCTATTTATAAAGCTGGTGCTATGAAAATACAATTAACTAAAGGAAAAGAAACTATTTTTTTTCAAGGTACAGGTAAGGTTTTATTTCAAGAATGGAACATAATCAAATTGGTAAATAACACATCATTACTTCCCGGTTATAGTGTAGTGTACGAAATATACAAAATGTAGTGTAAATTATGATGTACATTATAAACTGTATTATGAACATGGAATTGTAACTCTCTTAGTAGTAAATAGGTAATTATCAAAATGTAATCCAGCCAAAATTTTGAAACAAAAATCTAAATCAGGGGAAGCTACTTGCTTTCAATTGATCTCTGTTAAGAGTAAGGTTAATGAAAAAGTTTAGGTGGTCAACAGCAAAGGTCTGATGAGAATATGAACTTCAGATCCCAGATGATATTTTCTCTTGCTAATGTTCTGCAACTGCACAATTTTCACCTGGGATCCTTTCAGTAAAGAATTCTGGTTTTGAATATCTGCTTAATACATACTCAAAGATGCATACATCACAGCACAAATGCCTAAGTACATATACATTGCATTTTTTTCAACTACTTCAATAGATAAATTTACTGGCATTTTAATATAATAAAGACAGGCGGTACTGTACTTCCTGATAGAGTTATAAAAATATTCATATATTTTGCAATTTTTTGTTCTTTAAGATAATTTTTTTCTTTAAGATTATTGAAACAGTGCTTAGCTTAAAAATTATGCATTCATTCAACATATCCCAAAGGAGTCATCTGTCAGAGTAAATCAAAGGTAGTGATCATATATACGTTTGTATAAAAATTATATAACTGGGCTTAAACGAATCTAGATTTTTAAGTCAAAGCTATTCACAATCTGTATAGTACATATACAGTAAAATAATGTACTACCCCTCAACATTTTTGTACTACATAATCATCCTAATGTGTGGTTGTCAAACTTTCAGTGGTAGAAGGTTGAGTAGTGAGTTATTGCCTTCACAGGGGTGAGTGGGGGGCGGGCAGGGAAGTGGCAGAGTGTTTATTCTTGTAGACAAGGATAAGGTGTGGGGGGAAGCTATTAGTAGGTCACATCTCCTGAAATCACTGTGACGTGAGGCATTTTCTGTCAAGTCAAAGGGAAATGCACACAGTTCAGGCTACTGGAGCTGAGGTTCCTGGCCTTAAGCTCACAGTGGAAGACAGAATAGCAGGGTGCGGAGGTGTTGAGTAATACTCTTTTCCAAAGTAGAGCTATGCCATGGAATGGTCATAAATTATTCTTCTATATCCCTTCACTTAACTATTTATTAATAAATTCTAAGGGTAGTTAATAGTCAGTAGACTTAGGATATAGGCTCTGGCTGGAGATAGAACTTAATGAAAGGAAGGGAGCACTTATACCATGTAAGATCTATAGACTCCCCGCTTCCTGCAACCTATTATAGAAGATAGAATCGCTTGGCACATTCAATTGTGTATTTTGCCCATAGATAAACCTGTTTGGGCTATTCAAAACTGAAAATTGTGCAGCATTAAGAGTGTATATGTGACTGTATGTATGAATGTGTGTATACACATAGCTGCATGCGTACCGTAGGTTGCCAACCCTTGTTATAAATATTGTTAGTCTTTTGTTGAGTTAAACATCATAATTACAAAGTAATACAAGTCATTTTTCTTACTATAGTTAAATAAGGGAAAAAAATGTGCTAGAAACTAAATGAACGAGTTTCTCATGAAGCTAAATGAATCCGTTTTCTGTCTGGAAATGTTTTGGACTGGAGGAATATTAGAATCCCCTTTAGTCTGCCCCATCTGTCTGCAGCCACGATGTGGGTACACCAGCTCCTGCATGTACGCAACAGCCCTTGTCTTAGCGTCTTGCTGTTACTGTTTGGTAGATCCATAGATGGGGGGAAGTAGAGAGGCCAACAGGTTCAACTTATTTCTCAGTAGCTTCCTATAATGATTCCACCTCTAATTAGGTGAATTACTATTGCATGAAAAAGGATAAAAAAGGCTTTTGGCCATCTTAGCTAATAAATCACATTGACTGCCTGGCCGATCAGATCAATTGTGCATAAATCAGTGCCTTAAAGAGTCTTAAAATAAGATTGTACCAAGACCAATCGATCCATGGGCTTGTGTAAAGGTATGGGCTCTTCCGTATAGCAAACGGCACGCAAGTCCACAATATTGAGACTGCTATGCTGACAAATGTTGCCATGCGTGTGCTGATCTTAGAGGTTTGGCTCGGACATGTAAGATATTGTGACTTAACAACTGAAATGTTTTTGTCTCTCCTAGTCAAATTTGTTAGCTAGAACATTTATTTACCAACATATATACAAAAGATCAGTTTTTAAAACATTACCAATGAGTACAATTCTTAGGAAATGTTTCTGACAAATATATCATGATGTTATTTCAAAAGGAAATTAAGTGTCATTAATATACCTCCAAATTCTCAAAAATAAAATGAGGATGGTACTTGTTCCAGAGGAAGGTTGTGTAGATAGGAATGAGATAATAGTTATTTGAAAGTACTTCAGAAATTGTGAGGGATGTTTCAATAATTATTATACTGTTTAGAATTCCCAGATGAATTTTTAAGACATCTTTTACCAGAAGAGTTTATAAAGCATAAAGAAAAATCTATTTTAGTTCTAGTTATCACACTTCGTTCTTTCTAAGGAACTACCAATGAAATCATAATAATTAAAAAGAATTTGTGAATTAGGAATAACTACAAAGTCTTTTTATACATATACATATAAATATATATATATATATATTTTGGTGGTGGGGGCAGAGTTTCTGTTGTCCTGGGTAGAGTGCGGTGGCATCATCATAGCTCATAGCAATCTCAAACTCTTTTCTTTTTCTTTTTTTTGCAGTTTTTGGCCGGGGCTGGGTTTGAACCCACCACCTCTGGCATATGGGCTGGTGCCCTACTTCTTTGATCCACAGACACCACCCAACCTCAAACTCTTGGGTTCAGGTGATCCTCTTGCCTCAGCCTCCCCAATATCTAGGACTACAGGCACACCAGGAAGCCTGGCCAAATTTTCCACTTTTAATAGAGATAGGGGTCTCACTCTTGTTCAGGTTGGTCTCAAACTTCTGAGCTCAAACAATTCTCCTTTCTCAGCCTCCCAAATTGCTAGGATTATAGGCCTTGAGGTACTGTGCCTGGCCTACATATATTATTTATTAAAATTGTATTAACATTAACTTTTAACTTTGAATAATTGGTTCACATGGTTAAATATGTGAGAAGCAAGATAAGAAAAAATATAGTCATAGCATCTGTGAAGGAAATAACTCTTTTTGTTTTGGGGAGAATGTCTTTAATATCCGTAGAAACTGTTACACAATTCTCCAGGAGAGCAGGCGATTCTGTAGAAGTTTAAATCAGATATTACTTTATCTTTAATTTACTTTTAAGTTAGTTAGAACATTCTATGATGGCAATTTTTTTGGGGGGGGGCTGGGTTTGAACCCATCACCTCTGGCATATGGGGTCGGTGCCCTACTCCTTTGAGCCACAGGAGCTGCTCCTATGAAGGCTAAATTCTTAAACTAAATACATAGTTTGTAAGTATTCTGTGTCAGGCATCTCAAAATCTTCCAAGTGATTATTTTTTGGTGCCTGCCAAATATTCTCTGAATTCATCAATATAACACTGTTCCCTATGTCACAATACTATTGTTCTGCATTTGTCTGTAGGTTTATGACAATGCCTTATGCACTAAGTATTGTTTCTCCTTTGTTATATTGTGAAATTTAGTATGTTGTTGAAATTGGATCTGATTGATTTTTTTCTTGGCATTTGTCTATAGAAACAGCTCTTGTCTAAAACTTCCAGGGGAAATCCAGGTAGACTTCTTTTGTTGCATTTTTCTTTACCTATTGAAAATTTTGAAATATTTGTGATCAGCTGTTAACAGTTTTAAGTGTAGCTATATAGATACCTTCTGCTGGAAGACTTCTGTTTCTCAAATTGATCAATAGATTTTATAACTTGAATGAATTTAAGTTCTAGTGACTATCAATTGATTTCCTAGGATTAATACAGAGTTATTTTGCATCTGGTTTTGCTAAAAACCCTCAGGTACTTTCTGGCACATAGTAGGCATTCATTATAAGTGTAATTGACTTCCTTGGAATTTTGTTTGCGTATTACTGAATTATATGAAAATGTTATAACTTTTCATTATAGAGCATTTTGATTATGACTGAAATTAAAACACTAATAGAAATACTGGAAATACTGACTGATGTTGTAGATTTCTTTTCTTTTTTTTTTTATTTTTGAGACGGAGTCTCACTATGTCGCCCTCGGTAGAGTGCTGTGGCTCACAGTTCACAGCAACTTCAACTCTTGGGCTTTAACGATTCTCTTTCCTTAGCCTCCTGAGTAGCTGGGACTACAGGTGCCGGCCACAATGCCTGGCTATTTTTTGTTGCAGTTGTCATTGTTTTAGCTGGCCTGGGCTAGGTTCGAACCCTCCAACTTTGGTCTATGTGGCTGGTGCTGTAACCACTGTGCTATGGGTGCCAAGCCAAGATTTCTATAGAGAAATAAAAACACAGAAAGTATATTTTGCACTAATTCTTAATACTGAAGGTGTCTTTAATTCCTGAATGCTTACCATATGCATTTAAACTTCATGTATGTTAATACTCATAATTTTATAAGGTTGAGGTTTTATCTTTACCTCAGTTATTATTAACTAAGGTTTATCTTTCAGATTAATTATGAAAGGTCACAAAATACATAATTTTTGAAGTATCAAAACACTTGAATTCACCAGTCAGACCTAACATAAGACTATATGTATTTGCAGTTTGATATTTACGTTCTACTATTTTTAGTGTTTATTGTTTTCTAGGACTTATATTGTGTTTTAGGTATGTGGTCACCTTCACTCCCTCTAACAGCTACAAGAAGTAAGTTAGAACTACCACTTTTAAAGATGAAAACACTGAAGATCAGAGCAGTTAATTGTCTTGCTTGAGGTTACACAACTAGTACATTGGAGCTGGAGGGAATAGAACCCAAGCAGTATTATTCTAGAACTTTTATTTCTGGTATATTGTCTTATTCAAATAGTACTCAATGAATGACTCTAATTAGATTGCAATTTAACATTATAAATTATTTGGAAATAACAATAATACACTTTTTCTTTCTTTTTTTTTTTTTGTAGAGACAGAGTCTCACTGTACCGCCCTCGGGTAGAGTGCCGTGGCGTCACACGGCTCACAGCAACCTCTTAACTCTTGGGCTTACATGATTCTCTTGCCTCAGCCTCCCGAGCAGCTGGGACTACAGGCGCCCGCCACAACGCCTGGCTATTTTTTGGTTGCAGTTTGGCCGGGGCTGGGTTTGAACCCGCCACCCTCACTTTTTCTTAAACATTCAATATACTTGTGTGTTCTGTGTGTCTGGAATACAAAGTGGGCAATAATTTTTTTTAACCAAGTTAATTATTATGCTTTGTATTAATTTAGTAGTTTTATGAAAAAACTTTAGTATTGCATATAGTTCTAAGACTTTTAGAAACATTTTTACAATAAAGATGTACAGCAAGCAAGTTGTAATTTTTTTCTCATATAAAATACAGAAGTGATATTTAATTTTATATCCATTAGCATTGTTGATTAATTTTTAACTAGATAATGACAGAAGCCTATTGTATGCATGTTCTTCTAATGACAAGGGGCAAAAGTATATCAGTATATTCTTTCACTCTACTTTATTTTATAATTATTACTATGTTTTATTTTTTCCTTTTTTTTATTTTTATTAAATCATAGCTGTGTACATTAATATGATCATGGGGCACCATACACTTGGTTCATAGATCGTTTGACACATTTTCATCACACTAGTTAACATAGCTTTCATAGCATTTTGCTGAGACCTTTACATTCCACATTTACTAGGATTCACATATATCCTTGTAAGATGCACCACAGGTGTAATCCCATTAATCCCCCTCCCTCCACCTACCTCCCCCCTCCCTCCCTTCCTGGAAAAGAACAGCCAAGGTTGCACAATTACTATGTTTTAGAGGCAAGGTCTTGCTATGTTGCCCTAGCTAGACTCCAACTCCTGGGCTCAAGAGATCCTCCCAGTTAAGCCACCCAAGCAGCTGGGACTGACCACAGGTGGGTGCCACCACACCTGGCTTTCTCTCATTACCTTTTCATTCTTTAAGTCTTGGTCTTGTTACAATGTATTTTGAACATTTAAGAAAAGTTAGTATCATCATAGGGAGTCTTGCCACACAATAGACAGATAAGGTCATATTTTGCTCATAGGATGAGCTCAATTTGAAATAATTGCCATGTTAATTTGTTATATTAATCTATGCCTTTGGAGAAATTGGGATCAGAGAGAAAGTAATACATAAGAACAACTGGATTAATATCTATTATAATTCCAGTCCTATCTTGACAGCTGTAAATTCGCCATCCATACCTGTTTCACAATTCCAAGTGAGTACTTCTGTCAGAGCAAGCTACTCTGATTACCGAGTCTATGATTCTTACTAAATTTAAATAGGTTTTTTTCAAAAGCTTCAAAATCATTCCTTCAGTTACATCATTGGAGTCTAAACATTATTTTGTAGTAACATGCAGTTATCCACATACATGTTCTTCCATTCAGAGAGTTTGCCATTTGGAGGATACCTTTAGATGATTATTATTATTGTTTCTTTTTCACAGCCGAAAAGTTATTTTGCTATTTGAGCAAACTCATATTTCACATAAAGAACTTGTTTATCAGACGGGCACATTTCCACAATGTGTGAGTCCCCTGGTGGGGTCCTTCGTCACTTCACTCATCTTTGTTTATTCACTTTAATCAGGTGTAGGAAATAACGCTGTTTCACCAGGTTAATTATTACGGGGGAGAATCCTGTTCCAGGATATCTGCAGTTAAGGTAAGGAGTCAATTTTAGCATAGCAAAAATATTTTAGTTTTTCTGTTAATGTTAGTGTATCATCAAAGGCTTAATAACAAAATATCTGCTTAAATGATATATTGCATGAATCAAGATTTGCTTATGAGATTACCATTTCTCACTAATTTAGGAGAGAAGGTAGAGTGTGTATGTATAAAACATTCAGTGACGTGGGGGCAAGACATGATTGCAAGACTTTACCTAACAATTGCAATCAGTGTAACCTGGCTTATTGTACCCTCAATGAATCTCCAACAATAAAAATAAAATAAATTAAAAAAAAGAAAAAACATTCAGTGACGACTCCTGTATTTCTAATGGTGCTAAATGGTTACCTCAGCTGTATGGTGAAAAGGAGAAACGCCTTGATGTTTCCATGTTTTTTGCTTATTTACACTTGAACCCATTGTGGACTAATTGCATGGCTTTGTATTGACACTCCCTTATCCTGGCCTTGATTGCTTGTCCAGATTATTTGTACTAATTACTCATAACAACATGTCGTTTCAAACGAACAACATGTGAAATTAAGTAAAATCACGGGAACCTCAGTTGCAGTGCCTTATAACGTGTTTTAAGCGTAACAGGATCATCCAGTTTTAAATTCTTTTAGTGTATGCTCTTGGGTGTTTCAGACCTTTACTTCTTCCTCTGTAACTTTCAGTGCTAAGATTCAGGTGAGAGGCCTTTCTGCAGAATACAAGGATGTCCAGAAGGAAGCAGTGCCATTTTTTTCTTTCTCTAGAGACTTTTTAAAGGGCTGCCTTTGTCCCTTTTCTCCTATGTAGTTTGATTCTTTGCCTTTATGACTTCCCTGGAGCAGTAATTGTAATATTTTGCAAATAATATGGCCATTTATATATTTGTAAGAATAAATGTATGTGGTTCAGCAATGGGCAAAAATGTGTGGACCCTGCACCATCACTGTATCTTTCTGTGTGACTTTGATACAATGCAGGGTTGGCATGCTTTGCTTTGCTTCACTGTACTTTTGCATCAGTGAGCACTACTGTTGGGTTTTGGTTATATAATATATTTGAAATGAACTTTTATCCTTGCTTGAATGTGTCTAATAAACAAGAAAAGCTTCTTCCTGTAATCCTTGCACTCTGGGAGGCCAAGGCAGGAGTTTGGCTCAGACTCAAGAGTTTGAGACTAACTTGAGAATGAGTGAGACCCTATCTCTTCTAAAATTAGGCAAATTAGATGGGTTCACTGGCTTGCACCTGTAGTCCCAGCTGCTTAGTAGGTCGAGGCAAGAGGATCACATGAACCCAGGAGTTTGAGATCACAATGAGTCATAATGCTGCTGCTGCACTCTAGCCCAGGCAACAAAAGTGAGTGAGACTCTGTGTCTACAGAAAAAAAAAAAAGAAGAAAGGAAGAAGGAAGGGAGGGAGGGACGGAGGAAGGAAGGAAGGAAAAGAAAAGAGAAAGAAAATGAAGCTTCTTGATCCTAGAAGCATCATTACCATACTTTTAATAACTTTCAGGTAATGTTGAACAGTAAGGAAGAAGCCATACATGTTTTTCATAGTGCAATTGTTTCAATATTTAAACAATAGAAGCATATCTCCTCCATATATTATGAAATATTATTGAAAATTAAGATTCCCAGTAAACAAACCGTGTCGCATCTGAACATTCTGCTTTTTTGGCCAGTGCTCTCACAAAACACCTGTTTGACAAGTCACAAAAATAATTCTCTTTCATTGTGAAATCATTTGAGCCTGTTGTCAACCTTGCTGAGTAAATTGTAAGGAGAAACATTTTAATATTTTAAAACTTACCTTTGAGAGATAGGTGGGTGTTTATCTTGCTTTTGCTTTCTTTCCTTCTTCCCTCCACTAGCAATTCCCCCTAATCCTTCAATCCTTTCTCACTGATTTCTTACTCTCCTAGGAATTCAGGCTTTCTTTTTTTCCTCCACTTTTCATGTTACTCTGCTATCAGTGTTCTCTATAAAATTTGCACTATAAAATGTTTTTTCCTATTCTGCTATCGGTATTGTTATTTGTGTACTTAACCGTGCGCCGGGCACTAATCTGAGCACATTCCTTATCTCATTGAATCATCACAGAAGTCCTATCTCCATTTTCCAGAGGGGCATACTGAACAGCAGAGACGTTAAATAAATTGCCCAAGGTAAAAGGTACTAAATGAGTTGACCTCTGGCTTTCTGATGCCAAATTCTACACTTGGTATTACACTGTACTTTTAACCTAACATGAGTTGGGTAACCCATTTGAGCTTCAGTGTTGCCACTTGTTGGTCAAAGAGCCTACTATCTAGCCAAGAAGGTGGGGATTTGAGGAAAGGAGACTGAATTATTGCAATCCTATGAAATGGCACTTCTAAACTACAGATAGGTTAGTGAAATTCCATAATCGTCCCTTGCTGTTCCCTTCTCCCAGTTTCCCAGGTCATACTTAGGCTAGTGGGGAGTCTGGAATTAGCCCTTGCAGAAGACAAGCCCAGGTGCCCAACCTCTTGGCGGCCTTTCTTCAGCGACCTTAATGGCTGTGAATTGTTCTTTCCCCATTCCGAGACAGTCCAGTCCTATCCACTAGCAGTATTTGTTTATCTCCAGTGTCACAAATAGCTGTGCTTGTTTAAGTGAGACAGCCACCATCACGAGCAGACTCAAAGCTGGCAGCTGTAACTAAATTTAATTTTCACCTACGTTTCACAGTTTATTCATGGTGAGAAGTGCTTCTATTCAAGCATCCTTCCAATGAACGAAGAAAGATGGGCCTATCCAGTCTCTGACAAAGAACCTAAAACTTTGGGTTTTGCTAGAGAGAAAGTTAAATAAGGAATTGACTCTTCATTAGAAAGTAGACAGTGGCTATCAACCAGCCTCACGTGTGCCCCTCTCCTCACTATCCTTCCCAGCATACAATTATTATCAATTAAAAATAATAATAAAAGCAAAGAAAAAGAAAATAGGTGGTTAGGTTGAGTTGTTACACAGCACAGATAAATATTAAATTATTACATCGATGCTATTAAATATCCTGGGAAGAAAATACTGGAGTAGATGAAAGGCAGATTTAGAATATGAAAAATAATATGTTTCAATATTTATGAGCTTTTCCTAGTTACATCTTGTGGTTTGATGTCATCCATATGCGTAGTATTTTGGGTTTCAAATGAAGTCCCTCCTTATGTAGGTTAGGCTTCCTCTAATAGATACAACAAAGTATCTCCTTGGGCTTGTGAAACAACTACATCACCGTAATCTAGATACAGGCTAAGAATTTTTTTTGTATTTTCCCTCAACTTTGCACATGCCTTTTAGTAAGTCAGAAAAAAGAAGTGATAAACTCTCTCCAAGTCCATAAATTATGGAAATTGAAGCTGAAAGACATGAATATGAAGAAAATTAAAAGCAAATCTATCTGCACAGATATTGGTGTGGTCATTAGAATTTACAATGTCTTTTTCCATACTTTATTGCCTTGCTATATTTTCATTTTATCACTTTCTTTTCCTTTTATTCATTTTGGATTTTTCACTATTCTTAATCCTAACTTTGTAATATGAGCAAAGATACATCTACATTAATGAATTTAAAGCTTTGAAATGAAAGCAAAACAGGTGGACATAAATATGCAAAGGCCTAGAATAAGAATGAAAAAAAGGTTATTTTTCAGAGATTGTAGACTGGCCTGGTTTAAGATTAGGATGTATCTATTGGTCAGTGTTGGGAGGTGAGTCTTGAAATGTAGGCACTGTCCAGATCAAGAGGTGATGTAATCAAGGTATTTGAACTTTACATTGTAGAAAACAATAAATCATTAAAATATTTTTACCCATGGGAGGATTTTTAATTAGGAGAATGATATGACTGGATTTGTGTTTTGGATAGATAACTCTATACCTTCAAAACTGAATTAGAGGCATTTTAAACTAGAAAGTTGTCCAAAAATCCAGTTTGAAATAACTAAGTATTCAGTTTAAAGTAGCTGCAGTGGGGATGGAGGAAGGAAAATAATTAAAAAAAAAATAAAACTAAAATGGAAAGACTAAGATATTTGGTCAAAGAGTTAGAAGTAAATTGACATTAACTCTAGTTTTGGGTGAAGTATTATCAGTCAGATGACTGGGAGGGGAGAAGAAGATTTGGTAAAGATAAGCAATTCCATTTTGAAGGCTTTTTAAAAAAAGATTTGAGATGTTTGTGAATTATCCAGGTGGTGCTTGAAACACGTATCTGGAATTCAAGGAAAAAGTCAGGGAGGAGCCTTCTATTTTCATGTCAGCTTTTTTTTTTTTTTAATTAAATCATAGCCGTGTACTTATGCAATTATGGGGTACAATGTGCTGCTTTTATATACAGTTTGAAATACTTACATCAAACTGGTTAAAAGAGCCTTCACCGCATTTTCTTGGTTATTGTGTTAAGACATTTATATTCTACACTTAGTAGATTTAACATGTACCCTTATAAAATGCACCATAGGTGTGGTCTCAACAATTGCCCTCCCTCCCCCCATCATCCTCTCTTCTCTCCTCTTCCCCTCCTTTTTTCCCTTCATCTTGGGCTGTAGTTGGGTTATAGCATTCATATCGAAATGTGGATGTTTATAAATTGGTTTCATAGAAGGGCTGAGTACACTGGATAATTTTTCTTCCATTCTTGAGATACCTTGCTAAGAAGAATATGTTCCAGCTCCATCCATGTAAACATAAAAGAGGTATAGTGTCCATCTTTTTTTAAGGCTGCATAATATTCCAGGGTGTACATACACCACAATTTATTAATACATTCATGGGTCGATGGGCACGTGGGCCACTTCCATGACTTAGCAATTATGAATTGGGCTGCAATAAACATTCTGGTGCAAATATATTTGTCACAAAGTGATTTTTGGTCTTCTGGATATATACCTCGTAGAGGAATTGAAGGATGGAATGGCAGTCTATTTTTAGACCCCTAAGTGATCTCCAAATATCTTTCCAAAAGGAACGTATTAGTTTGCATTCCCACCAGCAGGAAAAAGTGTTTCCTTTTCTCCACAACCAGGCCAACATCTCTGGTTTTGGGATTTTGTGATGTGGGCTAATCTTACTGGAGTTAGATGATATCTCAAATTCACATCAGATTTTAAAGGAAATTTGGGTGGGAGTCAGGAGCTGTGAGTTGTAGCCATAAAATAATGACTGGAGTTTTTAGATGGGTTTCAAAATTAGTCTATGAATTGACAGTACTTTAATAATTTCTTTATAATATTAAAAACCAATTTTTCTCTGTCTTCTGGTTTCCAACATCTTTTTGAAAACTATGCATTAACTTTTATAAGGAAAAAGAAAGCATTCTTAATAATCCTCAGAGGTCAAATATTGTTTTTCCATTATGAATTATTCAAAGTTAAATGGAAGTCCAACCCAGACCTGCAGAGAGCAGGTCTTTCTATGCTGCTGAGTCATGACTGTGACTCTAAGAAATACCTTTCTAATATTTGATTCTAAGCTTGTGATAATAACTACTGTCAAAAGATGGGAACATTCTGTACTGAAATTTGAAAAATACCATTGAATAAAAATGAAAGCTCTGTTAACAGAGTTCACCTTAATCCTCTAAGCTGACCTTTGAGTTGGAGAGCTGCTGCAGACCTCTGAGGCAAGTCTCCGTGGAAGGCTACCGCAGATCCAGTCTGCACGGTGTACCTGTGGATGGATGGATGCTGGCTGATTTAATCTGATGCTAGTCGGTAGGGCAAATGGAAAGGATAGTGCCTTTCAGATAAACACAGACAAGCTGGAACAGCAAGTGAAAATTATGGTACCACTGAAAAAGTGAGAGCGTGTGACCCAGTGTAAATCAGCCTCAACATTAACAGACTAAAATTGCTTCAAAATTACTTTTTCACTCGACATACACCAGACAGCTTGTGTGCAGTAGGGTACATTGCTTTTGGTGACATGATGCTTTCGAGGATTGAAGATGGATACCAAAATTTTGTTTAAGGATATCTTTTGCTTCCCGGTAATTCTATTTAGTGTTTTGATCCTTTGAGTCTCTAGAAGATAAAGACTGTTTTCTTTACTAAATTGGTGAGTTTGCGTGTGCACAAAATATCTTCATGGAGTAAGAGAACATGCTTGTAATCTGAAACAACCTAAAGAGCTGTCAGGGTTGTATTTATTGGAAAATAATGTGTCCCTCTCACCGCACTCCTGTTTTGCTAAAACTACTCCTCTAAGTGATATCCTTAATACTGCACACACACACAATCATAAACAACAAAATTCCATCTGCAAACTTTAAATATCTATCAGTTTCTCATTAGCAAAACATATCCCACCTCGGAATCAAAGCATAGTTGTTTTGTTCTTCATTTTTGAATTTATATTTCTCTTTTTTTCTACTCATAATCAGCATGGTTTTGAAGTTTATGCTGTTTTAACTTTTTGTAGGCAGACACTTCTCTGACTGTTCATGCTGACATAACTGTTCTGTCTATTGTTATTCTTGACCGTCTAATATAGTCATTATGGATCTAACCAAAGATGGAGTGTAAATACTGTTAATTTTAAGGGTTTCCTGATGTTGAATATCTATGCTTCCTACTTGTCTGGGAGAAGTAATAATTACCAAATTTCCATCTCAGCTATTTATCACACTCTCACTATTTCACTCCAGCGGAGTGTTAAAAGACACAATTTTTTAAAATACAACTTGCCAATTAATTAAATAAGACCATTCCTGAATCTGTAGAAATGAAAGATATTTTTTATCTACCACTGAAGTTGGTGAAATCCAGCAGTCATTTCATAGTAGATCTACTTAGAAACTTTCAAGAAAATAAATGTTTTTGTATATTATCCGTGCAAAATTATACAATGCATAGATTTAATTTAAAATAAATTCCAAAGGAGGAAGTCTACTTAGTCATATTAGCTTAAGTTTTCCACGCAAGATGAATACATGCTCATCTGTCCCTTAATATTTTGTCTTATATTATATTACTCTCCTCTTACTACTAGGATTAAGAGACCTCAGAGTAACGAGTGTGTGTGTGTGTGGCAATGAAAACCACCTTTGATCTATCTACCCATTGCATATGTGTTATGAACCTAATATGTGGCAGGCATTCTCCTAGGCGTTTTGGGTATACCAGTGAATATAACAGACAAAAATCCCTGCCCTCATGGGGTTTACAGTCTAGCAGTCATGAATGGAGTGGAGAGGTAGCCAGGAAATAATAATAATAATAATGAATAAATAAATTACTTATTTTTAGGGTGATAAATACTTTAAAATATATCAGAATGAGGGGGTTTGGCTTGTGGGTAGTGGGAGAGTTGAAATTTTAAATAAAGTGGTCAGAATGAGGCCACCCTTGTGGAGAAAATGACTTTTGAGTCAATATTTGAAGGAGATGTGAAGAGCTCAAAAGCACTTTCACAAAGCTCATTTCTCTGCATTTTCTCAGGCTTTGATTTCCAGCTTAGTAGAGGAGAGAAGCAGGAAGTATGGATCAGAGGTAATGCAATAAGGCTTTTCATTATCTACAAGTAAGAGAGATTAATTTTTTTTCTGCAATTCTAAGAAGAAGAGCATACTACGTATGCCACAGATAAAAACCAGGTTTTAAAATTTAGTCTCTACCATTTTCTGGCTCTGAGATCTTACGCAAGTTCTTTAAAGTCGGTGAGTTTCAGTGTTATATTAAATGTAATCGTGCATATTAAACACTTAGCCCAATGACTGACATAACAGATGCCCACAAACCATTAATAACTTTTCATTTATTATGTTAACCTTTAAAAAAAATGTAAAATTCTTCATAGCTTACCAACTGGAGCTTATTATTAGGCTGTACTTGACCAAGACCAGGTAAGACTATTACTCATACCCTAATCTGAATACCCAAGATAAACTCTGTATTTAAGAATTCTGTTTTTATTTGGAGTGACAGAAGAATATTTTAAGCTAGTAAATAGACAGCAGTGATGACCATTCACTTCTTTCTGTGTTAAGAGATATAAACAGCCATCAATTCTAATATGAAGGCAGTAAAAAAAAAAAAAAAAAGAGAGAGAAATATCTCAAATACAATAGAAGATTGCCAGGTCCAGAAGATTTCAAAAGACAGTGGATAGTAGAACATATTTAGAATGATAAAAAATCATTCTATTATACTTTAATGCAAATTTCTTTTATTTTTTTTCTAGAAGATTGACTTTCTTCACTTCTTCCCTCCCTTCATAGAATGGCATAGGTAGGTTAACCCTAAAATTTATTGGGCAAATTGGGACACTCTTGAGAAGAAGCAGAGACAGTATTAATAATTATGTTGGGACAACAGGACTAGCTTATGTCTGTTGTATACAGACATAAGAGGTATAGGGCAGCTTTTGTTCACCCATTCATTAAAAAAACTAGCCAGAAGCTTAGGGGTGAGCAGTTTTTAAAAAGTCTGAGATAATTGTTACCTCTGGGATAATTTAAGGAGACAAAACAAAATTACCTTACTTGGAGGCAGGCCAGGAGAACAGAGTTCTTACCCCCCCTTTTTCATTTTAATAAGTGTCATGGAGTTTGTCTTGAATGACAGTGATTACAGAATTGATTAAAAGCTCATTTTTATTTCAAAATTCTCCACACAACATCTTTTCTTGGTTTTACTTCTTCAAGACCTTTTGCTCTGTTTCTTGTATTTGAATACATCTCAGTAGACAAGTATTTATTTGCCTTGGCAAGCCCTAGGTATCGTATTCACTAAGCATCAGGCTGGTCTCTTTCCTAATAACTGGTAGTCACTGTTCCAAACAGCTCTATCTGCTCTAGTTTGGCCTAATTGTGACTGTATAAACCACATGCCCAAAGTTTTTCTCACACGTTTTACCAGCAAATATATTGAAAGAATAATGAATTTTGGTAGGAAGTTGGAGAGAAATGGGAAGTATTTGGACAAGCTTGCTTTTCTGTCTTGTTCTCTGTTTGATTAGCAAATTCCTGAACAACACTATATTTCAACACTATATTATTTCTCTCACTGCTCACAAACAACCAGTGAGAGAAAGACTAGGTGGGAAGAGGAAGGAGCAGAAAAAGTGGGGGGTGGGGTGGAGGGATGGGTTGAGGGCTGGTGGGGGTGGGAAAGGGGCCAACAGCATCTGAGGTTTTCAGAAGGCTTACAAATATGTCAGCATCTATTTAGCTTCCACAAATTACGCTGTTTCTCTGATTCTCAACACAAAATCTAAGCAGTGTTTCTGTGATATGAAATGAGCATTATTCCTGGTGTCATTATTCAAGTCACAATTTTTGAAATGGGGCAAACTAACCCAGTCTTAATAGTGAACCAAAAAAAAAAAAAAAAAAAAAAAAAACAGTCCTTTGCTATTGAAATGTTCAGGTGGCTCCACCCTCCCTAAAGAGAGAGAAGAAGGGGGTCAAACCCAGGCTAGGAGGGAGTGTAGAAGATAACAGAGGCATTAAACATTGTGTGGAATTATATGCTGAATTCTTCAAGTTCTGACTTCATTCTTGGGACTACTTTCTTTTATATAGATAGTGATTCCGGAAATAATGTCCCATAATAGTATTTCAGAGGTGCTCTTGGGCGCAATAGCTCCAGATCACGGAGATTAGGTAGATAGTCAGGGTCTTACTTCGTGGGCTTGTTATATGAGAACTTTCACATCATCCATTTGCCTCTAATCACGTTTTCCATTTCTGGTGTGTGCTTTGCTCATAACCCTGTTTTTATATCATAACACTTGCTGTATCAGCACCCGTTCTCTTTCCAGTGCTCAATTTTAAATAGCTTCATTATGAAAAATACAGTACTTAAAAGCATGGCCCAAATGTGCGTGCGTACTATTTCAGCCCAAGATAAAGAGAGGCTGAGAAGGGCGCTGAAGGCTGAAGTAACTTTAGCCTAAGGGGTAGCTCACTATTTTAATTGATTTTTTTCTGTCCATGTTATTAGGAGTCCTTGAATAAGGTAAATGGTAGGCATCTTCTAGAAACATTCTTTTGTAAAGTTAAACATTTTTACATCGTTTCAAAATGATGAACAGGCCAGGCACAGTGGCTCACACCTGTAATCCTCATACTCTGGGAGGTCCACAGGGGTGGATCACCTGAGCTCAGAAGTTCAAGACCAGCCTGAGCAAGAGTGAGACCCGTATCTACTAAAAATAGAAAAACTAGCTGGTTGTCGTGATGGGCACTGTAGTCTCAGCTAAGAGGGAAGCTGAGGCAAGAGGATATTTTGAGCCCAGAAGTTTAAGGTTGCTGTGAGCCATGTACCATGGCTTTCTACCCAGGGCAGCAGAGTGAGACTCTGTTCCCTCCCCTCCCCAAAAATGAATAAAAAGATGAGGCTCAGTTTGTTTTAACCCTAACTAGGGTCTACTTGATTTTTAAAAGTCAGGTACAAGTTGTGAAAATTAATGTACGTTTTAACATTATAAAGTAGCTTTTTGATAAAACTAGGGATTAAAAGATATTATATCAATTACTATTAAAATGTTTTCTTATTTTAGCTTCACAAAGTCATTCCCAGCCCAAATTGCATGACACTGTCAAAGGTATTCAATGGAGGCTCCCACTGCTCTAAGTTACAAAAGTTTTGATGACTAAATAGTCTTGTACATATCAAAGGTTTATAAGCCCCCAGACCTGGCGTGGACTCTGCGTTGTGATGGTCATGCATGTTCAGGGATAGTTACGTTCAAACCACATCACTCTTAACTGCAATTAGGATTCTTTAGAGAAATAATTATGATGCTATATGATGTTTGTACTTTATGGGGGCAAGACATGATTGCAAGAGGGACTTTACCTAACAATTGCGATCAGTGTAACCTGGCTTATTGTACCCTCAATGAATCCCCAACAATAAAAAAAAAAAAATCTCTGTTTTAGTCTATAAACGTTGTTTTCCAACAGTCCACTTCTACTTCAAGTGGTAGTATGCACAAATTAGATTTATGGATGATTTCAAATAAAATTCAGTTTATATTTATTTTTCTTCTCATATGCAGAAGGTAAACTTTGGGTCATCTACATAGAGAGAGATGAAGTAAAACAGATGAAAGTATTAGAGCTTCCTGTGTCTCTTTGTATAACACAGCTCTGTATGGGAGTGAAAGTGACTCGTGTCCAGGAGACAGAATCCACAGTTCCCAGGTGTAGCTACCCTGGTATAGGCGCACCTCGCTGAGCCTCTCCAATTTTCCTGGCCCAGATGCTACAAATGGATCTGAGTCTCTGGGATTCTCCAGCCTCAGTGTTGCCTCTTCCTTGTGAGATACTTTCTTTTCTTTCAAAACCTTTTCTCTATATAGGCCTAAGAAAATTCTGAAGGTGGGTGGTGGTGGCGGCTTTCCTGTTAACATCTTCCTGAAGCTATATGGGCTTCATTTTTAAAGAAATAAAAGGGGGGGGGGATGAAATTCAGATTGCTTTACTTAGTTACCTTTTCTCAAAAAAAAAAAAAAGAGAAAAGGAAAAAATACAGAAACATTTATTTCTTCTTATTTTAGAATCAGTGAGGGATAATTAAATGTAAAAACAAAGCAGGTTAGTTAACGTGCCCATTTAACTTAATCGAATACAATTAAAGTGAAAATAAAATAAGAGCAGAGCGCCTTAATTGAAAGTCATGGGCTGGATCCCAGACCTTCTGTAGCATTTTTATATTTCCAACAGTGGGGAGTGTCCTATTTTGAGACACTAAATTGATCAAGATCTGTCATTTGAACAAGTTCTTCCCCTCGTAACAACAACACAAAAAGTGAAGTATTTCTAACTCTGGCTGTGAATTCCTTGATTTTTAAGTTTTCTTTGCTATTTGGGAAAATTAATATAAGCTTTACTCATCTACAGCACTTTTTTGAGAAGAATGAAGATTGCAACTTATTTTAACAAAAATTACTACTAAAACTTTTTCTTAGATTTTTTCTCTACTTCCACATTAAAAATAAGCAAAACACTCTTTTTTTATATTTGTGTAAACTGCAGGCATTTCACCTGATGCTTACTTTTAACAGTATCTAACATGTTGGATTCAAATTATTTTGCTATTGAGAAGAACAAAACTCTCATATTTAAAATGAATTGTTGCCTTATTGTTTGTATTCAATAGCAATGTTATACGTTTAGAAGAAATAAATATTCTCTTCTTTTGTCAATAAGAGAGCCACTTCATTTATTCCTATTTAGTTGTCTTCTCTTTGTCAGGATTTAGACTAATGAGAAAATCTTAGAAAGATCCTTTACTGTCTAAACACCAAGCACGCAAATGCTTCTCAATAGAAATAACACAAGAAATGCGTTCAAAGACAATACCTAGCCTGAGAAATTCTTGTGTGCTGACAGCTCTCCAACAGTGTTGTCACAGCAGGAAGACATCAGTTGAAGAAACAGATAGTGACCTCAAAAAAAGTCTGGTCAGCAGTGTGGACAGGGTTTCACAAGATTATAAATCACCCCAGGGTCGCTCTGTTCCCACCATAAAGAGAGCATGGTCGTTTTATTGTAATCTAATAAGAGGTGGGAGCAAAGGACAGCTCCAGTGTGTGTTTGCAAAAAAAATTCTTGATTACAGTTTCAAAACTATACAGTTTCTGTGCTATTGAAGTGCAGATTATAGGGGTTAAGGCCATGTTAGGATTGGATTACCTTTTATAGCTGTGTGTTATCCCCCGGTTCATGAATCAGAAAGTACTTAAATTAAACTGAACATTTGGGAGTAATCCCAGTATGTAGCATGGTAGTGGAAAGTTAATCATGGTTTGGTGATAGATTATTGAGCTGTTCATTTGGAGGGGATTTTTAACTCTGTGGTGGATAAACTACATATATTAATATAGAAAAATGTCCTCACTCTTATGCATAACAAGTTATGTTAGGACTGATTTCAGGGAGGAACAATTTAATGGAAAAAAAACCCACATACATAAAAAAATTAAGTCTGGTTTGTTTTACTAGCAGATTTTCCATTTTCTTGTATCTTACCGCTTTTTTATCATATTAACTTGTATGGGTTCATTTTTATGTTTATTTTTGTTTGATACTATTTCACTCAAACTACGTGGCTACTAAATTTTGAATGACCCATTTTGACATAAGAATAGCTAATAATTCAATCTTTAAAATACTTAGGAATCATAAAATTCTTCTCATTGGATTGAAGGTTCCTGGGGAAACAGTAGCCAAACTTTTGAAGTCAAACTCTAGAAGTGATGACATTTGAAAATGGTACATGCCTTTTTCATTTGGCCTAGCAGCACATCATACGGTGGTGAAAAGAAGGTTTTAACTTTATTCAGTCATTTTATCATCGGTACGTAAGCTTCTTCAACACTATTTGATGTATATACATTGCTGGGACCACAATCAGGCATCCTTCCATTTAAATGGATTTTATTCCCTAACTTATCGCTTTTGCTTTGTCAGTTTGTTCCTCTGGAACTGTGCTGACACCCGGAGATAAGTTCTATCAGTCTTGGGCTATTGACTGAATTTTGATTGTGAAGATGCCATCACTTAAGAGGAGAGAGAAAAAGAGTGAGGTGTTATTGCAAAGAATATATTTTATGTTATGGTTCCAAACCCAAAGGTAAATAAGATGGAGTTTGCAGCTCTTCATTTTTTATCAGGCATAAATTGGATTTTGTATGCTGTTTTTGTTGTCTGTCTTCCCTTCAGGAGTCACAGACGCCGTAGTTTTGCTCTCGTTTACTTTCCTTGTGCAAAGACGAATGTGAAAGGGAATTCTGCCTCTCGGAGGGTATTAGACCGGTCGGTTAAACATAGTGGGTCTTTAATTCATCTCAGTTTATTTTCCACTTGTCAGTTTCTCTTCGTTTCTTCCTCATTTATATATGCGTAAGCAGGTGAGCGCGCGATTTCCCTGTGTCTCTTTGCCTTATACTTTCTCCAGTGCTGCTAAAAGTGAGACTACATGAACTGGAAACCGGAAATGATCACTATCCAGGCAAGTTCGCTTCTGAATATAGAAAACATCATTTTTGTGACTTTTACAGCATCCCTGGGTTGAAAGAAGAAAATCCCTGAATGTCATTGTAAATTCAAGCTGCAAATGACCAGGACAATAATACCCAATTTTTGAATTCTAATTTATACTTAATTTTATTCTGTCCCCCATGGGCTGCTGTGGAATTGTGTGTATTTAGAAAGATACATTTGACCTCAACCTCTCATATCACTTCTGAATTTGGAGAGGTTGTAGATGTGTTTTTTATTCTTACTTTCTCCCCTCCCACCACCATTATTTAACAGTGAATTGTAATCCACTTAAAATATATGGGGATTTAAAGAGATTTTCTAAATTCTGATTTCCTATTAGTAGAAAACATACAATTGATCATTTGTAGCAGAAATTTTTACACTCCCTACATAAAGCATACAAATTAATTCACAGCAATAGTGATCTGACACTGAAATTTCTCAAAGAGAAATTGCAGCAGCTGTCCATCTGTTTTACATATGCATTTTTCCTTGGAAATCTTTATTACTGGATAGTCTCAAATAGAAAGTACATAAGTGCAAATGCCAACATGTATTTTTGTTAGTGGCACTGAGTAGACTGGTTAAGGTAGACAAACAAATGTACTTACTTTGATTTATCATTTCTGACATTAGCATGTACCATACTGTTCTCTGGGAAGCGAAATGCTTGCACCTGAGCATAGTGATATAAACACTACTTTGATTATTTGAAACAAACCATTGGGCTTTGATGAAAGAAATATTACAATGGTAAATCCTGCACAGGGAGAGACTGCTTGGAGATAATGGATGAGCAGTCTACAATTACTTGCTTAGAATTTAAAGAAGTTTTTTTTTTGGGGGGGGGAGAAATAGGTATATAAAGCTAATTGAATTTTTAGTGTGGGTACATACTTAGCTGTGCTAACTTTCTCATCTTTTGTATCAAATTGATTTAAAAGAGATGAACTTATTCTAATGCCCAATTAATTTTTTTCAAAATTACATCTAAAGTCATTCTATTATACCTTTCAATAAAAATCCCAAGTAGGATTTTATTGTTTGTATCTAGAGACTAAGAGGTATTTTGTTTTACTTATACCAAGTCTAATGATGAATTAAATACCTGTTTCTCCTATGTGATTGGCAGATGGAGATTATGCTTGATCAAAACATGTGTATAAAGCATATCCCCAAACTATCCAACTACTAAAATTGCCTCACTAAGAAGAAATTTTATTTAAAAGGTGCAATTTTATTTAAAAGGTTATGTTAAGCGAAAATATTAAGTTTGGGGGCAAATGCTTTTACCTTTCTTTTTTTGTTTTGCAGTTTTTGGCCAGGGCTGGGTTTGAACCTGCCATCTCCAGCATATGGGGCCAGCACCCTACCCCTTTGAGCCACAGGCGCCACCCTGCTTTTACCTTTCTAACATTAGTACATTAGTGTTAACTGAATGTCAGGTTAGACAGTTTTATTCAGTGTTGGCCAAAACACCTGGTCTACAGAGAACAGAAATGAAAGTGAGAGGGAGTGTGGAAGACAAGAAGTGGGGACTGGTTGTGGGGGGGGATACCAGCATGGCCGCAAGGCCTTCAGGAGTGCAGGCTAATGAAACCCCAGCAGGGAACCTAAGCAGAAGGGCTGAGAGGCTGCAGAGCCCAGGACGGAGGTGAAGGAGTGGGGGCTGCCCAGTGATGGGCCACAGAGGCACCACGCAGTGAAGACCAACCCAGCGTTTCTCCCAGTGTTTGACGTGAGCCTACCCGAAAGCCTCATAACCTGTCTCTATGAAAGAATGAAGAACATTCTACACACTCTGCCTTATAAAAATGATTTGCTTTGTAGATGGCACATTCTGGGAATGCTAATGTTTTATGGCTAAATACATATTTTTATGCTACAAACTATGGTTTGTAGTTTAAAAAATACAAAAGTTTAAAAAGATGTTCACACACTTTTTTCTTTATAGTCCCTGTTGCATTTGGATGTGGAGAGTACCAATAAAATTAGTTTAATTTACCAACAAGGAAATGTAGGTGTCACAGAGGTTAAAGAACTTGTTTAACTACAAAGACAGGAAGCTACAGAGAGAAGCAGAGACAGATCTTATCACTTTGTCCTGTGCCTTTCCATCACCCTGTGATGTAGCTTTACAATTTTGAAAGATTGTGGTTTCCCGATCCTCAGGGTTCAAGTCTTCCTCAGGAGAGTTTAGCATAGAAAACAGTGCAGGAAAAAAAATAATCCCTGTGGGATTTTATTTTCACTGTATTTCCAACTTATTTATGTATGAATTTGGCTCACAGAGGAGAGAAAGGATGGGTCCTGTTTGGTGGCATTAAAGTAACTAACTGGAGTTGCAGGTCTTGACACAGTGCCTTAATTTACATATCCCTATTGCAGAACCTCTTCTTTACTCACTTAATCAAAAGCTATCAGAGGGATTATCAATTTACAGATAACCTCAGGTGAATAGTAAGTGATTTTTATGAGATTAATGGCACTATTCTCTAAACAATGCAGTTGCTCTAAAATTCGGTTGCCAGTTTAAAAAAAAAAGAGCAGAGACACTTGCCTTAATGAAGAATTTGTGGTTTAATCTGTGCCTTAAACCCATAAATGTTGGGAACTCACAATCAGTTATGTATTTATGTCTTTTTCCCTTATTCTTTTCTCACTTCTTCAACTGGCACACACAGTCTGAAGTTTTATTATCAGCGACATAAATTAAGTTGCAGATGTCTAAAGGGCACTGTACCATTGAAGGTGAATCCAATGTTTTTATAAACTTAATAAGGAGCGTTCTATCAATGACCTTATTCTTCTGTAGTACATTGACGATCTTTTGATGTCATCCTCACTCTTGCTGTCAGCTTCATTCTCTGGGTCTGCTGGCGCTTCTGCTATTATGGAATCATTTGCTGGTTGGATGAATGTTTTCTCAAGTTTGGAACCTAGTATGCCACCCAAAGATGCCTTACCAATTAAGTTGCACTTTTATTTGTTTTTAGCCAGCTTGGCCTTGAAGGCTGTATTCTCTGGATTAATGAAGCCCATGATATAATAATTAGTTTTAGGTTTCTGCAGCCAATATGTTATATAACAGGAGGTGATCTAGTTTAGAGAGTATAAGGCAGTAGGCTCCAGATCTAGCCCTATTACCTACATCCCTGAAGACAAGATAACATAACCTTCTTAAGTATTGATAAGTTGGAACTAGTGAGCTCTGTTCAGCAGCATAAAAGTGGATTTACGTGCTGGAGTTTGGCCTGTAAGGCTGGAGGGAACAACTTTTTCCCATCTACTTTGTTTCTTTATTTTCCACCAAAAATCATGTCAAATTTAGAGTATGAGATGAGCCTAGCATGTTAGAATACGTTATCAAGATAATAATAATCATTGTCCTGGTAGAATTTGAATGTCTTACGGAACCCCGTACAGATTTCAGTGTAAAGCATTTGAAAGACTTTGATTTAGCGTTACTGATGCGTCCCTATTTCAACTTATAGTTAATGAACATTCAAGCAATTAGGCCCAGTTGAGTGGTCAACCAACATTCCCTGAGTGCCTTCTTTCTTGGGCACTCTTCTGGATGAAGAGAAAATGGTTGAGAAAGCTGCAGTTTCTGTCATCAAGGACCCATAGAAAGCATGTCTGCACACACACATATTTATATAAACATGGAAGTGAAATAAGATATATTTAAAGGCACTTTGATATGTGTGAGTATACATGTATAATAGCTAGTGTTCTGTATAATAAATTGTATTTTATTTTACTTGTATCTTTATGCATATAAAACTATAGGATTTCATGGTAGCAGGAAGAAGATGCCGAAAGAAATCTCAGTAGGATGGTATGGAAAAGTGTGCGGGTAGAAGAGGAGGCAGGTTATTCCCCTCCATGGTCCTAGATGAGGCAGTAACATAACTGAATGTTTCAGGAGGACTAATGGTAGGAAAAAGTATCCAGGCTTATGGGCCAGCAGAAGCACAGACTTGCTGATCATATTTTTGTGTAGCCTAGAAAACTGAAACCATCTTGAGGTTTAGTGGCAGAAAATTTTTGGAAAGTGGGAAAGGTTTAGATCAAAGAAAATTTTGTTCATTTATTTATTTGTTTGGACTGATTTAGTTTAGAATCTGTCAAAGAAACCCCAAACTTAGTATTTCTCTAAAAAAGAAATATGCTAAACAGAATCAGGATGAGGAAAGGAAATGATAAACTTGACAAATATGTTTTATGTAGATATGTATATACCGTATGCATCATTATTTTGTTGCCATAAATATGTATCTTTTTAATATCAAGCAGTCAAATTGACATATACATGGTTTTAACTTCCAGTTCGCAAGGATTTGGGATCTGGATTTTGATATACCAAAAGCAGTGCACTCAGGGTGTTAATTCTTTCCATCTCTAGTTTTACTGTGCATGGATACAGCTGTTTGTGCTCTTGCCAGATGTTAGGGCTAGGGGCTTCAGGAAGATTTTCTACATGTCGGCTATTTCCCGAAGGTAAAATATTATAGCGCATAATAACACTCTTGAAATACAAATGCAAGTTGTCTTTATTTTTATATATCATTCAGAAACATGTTGAATAGATGTATTTCCCCCTAAAAACTTACACACGACTGTTCACAGTAGCATTAGTGGTAATAATCCAAACAAGGAACTGATCCAAATGTCCACTGAATAGATACATAAAATGTGGTCTATCTACACCATGGAGTATTAGTATTCATAAGAACTTAAATACTGGTATGTGCTACAACATGGATGAATCTTGAAAACATTCTAAGTTCGAGAAGACAGAAGCAAAAGATCACACTATGTGATTACATTTGTAGAAATTCAATACAATAGGCAAAATTGCACATATCTAAATTAAATCAATGGTACTGTGGGTTGGGGGATGGGCTAGAAAGTGACTGCTAAAGGTTACTCAAATTTCTTTTAGGGGAACAAAAATATTCTAAAATTAGATTGTGGTGATTTATAACTCTGTAAATATACTAACATCATTGAATTGTATAGTTCAAATGAGGGGAAGCATCATATGTGAATTATTTATCAATAAATGTGGGAAAAAGAGAACTATATTGAATAGCTTGGATAGAGAAATGACATAAGTAATAGCAAATTATCACCAGTGTAGTTGTTTATTTTGGATCATTTTCTTAAATAAAATATGAGAAATACATTAGTCAATAAAGAGCAAAGTAAATAAGAAGTGTATAGTAGCACATTTAAGGGCTTCTTTTTCATTATTTCATTTCAACTATTTTTAAACTTTTAATCCACCAACTTTGGCATGTGTGGTAATTAATAAATTAATAGCTCTCTTACCTCCCAAGCCAATAAGTGGTGATTTTCTCTCTTTTTCCTCCTGCGAGAGTCTCCTTAATTTAAGGCTTGATTATTTGGGACATTCTTTGAATTTAATAACATGTTTTCCTTCAATTATCAAAATAAATTTTAAGCAACAGTATTAAAATTCCCATGTTTATAAAATGTGTAAATAGTGATATCTTCAGCCTTAAATTGCCCAAGGCAGTGAATGTGTTTGGACAGAGCTTCTTTATTGACTTTGGAAAGAAAAAAAGTACACGCATTTTAGGGCAAATTCCCCCATTGTGTAAACTACTCACTGGGAGTAGTACTGAGTTGTATTAACTCTTTTGATGAAGTAGTAATTGAAATAATACCCTAGTGATTAGAAAGAGTTATCTTCTAAAGCTGCTAATAGAAACAAAATAGAGAATTGAACTGTTAGCCCAAAGAGAAACTCTAGTTGCAGATCCAGAAAAAGCTAAATAAAAATCAAGTCTGCCATGGCCTAGCGGGCCCAGTTAGTTCCTTCTCTGACTCCCCCATCACGCCTTCACCCCCTCTCTCATTGATTTATTTATTTCTGTCTCATTCTGAACATAATCACTGAGTCCATGCCAAATTCTGGGTGTATATTACCAGTACTTGTACAATAGCAAGAATATATCCTTTTATTACTTCGCACGTTTATGCAGTTTATGTAGGATTCAGCTATTAATTGGGCATTTATTCAAAGTATTAGGGAAATATTTCTCTCCTTCCCTCATTTCAGTCTGTCAGTTCGTTATACAAAATAAATTGCATTATTTTATTTCTTCATTTTCTGAGTAATTATTTGACCTTGACTATATCTAAGTCCCCACTGACTCATCTCTTTAATAATAATAGTAACAGGAGTAAGAATCTACAAAATCTTCATATTTTATCATGGAGATAATGTTTAATGATTTAATCTGTGGAGTTTAAATGTTGGTTCGTTGTACATGGTAAATGACAACTCTTTATCAAATACCCTCTGTGTACATAACACAACTTTGGACAATAGGAGTCAAACAAAAGAAATGGGTTAAAGTGCTGTACTGATCTTAGGAAACGTCTACGTTTTAAACTTTAGAATAATATATTTATGTTACTTCTTTTATTACTTGGCGTATGGAAACAAGTTCAAAGAATTTTGAGCTATTCTTTATAGAAAAAAATAATAAGCTATTTCTCCTTAATAGGCATAATTTACTGGAATGTACACAATAAATTTAGGCAAATTTTGGCAAATGTTTGACACAATTCCTGATAAACAATTAGCCTTCCATTTTGAGTGGGGGGAATATATTTCAATAATTAGTCATCTTTTTTCTTTTTTTTTTTTTGCAGATAGCATAAGCCTTCAGATGAACAACTTTATTAAACACTTACCATTTAGCCTCCATTTGTTGACTGATTTGAAGTTTTTTCTTTTTTTTTTTTGAGAGTGAGTCTCACTATGTCACCCTCAGTTGAGTGTGGTAACGTCACAGCTCACAGTAACCTCAAACTGTTGGGCTTAAGTGATTCTCTTGCCTCAGCCTCCCAAGTACCTGGGACTATAGGCGCCCGCCACAAAGCCCGGCTATTTTTTTTGTTGTAATTGTCATTGTTGTTTTGTAGGCCTGGGCTGGGTTCACTCATGCCAGCTCCAGTGTATGTGGCTGGCACCCTAGCCACTGAGCTATAGGCACGGAGCCCTGATTTGAAGTTTTTTCATATAGTGGTGATTATCTTATAACTAGGTTACCATGGCAAGCATTTTGTTTTTTTTTTTCAAGTTTACAATATGTGTTTTTGAATAATTAAGAAACATGTTTTATCTAGAATTGCTTTCTTTTAGCACTAAGTTTAATGCTACCTTTGGCTACATTATAGCCAAATGACATAATAGGTTGAGTGACTTTCTCAGCTGTTCCATCTTTTACATACAGGTTTAACTTCCAGAGGTATTTAATTATATGATGATTTTGATTGTAATACCAGAAATAAAAGGAAATGTATTTCTCAGTGCATCAGTGGAAAAGTTTAAATAAGTTAATCACTTGTCTTTATGAGGCTTTTCATTTCATAGCTCCATAGCTCTCTGAAGTTCTATTGTCATTTTTTAGTGTCATTATGTGCATGCGTCAGAAACAGGAGGTTTAGCTAAGAGATGAAATCCTTTTAATTTCTACCTTTGAACACAGTGACCCTTTTCTTTGTCTTAGTAAGTAGAATAAGACTGATTACCGGGTTTTTAAAAAAATGGGAACATAAGATTGAATACTTTTGTCATCTCATCTTTATAGCTTGCAAAAAAGACCATTTTAATGGACATGTTGCTCTTGTTTATTATACATATGTTTAGGATAGAAGAAATGACAATAGTTTTTAAAAATATTTCATTTTTCTTATTTATGAACACAATTAATGATACTCAGCTCTACAAAAATTATAAGTCAGGGCATGCCACTGCTTTTCTTGTGGTGCTGTGTTATTCTTTAGGATGTAGAATTTCAAGGTAAATGTTCTGTAGATTTTTAATAGTTATGAAACTATTATGTAAATTCATTTGTCTGTGTTCTTTATGCATAATACATTAATTTAAATTATGATTTTATTTCTGTTCTGTTTCATGGAACTATGAAACTAACAGTAAAAGCAAGAGATGTGTTATTTTTCTTTAATTCACTTCCTTTTCCCTTTGATATCACTGACGGCCCCAGTGGATTATTAGGCATTTATTAGAGCCTGGAGATTTTGAAAAAGTTACATGTTAACTTTCCCCTTAAACTGTGGTGTCTGAAGTGACAGGTTAATTTCAAACTCAGTTTTGATTGAGCATATGCCACTTTTTACATGCTTTACATAACTAAAATAGAGCTGTCTTTAGAAATCCTTGTTTAGGAGAATTAACTCTAATTAAGGAAAGTTTTCTACACTAAATGCCTTTCCACATTCATTGCAAGGTTTTGGAAACATGCAGTATGTTAATTATAATAACATTCGCAACAACTGTGAGAGGCCAGCAAGTGCACGTAAGGGACAGCCGTCTCACACTCTCTCTTAATGTAAGAAATCCATTATGAAGGGGTTGAAGATAATGAATAGATTTTCTTACTGTTTTACAGGTAGAATAGCTATTAGTTTATATAACACTCTGAAAGATGAAATTGTGGGCTTTTGTGGGTAGCTCTGTTTACTATAAATATAGTGGAAGTCACATTTCCTTTCCACTCCTAGTATTAGTTTATTTAACATAGATTATTTTAGTCAGTGATAGTACATGTATCATAAACACATTTATAATTGAATTTCAATGAGATTTTATATATATGTGAGTATAGTTTATGTGTATGTACGCATATATAATTATGCCAGTTTAAATTTTAAGGGAGAAAAGGAAATTGACAATGTTCTATTTATTTAACATCTTCCAAAAGGGAATTTTAAACAATGTTATGATGAAGATATTTCAGATGCCTTAAACACTTTACAGTGATGGAATGGAGAAGCAAAAATGAAAATTATGTATTATCTAATTTAAAGAATAGAAATGATTCATCATCTAAATGCTTGGATCTAAATCTGAACAAAAACAAACTAACGTAGGTATTCGGCATTCCTAACATACAGGATCCTCCCCGGTAGACATTAAAGACTAAAGATGGTGAAGAAAACAGATGCGATCTGACTTAGAGAAAACATTTAAAATTAACAGCCTGTTTAATATTTAAAATGTTAGAACAATCAAGCGGAGAAGGGATCTCAGGATCATCCACTCAACTTCCCCCAATTTACAGATGAGAGAGCTGAGGCATGTCAGCCTCGAGAGGAAACACAAAGGAGAGGAAAATGGTAATAGTGGGGTGGTAGATGCAAGCGGATAGAGTAAACCAGTTTGCAATTTAGTAAAGTAGAAAATATAGTTAAAGGGAACCGAGGACCACATAAAAAGATTAGTCTACCAAAACCCGTGTACGCAAATTGGAGATACGGGTTAACTCTCTTGAGTTGAGCCATCACACCAGATAGTTTTATCAGGAGTCTGAATGTTCGCTTACAAACTTCCCAGTCAGTCTTGGCTTTCTTGCGTTGTCTTTATGAACAGACAGATCCAGCCGCTGTGACGCACAGCTGTCCTATGGTATTGGCCTCTGTTTAGTTCTAGAACGCTGGTACTAGATGGGAAAAGTTCATACTCTGGTTCTGTGTTTTTTTTTTTTTTTCCACTTGCGATATGATTGGTCATTTTATGAGGTCATAAAAGAGAAATTTGAAAGATCACTCTTTTTCCATTTGGTTCTCTCTTTTGGCTGTTCCATTTTGATACAGCTTCCTTTCCTCTCTTATAGCATGGTTTTTAGAGGATAATCCATGCATGTAACCCTCTGCTTTCTGTGCGGGAATCATACTAGGAAAATGATCTATCACAAAAGAACATTTATAACTGCATGTTGCTCTATTTCTGAATATTTCTTCTTAGATTTACACTTACAAAAATATATCTTAATATTTTAATGTTACATATAGAGAAGTTTGTGTTTTTTTCACCCACAGTTCAATTGTGTTAGTCTGAAGCAAAGCCATCAAAAGAATATTATATGAAACTTAAAAGTTAAAACTTCAAAACCTCTAATGCATTTGTTAGCACTTGGAATAGAATTCAGACATTCTACTGTGGTCTAGAAAGACCCAATCAAGGCTTCAGCTAGACTCTGTGGCATCTTTGGGAATGAGAAAAGCTGTCTCGTGAGTCAGGTGCGTCCCCCCAGTGGCAGGAAGGCTGCTGCTGACTCTGCACCCCTCTCCTTGTCTGGTAGGAGAGAGAGGGTGTGGCAACGGGCTTGGGTAAGGTCCCTGCCTCCCTCGCTGGCGGTGCTGTAGAGCCACTGACTTCCTGGTATTTCTTTTCCTTCCATAGGAACTCTGCCCCCTCACATATTTCTGTGATTAACTTCAGTCCTATGCTTCGGGTGTCAATTAAATGAAGCTGAGCCATATCTGGTTCATAGGAGCTACTGTCACCTACATCCCCTCACCCCAGTCCCGTTTATCACATTGTATTAGTTTTTTTAAGCCTTGTCAATATCAGATCTTATTTAGTTTCTCAGTTTTGTGTTCTCATTAGTATGTAAATTGTCTTGAACATGGACTTTGTTTTTTCACTACTAGATACTTAGTGCTGAGAATAGCACCTGGCATTTGGTAAGGAATTAATTAGTGTTTCTTAAATGAATGATGAATCAGAACCTTGACACTGACTCTTATTGTCGAATTCTTACTCCAGCCCTAGTGGAGAATGTGGTTTGTATATTCAGCTTGTGGAAGGAAACAAGGATACATAGAAAGAAATAGCTCTTAATTCTTTCTTAATTTTTTTTTTTTTTTTTTTTAATATTGTAGAGGCTGGGTCTTGCTTGTTGCCCAGGCTAGTCTTCAACTCCTGGCCTCCAGTGATCTTCCAGCCCTGGTTTTTTAATCCCTTCTCCAGTTTACCAGTAAAGTACCTTGTGAAAAGACTTTGAGCTGTTAGCAGTTGCCAGTCTTAGGCCAGGATCATATAAAATAAAAGGAGAGAGAGTCCCAAGACACTCTATTAAGTTCCATGCTGGATCTTTTCCACGTGGCCCTCCAGATCCATACCACCTCTTTGCCCTTTGGCTAAGTCCCCTGGGAGCTGATTTTTATGGACTGTCTTATTGGCCTCCCTGCCCTCTGGCTTCTGGATGTGTTCATTCAACGCAGAGTGCCGGCTGGAGCTCAGGAGGAGGGAGGCAGGAGAGAGCGGAGGCAGGGCATTGTCTCCTTCCCTTTCTTCCTGCTGCCTTGGTGAGAAGTGGCTTTATTTCTCCTCCCAACACCCACTTCTTTGAAGGGAGATGCTTCACCTACATGTTCTAGTTGCAATAATTGCTCCATTTGTTTGCCCTTAGGCCTCCCATACCTGGTATCTCCAGGATCCACACTTTCTCTCACTGCAGACTGGTTTCTCTCAAGTCTGCAGACACTTTTGAAAGTACTCCCTACATGACCTAACCCTCCCAAGACACCACATTTGAGGGGATGGTGTTCTTTGTCCAGTCCCTGAAGGATACACTTCTCTTCCTGGGGTTCATAATTTGTAAGAAAATGTATTTAGAAAACTAGGATGAGAACTTAAGGTGAAAATTAGCTTCCAGAAGTAGTATAGATTAAAAAACACAGGCTGGCATATGAGTCAAAACTAAGCTGCTTTATTGCCCAAACTCCAAAGGATAATGTACATTCAGTAAAGATATGTATTCACTTTGAATTGTTTTTTGCTAACGGGAAGGTAAAAATAATGTATCTGGAAACATTGTTGAGTATTAGTTACTGGCGATGCCTGTCCTGGAGGAAGAACTTGGCAGTGGAAGAGCAGAGATAGGATGAACAAAAGGAAGCCATTACCTGGAAGAGGCAAGGAATGGTGGTGGCTGGATGAAGGTCACAGCCCTGGAGGTGGTAATTCACAACGTGCAGTGATTTCTCCCTACAGCTAAATAAATCCAGACTCCTTCCTAAGACTTTCAGGCCTTGTGTGACTTGTCCATACTTCCTTCACCAATCTCACCTACGATCAAGCCATGTCCTCAGATCTTGCATGCCCTGAACTCATTCCTCTGTAGGTGACTTTGTCATTTTTCTGGACTCCCCTTACCTCTGCAGAGCAGCCTTCACAGACTTCCAGTGAACGCATGCCCACAACCCAGTTTCTCTGTGTCAGGCCACCCTGTTTGTCCTAATTCTAACGTGTTTATTTTATTTACTTGTTTCTTATCGCCAAACATTCTAGGTCTGGAGGGCAGGACCTCGTGGGTCTCATTCCGAGATGTCTAATGGAAATATATCTTAAATATTTTAGTCGCCAAGTTAGAAAAGACGAAAAGAAATAGGTGAAATTAATTTTGATAAAATATTTTATTTCCTCATGGTAGCCAAAGTATTACCACTTTAACATACAGCCAATCTCCACGAATGTCAAAGGTGATGTTTTACATACTGTCTTTCATAGGCAGTCTTGAAATCAGATGTGTCATTCATAGCATGTGCCAGCTAGACATTTCAAAATGAATGAAAAGTTCCATTTCAAGCGCTCAGTAGCTATTAGCTGTTGCTATTTTGCTCACTGCAGCCCTGCTTCCCTGGCGCGTTAGTGGAACCACTGGCACCTAGAAGAGTGCTTGCCATTTTCTGAGAGCTGTAAGTATTCAATAACTGATTTATCAGCAGGTAGGATTGCTTTGCATTTAGGTATCTTGGTGTGTTGTAGATGTAACAGGGGAAGAGAATGGGAGTGTTGTACTAGAAACTGCACTGTACCTAATTTACACCCTGGGATCTAGAATACAGTACATCCATAGCTCCAGGACTGGGACAGTTCCGCAGATCTGGGCCGTGGTTGATCCTGTCTATATGGTGAAAACGTTGGGGGACTGGCTGACCTTCAATGCCATTTCTGGTTCTAATAGTATGTGTTCTTTCTCCCCACCTTTATTTTTCTTCACATGTTATACATTTTCCTTTCACCAAAGAAATAAAAGAGTCAGATGCCACCAATCATATAACAGCCTTTTGCTATTTCTGTCACTTATAACAGTGTTAAATCAACCTTCCTAATGCTGTGACCCTTTAATACAGTTCCTCATGTTGCAGTGACCCCCAACCATAAAATTTTCGTTGCTACTTCATAACTGTAATTTTGTTACTGTTATGAATTGTAATGTAAATATTTGATATGCAGGATGTATTTTCATTGTTACAAAGGGGTCGCGACCCACAGGTTGAGAACCGCTGACTTATACTCAAGTAATCTTATTTCCAAAGAAAGCTCTGATTATATTCTTATTGTTATTACATTATTAACTTATGAATGTAGATATGTAGATATTGTTATGGAAATACATTCTTCATTGAGGTTTTAGTGTTTCATAAATTTTGTCCATTTTCAAGACAGTCTTAGTTTTGGTTAATCTGAGCTTATTTTAATACCTAATAAAAATGTTAACTTTCTTTTGTGTTATCATAGCCTATAGTTCAAGGTTATATGTATTTAGTATTCAGTATTATACCTGTGAATTTGTGCTTTTATCACTTATTGAGTTTTATTTGCTTGGGAAAAATGTCAAACCATTTTTCTAAAAAAAAAAAAAAAGGACTGGAAAAATCATTCAAATCAGTGTTTTGAAAGCCAGTTATTATTTTTCTTATCTCTCTATTCTTTAATACCTTTTCCAGTTACTTTACATTCCAATATGCCTACTTGTCTTTTCCTTTTATAAATGGCTATAAATGCTATTACCACCTCACTTGAAAATGTGTTATTTCAGAGACTGTCTATATGTAAGAAAAAAGTGCTTCACCCAGTTAAGAAACAGTGTTATTTTAGGCAATGGTAATAATGAATAACATTGTGCATTGAAGCCTGGCTCTCACTCAGCTACTTCCCCCACCTCTTTCTTCTTCTTTTTTAAAGAGCCACATGAATACTTTTAAACCCACACCTAGAAAACAGTCTGTGGTGGTTTTTACTTGGACAGTCTTGCTCCAAGGAATATTTGGACATTAGCATAAAGGTTGCACATGTTATACAAAGTGTAATTAAAGAAGCTTTGATCCCCAAATGTCAACTAGCTTGCTAAGTGTCATAACAAAGTGTCAAGCATCTGGTATACAGTTAATTTGTAGTCATTAACTCCATATTGTTGATGTGACAGTTTGTTAGCAAAGCAAGCTTGACAGTTGCATTTTGTTCTTGATTGACACCTACAGACCTCCCCACCCGTTTAGTTTACATTCCTGTTGAGGTTTCCTCAGGTTGCAATTTCACTGCTTAATTTCCCCCAACTTATTAGTTGAGCTGCTGGTAAACTTTTAAACACATATGCTTTGTTAGTACAGAATTTCGGATTCCTCCTCTACAATGTTCTAAATTTGCAATGATGTTGGAAATAAAAAAAAAAAATGCTTGATGATCTTTCTTCACAATCTAAAGATTTCCTCAAGTAATGTGACAACACATGCATTATCCTAATGCATAATTGTCACAAATAACATATTTATAAGATGACAATTGCGATGGCAATTAATCTAGTCAGCACTCATTTCTTGTAGAGTTCCATTAATATTTCTACTTTTCAAAGGCTCTGAAAACAGATAGCTAGATACTTCATCATATTCTTAATTGCATTGATTTAATCTAAAGAGTCCATTACAATCTAATTTAGGTCTTTTAATGTTTTAAAAGTTTAGTTGTATTGAATTATATGCAACTTGTTTGATGCCAGCTTTTTACCACTGTTATTAATAGACTCCCATTTAAAAATGTTTTGCAAGATACTTCATTCTTACTCTCAAATACTCTCTCATTATACCAATCTCCAGTTATCCATGCAGTATATTGCTTTAGTATAGTATGTGCAGAAGGAATCAAATACATTTTTATAATATAATATGCAGTACATGGTATAGTAAATGAATTGGTATAAACAACTTACACTTAATTACTATAGGTTGTGTTGGTTGTTTAGCTAGGCTAAGTAAAACTCATACTTTATAAAACTCATACTTTATAAACTTGTACGAAGTTGTGGCAACAACCAGAAAGTTTCATTAGATAAAGGTAATTGTTTTTTAACTACCTACTTAGGGAAAATAGACTTTCGAGACAAACACAATGAAACCGTGGATAGAAAGTTTTTAGATGTATAGTCAGTTCATCTAGTTTATTTTCTGCTAGCAGATAGGGCCAATTTATTTGTTGAAGGATCTTAATCCATTTATTTAATCACTTGAATTAATTTTATCCTTTGCCCTCAAGTAATTTTTACAGGAATACAACATTACCACAGAGAGACTCCTGGTGAAAAGCTTCAAGTCTCAATTCAAAACTTCATTTTGCCCCCAAATTGGTATCTCTATTGGAAAGATATTTTATGTTTTTAGGTTTCAATTTTCTTAATGTACAAAATGAAGTCAACTGGACTAGATAATCTCTTACATTTTTCTAATCGTCACACTTTTTATGTATTATGTTACATTTTTATTGAGGACGGGCCATCCATTTAAATATCGTTGTGATGTGCCTTCTAGAAGTTGTGCTTTTAAGTCTTGTCTGTGTTAGCCTACATGAATGTTCTGGCACCTCGTCAGTCTGTGGAAGGCTCGCATGAGTAGTATCAGATGACATCCTGTCCTAGGCATGTCCTTAAATCTGTCCCAGGCTATGACTGCTTTTCTTTCTCAGTTGCACTGTCTTTGAGCTGCAAGAGGAGGAGTGAGTACTCCCTCGGAATGAGGAACAGCAACCTCATTACTGGAATCCGTGGATGAAGGTGAGAACACAGGTCTAGAAGTCAGGGGAGTCGGGGCACCGCAGCCTGATTCTGGGCTCCTGAGCTGACGCACCTGCATTACTCCCTGGCTCCATCACACAATGAAGGATAATATTTGCCTGATAAGATTTTGTGATATTAAATGATCTAATGATATTAATGATCTAATCTTATTAAATGATCAAATAATATAATAGTTATGACTAACTTAGTAAACTTAAATTGCTTAAAAGTTTAGTCTCTCCTCTGTGAAAGAAAAATTATAAACCTTGATATTTAGAACTAGCCTGCTTATGACAATCCAAGTATAGTGATTAAAACATAGTAGGCACTCAGTTAATTTTTTAAATGAACATGGTCCATCATATTCGTTTGAACATTCTGAATGTGTTTAAGATAATAGATGCATCAAACAACATTTTAGTAGGAATCTTGTGTAACACCTCTATGAAGTTTGACTTAGGTAGTGATCAGATGTAGGAGCTGTGATGAATTTTCATATCTCCCAAAAACTTATGTTTGGGGAAGAACCACCAATTTAAGGCTGCCTGACTGTGCTGTTATTTAGCACTTAAACTTATGAAGAATTGTGATTTCAACACCAGTGGCAGTCTTATGATGTAGACAAATTTGGTAACGATGGTGGGGATAAGTAATTTCCAGGCGTTTCCATGTTTTGTGGCAAACAAATTTAGCCTCTTCTTGTTAAGAGAAATCCCACATTAAATAGTAGAATACATTTGATTGGTTAATATATAAGTAATATATAAAAAGCACATTGACAGGATATATATGGTAAATGCTGAAGTCAATTTGGAAATGAACTTCAGGGAACTGTCCCTTACTTTATGTTAATATATGTCTATGATAGTACCATTTTGATGCCCCCTAACCACCACTGATCTGTCCTCTATTTCTAATTATAGTATATAATTTTGGAAAAGGGCAGTGAATTTAATGTGAACTTACCAATACAAAATGAATATACTTCTTTTAAGATTAAATACAATTAAAATTGTAGTAAATGGGCAGAATTATTCTCTAGCTTTTGGATTTTTGCAGATGACAACAAACAGACGTGAAAACATAACACATCAGAGTGCATTATGCTGATATGTTCTATAAGACAGAGAAGTGAGGGCCGAGGATCGTGGGCAGTTCCGTTTATATCCTTGAGAGTGATAATACTAATATTTTATATTAAAATGCATATAAAATCAGAGCTTTATGTCTGTATTTAAATATATATTCCTTGCATTTAATCCACTGAAAATCTATTAATAAATCATAAATGTTGAGCAAAAATAAAATTTATATAGAAGAACACTGTTCTCCATGAAATTACTAGTGGGAGCATAATTTTAAACAGCTGAAGGCCAATTTAATTTGTAAGTCAGATTCTGAAAGATTTCAAATACATGAGAAGGAGAACATGGGAAATTCCTACAGAATGATGAGGGTTCCAAGGAAAAGCTGCTTTAATTTATAGATGCTTAAGGTCCCAAAGAATCAGTTTTTAAACTATTTAATAGCCTATATAGCAGCTTCCAGTTTTCAAATATATTCTTAACAAATAGTAACTTAGGTGATCTTCACATGTATTAACCCCACTTGGCAGAAATAGGAACTGAAGTTTGGAGGTTACGCCAAAGGATCCTTCTCTTGCCTTCATATTACTTGTTCACGGAAGAAAAATGGCAGGTGAAGTAGCAAAGGCATAGAATGAGGGGGCTACTCTTAGCTTGATAAGCTGGACGCCTGAGTATACTCAGTAACCTTTAAAAGGCTTTCTCCATCATTTCTTGGTGTTAAATTAGATAACCTCAAAGGTGTCAGAGATTAGATGCAGTAGGACCTCTGTAAGTTGACCACCCAAAGGACTGTAACAAACTGGTTGATCTATGGAGGTGGTCAGTGTAAGGGATTTGACTTACTGTTCTGGTATGTACGTGTGGTACATACGTGTGGTACATGTCCATCTGGTCCATGAAAATTAGGTCAACTAAGGAGGTTGTTAGTGCAGGGATTTGGTCAACAATGGAGGGTCTACAATAATTTAATCAAAAAGTAGTGGTGAACTAATGGTGTGTTGAGCTGATGCAGCTCTCGGAGAGAGCTTTATTTTATTTTATTTTTTTTTGTAGAGACAGAGTCTCACTTTATCACCCTTGGTAGAGTGCCGTGGCATCACACAGCTCACAGCAACCTCCAATTCCTAGGCTGAAGCGATTCTCTTGCCTCAGCTTCCCGAGCAGCTGGGACTACAGGCGCCCGCCACAACGCCCAGCTATTTTTTGGTTTGCAGTTCAGCCAGGGCTGGGTTTGAACCCGCTACCCTCGGTATATGGGGCCGGCGCCTTACCGACAGAGCCACAGGCGCCGCCCGAGAGCTTTATTTTTTGTTAGCTCTATATTGTGACGGAAAAGTCACATGGGTCACATCTAGTATTTAGGAGTTGTAATAATGTATTTAATGGACATTTGTTTTTTATGTTTAATCTGTAACATATAATAGAAATATGCATCTAATAATATATTATAGAAATATTTTCTCTCATACAATTCTTTGATATAGTATTAATTAAATATTTTGTAATTTCAAATAATTTATTTTTCATTGTTTTAATGTTCTCTCTATGATAATTCTGCTTGTTTTGTTGGACAGGTGTAGGACTAGTCTTAAAGACAACATTTTATGTTTATATATGTAATTCAAGAATATCAAATAAATACATAATTTAACTGTTGATGTATTTTACTGGGACAAAATGAATAAACTAGTAAGAAGCTTCTTAGCTTGCCAAATATAATGAGATAGTTTAGGTAGGGATAGAGTAGAAAGGTAGTATGGGAGGGAGGTTAACTGTTTCTCTTATTTGCTTCAAACCAGTATTTTTAAATAGTCACAGGATATTATTGAAAAATGTTCCAGTTCAATGGAATGACTCTCCATACTTTTTTCCTGTTGAGCTGGGACATTGGTAATCTATACTAATGAGTACAAGAGCCATCACAGATTACAGTATTTTGAGAATTAGCAACTAAGCAAAACACACAAATTAAAGAATCAAGAGTATCGTAAAATGTGTTGCATCATAAAACCTACTTGTTCATTTATTTTGACAAGTGTAGTTTAATTTAAATTATTTATGGCACTGTGTACTTCACAAATAACTGTAACGTAGTGCATTTTGTTAAAAATAATGAAGTTGAAGCTAGATGAGCTTTTAGATATCATCATGCTAAAAGATTAGAGCAATCAATTCATTTTTTTCTCTACTGTTTCTCCAGATACTTCTACAGATAAATTCATAGTATTTTCTCTTCCTATTCAGAATTTTAAAAGTCACCTGAGTCCACTATATGTCTCGGAAGTTATTTTATTACTTATACCTTAATCAGTGAGTTCTTTAGGAATGAAGCTCTTTCATAACACAATCTATCTTAAAAATAAATAAAATCCCCCACAAAGCTGGTGATTTGTTGTAGCTGTTCACTATTCCATTCAATTGTGTTATTCTTATTAAGGTTTACACATTGTAGTTGCTTATGATAAAAATAACTCCTCAAATGTACTCTCTTTTTATTGTGAAGGGTGGTGTAACAGAAAGGACACTGCTTTGCACATCGGTTATGTCTGACTTCAAATCTTGGCCTGTTTCATATTATTTAACCTTTCACTCAGCCGTGAAAGGATGAATTCTTTCTAAATAACATGTTTGTTGTTACAATTTTAGATAACATAACCAAAGTATCGAGTACAGTGCCTGGCATTTAATCATCTCCCGCTGAGTGGTAGTTGTCATTATGTGAGTTATTGTTAACCTTAGGAAATTTGTGAAATTGGCAGAATTGGTCTTCAAATCAACTTTCTCTTTCTACACCTTTGTGTGTCGCTTTCTTTCAAGGCGGTGAATCAGCTCACTTTCTGCATCCTACGCACACACAGACACACACACCCCTTCATCACCTCCCAGAGTACTACCCTGTTTCCCCGAAAATAAGACAGTGTCTTATTTTAAGGTGTGCTCCCAAAGAGGCGCTAGGTCTTATTTTCAGGGGACATCTTATCTTCCCTGTAAGTAGGTCTTATTTTCAGAGGATGTCTTATTTTTGGGGAAACAGGGTACGTAGGAAAGTGTGTAATCCGCACCACTCTTTTCTCAGTCCCTTTCTCCTGAGGACTCTACGTGAGGGGATTTACCACTCAAAAAGTGAGTGGTTAGATTTCGTCCTTCTTTATCTTCTTTTAAAGCTCGGATTTTCATGTTAGGTAATTTTAAAATATAATATCACCCGGGGCTTCATGTCCTTCCTGTTACATCGATGTATGTGTATTTCTCATTAGTTTTGTAAGGAAGAATTACATTATTTGAGACATCTATTTTGCTATGAAGTTATCATTAAATAAGGTGGTGTCCTATGTACAAGGCAATGCATTCTTTTTCGGAAGGAATAGGAAATTGATGTCTCTATATGTTTAGCAGTAACGACATTGATATTTCCCCCCTTATATTGTGTTCTTTATATGTTGGGTAGGCCTTTTCTTATGTTTTATTTACTAATTAATGGAACTTGTTTCAGCTTAATTTCAAAAGTGCCAGATCTTAAACAATACTAAGAGATTCTAAATAGCTTTTTGAGGATGAAGATTTTTTCCATATACATATGAATTATCTATTTGAGATGTCTTATGAAGATTTCATCAGTTAAAAGATTTTGATAGACACAAAGTTACTACTAAGAACATAAATGACAAAACTTTATACAAAGGGTAACAATCATCCATTTTATTTTTCCCTCAGGAAAAACTTGAAGCATATAACTGGCCTATGCTTTAGAAAATCCTTCAGAATTACAAATATGTCAAGATATCTAATTTGTATGCATCAGCTTCCATTCCTGTGTTTGTGTTGGCTTTAAGTAGCAGCAAGCTTTTAATTGTGAGGTTTTAAGTTCTGCAATTAAAATTTACCCTTTCTACTAGGAGGGTTGAGTGATAGTTTTTGATTTACTTTAGACAGTTTAGACAAATTATATTTAAAAGAGCATAAAGATGCACTGAGCATTTCCTGATTCAGAGAAGGTCAAAGTGTCTTAGTCACATTTTTTTGCAAGTTTTACCTTGAATAACTAATGATTCTTTGTACTGTATTGACTAAACCTCGCTAAAGACACAAGCAGGATGTCAAACTGCTTTAAAACATCAACTCCTTTGAAATCAATGACCAAATGACCTTGAAAAGAATAGGGAACATGATATTTTGTATCTCTAAGATGTTATATTAAAATCACCTCTATGCAGAAATAGATTACATTAGTGCCTCCAAAGATGCTTATGTTTCACTGTTGATTACTTTCGTGTTTATAAAAATAATGAAAATTCTTTGCAAACTACTAGCAAATATGTTTAGAGCTTTGACCATAGCAAAAGTGCAGTAGAAGTTTTGCAGACAGATGTTTAATTTGATCAAGGGAGACCATAAAATGGATAATTCTGGTCAGTGATGAAAGTTGAGGTCACAGAAACAGGTTCGTGGAATAACAACAAAAATTCTCCTGGAGACATTTGAGAAGAAGCATATTAAAGAAGGATTACAAATGTGAAATAGAATTTAAATTAATTCTGGAAAAATCTGGAGGAGGTATCTGTGTAAGCCAGAGAGAAGAGCATTTCAAAGACAGAAGTATAAAAGACAGCAATTTAAGATCTGTTTTGCAAAGATGATACCGTAGAGGCATTGGCCCAGGGTGGGAGGTGTACCACGGACACTGTGACCCTCAGACCACGAAGAGTCTTGTGGCATCAGGATACTAAGCGAGAGAGATGTATGATTCAAGTTGTGGCTTTAGACGAAGAAAGTTATTCTGGCAATATTACTTGTAAAGTTAATATTAATATCAATAAAAACATTCAGGAGACAACTGTAGTCATCAAGGTTGGAAATTATGAAGACCTTTTAGGATTAATTTACCCAGGCATTGTCAATTGGACATAGAAAATGTGATAAATCCAGGAAATATTTGAGAGAAATATTGCTTAATTATTTCAGTGGGAATAAACTTTGAGTTTAATTTGTTTATTTTTAATTATTTATTTAGACAGAGTCTTACTCTGTCACCCAGGGTAGAGTGCCATGGTGTCATCATAGCTCACAGCAACCTCAAAGTCCTGAGGTCAAGTGATTCTCCTGCCTCAGCCTAGTAGCTGGGACTATAGGCAACCACGACACCCTGATAGTTTTTTCTATTTTTAGTAGAGATGGGTCTCACTCTTTCTCAGGCTGGTTTCGAACTCCTGAGCTTGGGCAATCCACCCTCCTTGCCTTTCCAGAGTGCTAGGATTACAGGTGTGAGCCACCACACCTGGCCTGAGTTTTTTTTTTTTTTTTTTTTTTTTTTTTTTTTTTTTTGCAGTTTTAGGCCAGGGACGGTTTTGAACCCGCCACCTCTGGTATATGGGGCTGGGGCCTTACTCACTGAGCCACAGGTGCCACCCATTTTTTTTAAAATGTGATACTTGTTGATACTTGTTTACATTTTTAAAAATACATTAATACATTTATGGGGTACACTGTGCTGATTTTATATACAATTTGGAATGCTTATATCAAACTGGTCAACATAGCCTTCACCTCACTTACTTATTATGTTAAGACATTTATACTGTACACTTAATAGATTTGACATGTACCCTTGCAATATGCACCATAGGTGTGGTCCCACTGTTTATCCCTCCCTCCATCCAACTCCCCCCTCCCTTCCCATCCTTCTCCTCTTCCCTCCTTCATCCTGGGCTACAGTTGTGTTTTATGTTTCATATGAAAGTGTGGGTGATTATAAATTGGTTTCATAATAGTACTGAGTACATTGAATACTTTTTCTTCCATTCTTGAGAAACTTTACTAAGAAGAATATGTTCTAGCGCCATCCATTTAAACATAAAAGAGATAAAGTCTCCATCTTTTTTAAGGCTGCATAATATTCCATGGTATACAGATACCACAATTTATTAATCCATTCATGGGTCGATGGGCACTTGGGATTCTTCCATGACATGGCAATTATGAACTGAGCTGCAATAAACAATCTGATGCAAATGTAAAGTGATTTTTGGTTTTCTGGATATACACTTAGTAGAATGAATTAATTTCTAAAAAGTATTTTTTATCTGTCAATTTTTAGGAAATTGAATATCAGATGTTGATACTGCCACCAATGTGGCACATATGATTAGATTCATATTTCCAGAAATATTGATCAGAAAAAAGACATAGTGGCTTAAAATAAAAGCTTAAAAATTATGTTTTGGCTTTAAGATGGGATAAAAAATTTACTTTGACCAATCTTAAACCACACACTTCTGTTTTCTCTGTGAGTTTGTAAAGATTTATGGAGTTGCCCGAATGTTAATGGCAAATAACAGCTGCTGTTTTTACATATTCAGGGAATTTTTTTTTCTTTTTTGCAATCTGTGATAAATACTGGCAGAATGTTATAAAAGGACAGGGGTGCAGGAAGTGTGAATGAACTGGCAAACATGAGGTTCCACTATTTATCTTAATCTCACTGAAGCTACAGTTCTGAACTATAAATACATTTGCAAATAATTTCATTGGCATGTTTTTGTGCTGTTGGTTTGGGAAAAAACCTATCCTTTAAATAGGCAGTTGTTAATTCTGCATAAATATTATTTGTGCTAATATAAGTACACTGATTTAATTTGTTCATTCTGTTCTGCAAAAGCAGGGACAGATGAGGAGTATTTTGCAGAAACGTTCAGTAGTTACCCACCTTGTCTTGGGTAAAAGTGTAGAGTGCCAGAAGTTCTATTATTGGGTTTTTCTTTTACTCATTCCTGGAACCCACTTGTGTTGGGGAGTTCACGCCATCTCCATCCACTTCCCCTGGGTCTGGGAAGGCCAGGATGGTGTCCTCCCCACATTCTCTATATTGCAACCCTTCTCTACTTTATGATTTTTAGTTTCATAATCAGTTGATGAAAGAAATTAACTAGTTGTGGTATGTTAATGAAAAGGTTATGACAATTTGAAAGGACTCCATCACTTTGGCTCTAATTCAAATAAATCATCATCTCAAGAGAGATTTTAGACTGGGTCGGTAGAGAAGGATGGACATACCATGCTTAGTTGGTAAAAGGAATATTCTGGGGTGAGTAGACCAAGAGTAGATTAATCGTCTTGTGAAATGATGGTGAGTTTTGAGAAATCTGATCAGGAAATTCTTTGTAATATGTAACGCTGCTTAGACTTAAATAATTTGATTTTGATTAGAATGACATTAATAAGTTCTGATCTAATAGGTACTTAATACCTAAGTTTTTGTACTTAAGTCTTTGTGCTTAAGATAATTACCAGTGGCTGACGACCTACGAGGCAAAAATATTTTAAAATAGAATAAAATTTTTCCTAGTTAAAAATAATGAAAAAATGTGATTGTTAGATTATGCTCTTTCACACTGTAGGTGAATTCTGTGACAAGTGAGTTACGTTATCCCGGAGTGTAATGTCAATGCCACCCATCACAAGGAAACTTCATAATTTAGTTCTGTGATTATAGAAGGTCTCAAGAAAACTACAGAACGTTTCTGCAAAATACTCCTCATCTGTATGCCTAAACACCTGCTCCATTTTAAATAATCCAAGTGACATTTCTTTCAATAGCCTCAAAATTCTAGTAAGTGAAAGATTTGAAAACTATATCTTTCTCTCCTTTGATGAAAAAATCACAAAGAAAAGAAATATTATAAAAATTCAAATGGATGTTATTAACCACATTTCTTTCCCAAGCAAATATAAAAGCTGTGCACTTTATATCACTCTTAAAATTTTAACTATTCCGTACAAAAAAATGTCCAAAATACTTGTCTGATTAAAAAAAACAACAAGCCTTTTTGGAAGACTCTAACAGGAAACCAGGGGGTTTTCAGTACATTTCAATCTGTATTTTTGACATTTACAAGGATGACAGACAAAGCAAAAATAAAATGTTATGTGTTTTTCTCAAAAAAACAAACCACAGCTGGTGGATTTAATTTTATTCCTAGCAGCCGTGACAGCAGCCTTTTTAAATATTGAAAGTGTGAATTAGAGCGTCTGCAAATAGTTGCCATATAAATTTCCTTAGCTACTATTAATTATATATGAAGTATCAGAAAATAGTCCTGGCTTAGTTAGGGTGGTTTTTTATTTTTATATGATGGAGATAGCAAATGTTGAATACTCTGAAGCTACCGAAACCTTCTAGAGAATACAGTTGAGCATAAACATTAGCATGTTCTCAAGACCATCAAGAAAATAGCCTTCAAGATTTCCTCCTTATATTTCCTAGTGTTAATTGCAAATTCCAATGGAACCCTTATAGCTCCACGATGGAGCTGCATGCTAGAACTTTCTGTAATATTAGAAATATTCTTTATCTGCACTGTTTGGTTCAGTATCCACTGGCCATCTTTGGCTATTGAGCACTTGAATTGTGGCAAGTAGAACTGAGGAACAGAATTTTTAAATGTACTTAATTTTAATTAAAGTAGACATATGTAGCTATTGGCTACTGTATTGGATGTTGAGGCTTCATAACATGGAAGGTACATTACTGCATTCCAGGGAAGACAAAACAAACAACTGAACATGAAAGACTTCCCGCGTGGTAGGGAAGATAAGATAGAAATATGTATGTAAATGGTTAAGTATAATTAAGCCAGAGTGCTGAAAATAATTAGGCATACCAAAAAATCTAACATAAAATATTGGAGCCAAATGTAGGGAAAGATCAATTCTAGTTTGCAATGAAAGAGAATGTTTTGTGGAAATAGAAATTTAGGCAAGCTTAGGATAGTACTTTGATAGGTTAGCTCTAATTTATAATGGCATTCCAGAAGAGGGGAACTTTGTGAGCAAAGTCAGGGCTTTGAAAAGTAGAGGACATGGGCTTATACATTTAGGGAGTGCTAAGATTTAGCTGGAGCATGGAGAAACAGGGGCCTTGTGTCTTGGGCAGGGCCTAAACAGTTAGACAAAGAAGTCTTATTTAGTTCACAAAAGACAATCACTAAAGCTATGGGGAGGCGAAATAGGAGGTTATAAAATAAACCAGAAGAGAGGCTTGGAGGCCAGAATCAGAGTGGTGGCAGTGGAGAGGAAGCAGGTGGCAAGTGGAAATGTCCTGGGTGTATTCTGCCACAGCTACTATCTTACCTAGTAGCATGTATTTTGAGAGAGAATCAGAAAGCCTATCTATTCCTCCAGCATACCTGTAGACTTCTCAGCTTGGTACTTAATTGTATTTCATAATGATTTATTATTAAGTGCTCATTCTGAGGCCTGAATGCTTAGACATTCCAAAATGTTGAAAAGTCTGGATTTAAAGAGTGTTGAGATATCAACTGTGCTTTTCACTCTACACTACGTTGATAATGAAAGGATGAGAAGAATAGAACAGGAACGCAAACTTACTAATATTTTTGTGTACTGATTTAAGCCTGAGTCCATCTTTATAAATAGTAGGAAAACTTAAAGCTTTTTCTGGGAAATGAATGTCTAGCAGGTTGATTTCTTTTTTTGATGGTTTACTTTTAAGTGAGAAATTTAGGAACAGTTAAGTAGACAATTCAAAATATAAAGGTAAGGTATATATGAGAGGGATATTTACTCATATGGTTTTCATAATTTTTAAATTTGGAAAATTTGCATATTTATTATACAAGCATAAGAAAATGTCTGAACTTGGTGTTGTAAGGATTGGCATATAGACTGAACTTCAGTTTAAAATTTGTAAATATAAATGAAAAATGTTTAAATAAGGGAAAATTTCAATTTTTAGTTAAAAGAAACAAAACAAAAAGTGTATATGAACACTTGTAAAACTTTATCAAACTGTTAGGGTATTTGTTAAGAATCTGGTTGTGTAACGAAATTGCTAAACAGGATGTTAAAGCACTACCAGGAATCTTACACATCTTCAGCATATCAGAAATTGTACACATGTTTAGCTCAAAGTTATAGCTTGTTCAGAAATACTTTTAAATATTGAGTTGGTATTTTATTCCCATAAATACTGGATGCTTTTAAAACAGTATTAAGAACTTAACCTCTAATGTCTCCATATCCTTTGAAGTTTTACCCACAAGTTGTTATCACAAACATGTTGCATATAACTAGAAAAGTTTATTTTTCATATACCTTTGGTAAATGTTGGAGGCAGGACTTTGTTTTTGCTGGTTGTTTACTTGAACTTACACAATTAAATCACAATTAATACCACTAGGAGTAAATTCTAAGTGTTTGTTTCACATGGTTCCTGGCTTTTAAATGTGTCTGAGTTTTAATATAACCCAACTTGTAGTGTGACCATACTGATCATAGCAGTTTTACATTTTGAATGTGTTTATCTCAAACTCCAAAATCAAAGATATATTTTTTATATCACATTAATCTTTGTTTTCATTATTCATAAAAGACCGCAACTCTTTCAGTTTAGGTCTTCTTTGTTTTGATTTAAACATATCCTCTCATTCAAATTTTATGTATTTGTTAGTGTGTATTAATGTAAAAGATAAACTCTTTTTTTCTTTTCTCTGGATTAGAGATTTGCACACGTGTGATAGTTTCTGGTTTCTCTCTCCCTTTTTTCTATTTTTTGCTAGCTTTCATCTTAAAACTGAGTATTTTCATAACTTTTTCTTTCAGTAATTTAATTTTATCAGAACAGGTTAAATATGACTTATTTATATTAGCATATAAATTAATCATGATTCTAACAATTATTTAACAATCCCAGAAAAGGGGGCATTAAATGAATTCACAGATCCAGTTGGCCGCTGCTTGTGACTGAGATGGTGAGAGCTCTATCTCTCAAAGTTATTTTTTTCTCTCATGTTCATAAGCTAAATTTAAATCCATCCTGGAATATAAGAAAATAAAGGATGGTGAATATTTGCTAAAAAAGCAGACAATCTGAAAGGATTAAAATGCTTTAATCAGACAGAAAAAAAAAGGCTTTGGCCACTTGATTAGGGCTGATTTCCACCATCTGCTTATACTTACTGAGGATCTAGCCCTGACTGAACACTAATTTGTGCACTTCCTAGAAATTGAAATCTCTCAGCAAGCAAATTAACAAGAGCAGGGATTCAGCAATAATGGAGCTCCTCGCCTTTTGTTTCTCTCTGACAGATGGACAGGGTGCGCTCAAATTGAATTCAGCTTTAATTGCATTGTGCCATTTAAAATTTTATCTGCTCCACAGATTTTGTTTACAGGTTTTAGGATTCCAAACCTTTGGAAGTTTTTTTTCTCTCTCTCTTTTTTTCAATACCGGGGGCAAGATAAAGAACATTGTAATTCTGTGTGACTGGGAGGTGTTCATTACAACTCCTTGCCCTAAAGGGTGGCACGTTAAGAAAAGGAATTACGTTTTAAAGTCTGGGGCAAATGGGAAACAATTCAAACTATGCATATGTTCAAATATCGGGAGCTCATAAATAAAAGTAACCAGAAATGCTCTGTATTTCAGATCTAAATTAGGAAGTAATTTGCCTTGTTTCAATTAAAGCATTTTAAACTTTGCCCATCAGTGTATCACTGGGAACTGCAAACTCCTGAATTCTAGAGATAAACTTTTTTGTAAATAAATCACGATATTCTAAAATTGCCTTTAGTTTCTACCTGATTGACAGTCTTCAGATACAACTGACTTATATGAACTGTTCTTTTGAGCAGAGGTATAAAATACTAAATCATTTAGGCATGTCCTAAACATTCCAATGAATCTAACGCTGAAGATGCATTTGTTGCAAAATTGCTTGTCAATCTACAAGCCTTTCCTCATAAATCTATGGCTTGGTAGGTACTAAACTCTGACATTTCTGGTGGCAAACAGAGATCCTGAAAGCTTGAATATGCCATCATAAGATTTGATTTGCACCCTATTTATGTGAAGATTGAAGACTTTCGGCTATTGAGCACCTTGCCAGGAATGACTAAATTTGCTCTACAGAAGTCAATAGCTCAGCCTAACAAAGATGGGGAGGGAGGACTGGAGGAAAAGAGTGAATTCTCCAAAGTGTAGAAATTGCTGCTATGTGTTTATTCATAAAGTACATGTGATACAGGCAGTCCTCAGGTTATGAACAAGGTAAGTTCTGTAAGTTTGTTCTCAAGTTGAAGTTATAGGTAAGTTGCAATAGGGACATTTGCCTGTTTCCTGTAATAGCCTCTGTTAAGTGTGAGTTATACATAAGTCAGATGTTTGTAACTCAGGGACTGCCTGTAATGTGTACCCAATAAGCTTCTTAAAAGTTTTTTATCTACTTTAAAATAGTACATAGTTTGTATTTGTTTGTATTCAATTTTATTCCATCATTTCCTTCCACTTAAGACTAATTTGTAAACAGGAGATGAGTGATCTGCCGTGCCTCCTTAGATATAGCAGGGTATACTTTTTTTTATTATTATTACAGTAATCTTTTCTATGCGATTTCCTAAATTATTAACAATAATGAAAACAATCAAAGAATAATATCTAAAGACTTAAAATTAGCTGCTGAATTCTATTAAGATACCATGTAGATTTTGGATAAAGCAATTCCATTCCAGAAAACAGGCTTATGTTTAATCAGAGTGAGTCATTTTAATATTTTTCAGAGGTCTTGGCTAAATGAGGATTTGGAAACCTGGTTAAGCAATCAAGGGTAGGTGTTGTAGAGAAGATCTTAGTTTCGTGAACTTCAGGAAGTGCTCTCCTGATGATTCTTCATTTGCTGTCTCTCCTTATAAGCAGTTGGGAGAAAAGGTATCTGTTGTAAAAGAGCAAAATGTTGTTATCACTAAATAATAATCTAGTTCGTTCTAAAGTTTTTCACTTTTGATGTTTTTTAAACAGGGCTTTGCCGAAAGCAATAGAGAACGCTGATCTATAAAATATACTGCTTCGCCCCTTATGCTCCCCCCTGGGCTTTTCAAATTGTGTTTATTTATTTTATTCTTTTTAGTACTCCGGCTACGTCAAATTAGATTTCTCAGCTTTCTATTCCCCTTGGCTTCCTTACTGCCATTAGCTGCATCTGTGCTTTATTTTAGTTTCTTTCTCAGATGCTGTTCTTTGGAAGGACTAAATTTGCGTTATAATCATACTATTTGAAAGCTGAATGGGCTCTTCAGAGTCTAGTTCAAATTTGTCTTTTCACAGATGAGGAAACTGAGACTGAAGGCTGCCCTGTGAATTGTTGAAAAAGGCCAGAAGTTAAGACCCCAGCTCATGAGTCCCATCTCAGTGAAATTTCTAGAAAAACCAGAGCTCAGACCCCTCTTCCATAACTGCTAGTGCAGCGTTCATTACAGACATAAATAGAAAAAAACACATAAACTGATCACCAAGAGAACAGAATATGCACACATACAAAACAAAAGAACAATCAAGTTATTTTTTTCCATCAGAGGATGGAGTAATGATGACTTCTCACTGCCAATACTCATAATGCCTTCTGCATTTATAAGTCATACCCATAGTTTTCTTTTTGGCTCTTCTAATAGACATTCAGGACCCAGGTCATAAGCATGTATTTGTAGATTCATCGCTTCAAATTTTGGCCATTTTCAAAACCACATGGCCAGATTTGGGCCACTTTTACTTAATTGGGAATTCCATCATAGAGGTGCCAGTCGGAGCACCGAATGAACCTCGTGTGGTGTGCTTGCCAACACTGTGGTTGGGAGCTGGTATGTGCTATCTGTCTCGGGTTTATAGTCTGGTACAATAATGTCATTGCCCCATGTGGCAAATGGTGTAAGCTATTGTAAAACTGTTTGTCTATGTGATTAAGACATAGTTGCAGTGTGTAGCACCAGCCAATTACTTTTTTAATTTAATTATAGCAGAAAAAAGAGAATAGCATAATAGAAATTCTTGTCATAGGGAATATGTAAAATGTAAATTGAAGAGCCATGAAAATTTCATGCATTGGCAGCCTGATTTGTTTTTATTTTCAACTTGTTATAAAGACTGCATTTATTCAATGCCATAAAATAAGACATAGCAGCATTTAGTAATTACTTAGTTCTACATCAAAATAATTACATACTGTATGCACTTGTGATCCCCTTTGCTAAATATGAATGGAGAAATAAACACTTCTGGGCCTGTATCAGTTTTTACTTTTAGACAGTATAAATAAAGCTGAATCTTCAACTTTCAAATTAAAACTGATAACCTTGGGCATTCAAGGTTTTTATAAAGGAAGGGGGGGAAACTTTAGCTTGCCTCAAAACAGGTTGTGTCTCTGGAATGCTTCTGGGACTAAAGAGATCAATTAAGTGTGTATAAACAAACAGTTGGAAAAAAGCTACTAAAACAACAGAGGAGAGAGCTCTCTATTGGGCTCCAGAGGCCTGGGGGAGCGAAGTTTCATTAACTGGATCTGAAGTCCTATGGCCTTCTATAAACAGGCATTAATTAAAGAATGTAAAAAATAAAGTTTCAGACCTTGCAATATGTTAATGATCATATGATTCAGGGCCCGGGAAGGAGAAGAGCAGCAGAGGTCATAAAATAAGCATGAAGCATTTAATATGAGTGCTTGGCAGGGATTTCTGCAAATTAGTTGGTTATTTGCTGGTCCAAAGCAAATTAAGGTGATTTTGCTTCACTTGCTAATTTTTTATGTGCATGCTTGGCAAAATGTTTTTCACAAATGGATGAAGGTTATTGTTAATGGCATAATGAGAAATATTAACATATTTAAATAAACCCCCAAATTCTGACATACAACATAAGCATGCAGTTTTTATTTAACACAGACATTGAAATTCTATTAGGTGCTGAAGATGGTTTTCGATGGAGTTATGAAAAATACTCAGGTTATAATGTTTGGCATAATGAATGCATCTTAAAAACTTTTCTTATGTCTGTATAAGGATTTTTGAAAAATTGTAGGCAATGGAAATATACTCTGTGTGTGTGTGTGTGTGTGTGTATAAAATCTCAACTTGCTTAGAAAATCCACTTTCCTAGTTCATTTGCTTGATGTTGGAAAGGGGAAAAGTAGAACTGATGAAAATATACCTTACAAGTAAGATACTAAATGTAAGGCTGATTATGGTTTTCAGAGGTGACATTTTTTGAGAGTCTGGACTTAGTGACACACAGCCTGCTTTCCTTCTTCATTTACTTCTGTATGCCTATTTTTATTTTCCTTAAAATAAAAAGGCTGAATTACTCCCGTGTATGTATTCCTACTCGATTCTCTTACATGGCTTCATTTCATCTGGATGCTCAAAGTTGACTTTAAATACTGGAGCAACTTCTCTGGAAAACTCTTTTGAAATTACAGCAAAACTGTTCTGTCACTTTAATTACCATGAAGTTGCACAGAAGTACTGAATTTGGCAACAGAGCCTTATATAGAAGGAGGTTCTGGAGTAGGGCGCTACTATTGACATTGTCCTGTTATAGCAATTTTAGAGGGACAAATTGCAGTTGAGAAAATTTCATGACTCGGTAAAATGAGCAATGATGACATCTGTGGATGCGGGTATGTTCATATCTTTGCAGAGCCTTTAGGGAAATAAATATCTCGGAACATTCGGTGAAGTGAAGCTCACTCAATAAATCAACCTGACACAATAACACTTCTGGCACATGAGCCCTACTTCTCCTCAGCACCACCTACCCCTCTGTGTGCCTGTGCTACCAAATGGTGTCTCCCCACAGGCCTCTAAATCAAATCATAGCACACAAATACAGTGAGAATTTATTGGGAATTGGTTTTGTTCGGCAAAAACATTACTTATTAGATGAACTGAAATGATAATAAATTTTGACCCTTTAAGGTCTGAGCCAGCTCAGGCAATGTGCTGGTTGATATAGAGGCATCAGAATTATGTTAAGGGTATTATCTTACCAGGAGCTGTTTTCAGTCTTAGTAGAATTAAATTTCTAATTATCAGCTTAACTTTCCCTTCACCTGCAAATACCATATATATTTTTTAAGTCCTTCAGGATGAAATTGGGACATTTGTTAGTAATATGTAATGTAATAAGAAAAAGCTAACATGTTCGCATGCATGTGTGTGTGTGTTTGTGTATGAAAGCAGCTTTGAATAAATACACAGCAAATACAGGGTAGTTCAACAATGACATTATGGAACTACAAATTTCTATTATAATTAGTAGAATATTATATCTGAGGTAAGAAAGCGAGGAGAATTATATTGACATCTATAGTATTAGAACTCTCCATACATGTGAGGAGATCATATTTATTTGGAGTTCCTATGGGTGAAAGAACAAAACAAAACCGAGAAACTGAAAGAATGTTAATTCTTCTTACTAGGGGGGAAATAACAGCTGGTTTCTATTTTTGTTATAAATTTCTTTCACTAGAGATAGATCTGTAAGAGGAACCATCTTCCTACCCTTAAATGTTTGTAGATTTCCTTGGGAAAAAATACTTTTCTACAAAAAGTTCAAGGGAGAATTTTCAAATTGAATGTGTTTACAAGTGTCCAGGTTACAAAGTAGTACGATCTATTCCTTGTCTTTTATACAAAGTGTGTGTTGTTTCTGTACGTGCTTTTTTTCTGTATGTGATTTCCTAATTAATTATAGTCCATATAATTACCTTGCGATGTAATATTTCCTGTTTGTTTACTTGCTAAGTGAGTCACTTTTTACCACAAATATGCCTTAGGTGATACTGAAAATCTTTCTGGCGGGAAAATTTGGACATGAAATCATTAAACTAAAACACATGGCATTTTCAGTGGGAATTATGGGTACTAAAAATTTGGTTAGTGCTTAAAATCTTTGTCACCTGCCAAATTTGTAGTAGTGATGGTATGATATAATATGTGTTCTTGGAAAGAAAAAAGGTAAGATTTTTACAATGGCTATAGTTTCACCTGCTTATAGCTATTATGATCTATAAGAAATAATTCTATTATGTATTTTTATTCAACTAAAAGAAACCTTAGGTAGCCTTAAATTATTCTTTAATTAAAGCAACTTTAATTTTGTATTATATTCTGATACCAAAAAAACCCCTTAAGTACTACAATTCTGTCGTCTTTGTGAAGATTATAACAATATTCAAAGAACTGGGGCAGTTTTGAAGTCACCTGTAAAATTAAGCAATTGGTTATTATAAAATCTAAAAGGTAAAAGATATTTCTGGACATCAAGTCGTCCATTAACAGAAGAAGGTATTCCAGAAATGGAAATGCTTATTCCTTTCTGAAAACTTCTGAGGAAAACAAAAGTCCACAACTTGTTTGGAGTGTTTATGTCTGATAATACTTTTCAATATTTTCATAATGTTTATCTTAACGTATTCCTGCTATAATTGATTCATTCTGATAACTTTCATATAAACACCTACTTCATGCCAGTTACTATGGTACGCTATGTACACGCATTTTTGCAATTTGGTCCTTAATAGGACATCTGTCTTAATAGGACAGATACTCTGGCCTCCATATTCAAGCTGGAAGGTTGAAAGTGGAAGTAGTTCAATATCTTGATCAGGGTTATGTATCATATGAGGAACTTGAAAAGTATACTGAGCTTTTCAAAACCTGAATTGTTTCAGTTTTTTGTTTTTTCTCAGTAGTCCTTACTGCCCCCGGACCATGTATTATCCTGTATTAGGCATCAGACTAGGGGCACATAGTGGTGAATGCTATGGTTTTCTTTAAGTTAATTTGAAGGAATCTGACTCTGAATAAATGATTTGAGTATAGAATGAGAATGCTGTGGGATCATAGGCAGAGGGTTACCAGCCCTTCCTTAGAGAGACTCAAAGCCTAAGACAGAAGCTAGAAGCCGAACCAGGTCATGATGTGTAAGTAAAAGGCAAAAGAAAACAAGAGATCAAAAAATAAACACAGTGCAATGTGAGAATAGCAAGAAGTATTGTTAAAGGATTGTATAAGATTTGGGAGAAGCATTAAGAGGTTTAGGTAGAAATGTGAATTTACTCCTATCTTTGTAGCATGTTTTAGGTCCTTGAGGCCCATTAGGGTTGTGTCTTTTGCTCAAAAATCTTCACTTCTTTATATTCTGATCCTTTTTCTTGGTAAGTGGAGAAGCCAACCTAGACATATGCTTCTAAATAAAAAGATAGAATTTGCAGGGAATTATGATGTTATCTCACTTCACACTCTTATTTATATTACTTGGTAATATTTTTTAAAGTTAATTAACTGGGAATTCAAAGAATGGTTTGTTTGATTTCTTGACATTTTCTTTTAACCATTTATGGCTATGGTTTAAATAGATTCTAAATATATTGTTTCTTAGCAAGTTTTAAAATAAGGTTAACATTATTAAGGAATTAAGATCTTCTACCCTACAAAATGCAGTAATGTCCTTTTAAAAGGAATTATGCTTTTTGGTTTTTGGTGTTACCATCCAGTTATAAAGATGAGAAACTAAGTTTTTGTATTTGAATGTTGATCCATGATTTAAAAATTAGTATTAGGAATTCTTCTTCTGTTTACCTTTTCTAAATGATGTTCACTATATTTTAAAAGGAAATCAGTAAACTAACGTCACCATGACAAAACAGTTTGATATGGGGATATAGTACCAATTTGCCCAGGATTTGGTCAGTCCTGGCCCTTGCAAGGCCCCCGTTGGTTTTGAATAATGCATACTTATACGCTTGTAAGAGTTGTACAGGAAGACTGAAGTTTGAAGGTTTGGGTGAATCTGAGTATTAAACCCGTAGCTGTACAGGGTATCTCATTGACTCTTAGTTTTCTAACCTCTAACATGAACAGGCAGAGAGCATGGAGATCATTTGACTGGCTAGGTTAATATCCAGCCTGTCCCACTGATTAGCTCTGGGACCTTGGGAAAGTTACTTAACTTCTCTAACCCTTTGTTTCAAAAATAAAAAGGATAGCAATTTGACCTATCTCACTAATTATGGTAAGGACTGAGTTATGGCACTTGAAAAATTTAGCAAAATGCCTGCCTCATAATAAAATCTCAAAAATGTAGGGTTTTTTTTTTTTTTTTTTTTTGTAGAGACAGAGTCTCACCTTATTGCCCTTAGAGTGCCGTGGCCTCACACAGCTCACAGCAACCTCCAAATCCTTGAGCTTAGGCGATTCTCTTGACTCAGCCTCCCAAGTAGCTGGGACTACAGGCGCCCGCCACGACGCCCGGCTACTTTTTGTTGCAGTTTGGCAGGGGCTGGGTTTGAACCCGCCACCTGCAGCGTATGGGGCCGGCACCCTACCCACTGAGCCACAGGTGCCACCCAAATGTAGAGTTTTTTTAATGCATCATTAGAAATGAAGAAGTTTTAAGACCAGAATGATACTATGAGTTCCAGCTCTGGCTCTCCCACTCGTTAGCTGTATATCCTTGTTCTAGTCACTGACACTTTCTAAAACCCCAGCTTTCTCACTTAAAAGGAGCTCTTGCTGGGTTGAGGAGTAACTGAGATATTCAGGTGGCTAGTTTGTTTTGCATTTGCCCTTTAGTCAAGAGCAAGGCATCTGCAAGTTTGGAAGGAGAGAAACTGAGATGGCAAGGATGTCTTGGCCTGGACATTCAATTCATATTCTCTTTCCATTTTGAAATCCTCTATGGAATCTTCTATCACCTATTATTTCTTTATTTCTTCCTTTTCTTTTTTTTTTTAATCTTAAAGATTTAATAAGGCAGCTTTTGAATGAAAGTAAAAACAAGCTCATTTCTCCAATACATACATATTCCCACATCCTTCCCTCCCCAAAAATTCAATTTAAAGATACGGAATTTAGTCATGTAGGTAAAACTGGCTAACTAGTTTTACTCTTTATTCTAATTTCTGCTTAAGGATACACCGCTTTTGATTAACATTTAAGCTAACCATTAAAAATGTATTTTTCTTAATATGTTTCATACTCATTTAATTGAGGAAGTGAATTCAGTTGAATCAAAGGAGATCACCACAGAGGCCCGAAGCGTCCAAGAAAGGGACTCTTCACAACAATATTTTTGGTAATATAGTGTTTTTCAGATCTCAGATTATTCCATTTTGTTCTACTTGCCTATTCTATTCATTCTGTCCTCTCTTCTTTCATGGAGAGTCAGGTAAAGTTAATACAAGTTCCCCTAGTTCTAGTAATGAATATTAATATTTATTCCCCACTGATTGTGGCATATCAACAATGAGAAAAACAAACATAGGATCTCCAGACTTTTTATTTATTTATTTATTTATTTATTTATTTATTTATTTATTTAGAGACAGAGTCTCACGCTATTTATGGCCCAGGCTAGAGTGCTGTGGTGTCATCCCAGCTTACAGCAACCTCAAACTCTTGGGCTCAAGCATCCTTCTCAGCTTCCTAGAGTGCTAGGATTAGGTGTGAGCCATCACACCTGGCCAGGATCTCCAAAATAATATGAGGGCTAGATGAAGTAGAATGATGGCTCATTACCATGTATGTCTTTATGGTGACTTGCTTATAGAGTTCCATTTAATAGAGGGTGATACTGGGCATAAGATGATTGTGGGTTGAATATATATAAACATCTGACCAGACTTAACTCTCAACTTAACATCTTACTTTTAAATTCTTACCATTTGGGTTCTATAGTATATTTTTGTTTAATCAATAGTGTATAAAATTATTTTCACGATTTATTCTCTTTTATCTAATAAAAGTATCCTTTGATTTTGAGAAAACCTGAAACAGTCATCATCTTCAGAATAATATATAGACGATTGATAATCATTTCTTGTGTTTTTTTTTCCAGCCCAGATTCTAGGAGTGAGTGAGTGTTTGTGTATGTGTGTGTGTGTATTTTAAAGGTCGTCTTTCTTTTAAGCACACAATTATCTTTGTTCTGCTTTGAGTTACACTTGATAATTTTTATTTACACCATGGTTTTGGAACTCAGAAACCAGAGCATATGTCACTTATTCAGGAAAATTTACTGGAGATAGAATTTATAGGAAATGTTAAAGAAGTATTAGGGTGGTCCCAATACCATAATCTAGTAAGGAAGAAATATCCACAGAATAAGAGGCTAAGAAGAAATATGATTGAAAGGAAAGAAACATTAGAGGAGTTGTGCCAAGAAGTGATAATATAGTAAGAGTGTCCCTCAGTGAAGGGGAGGGTGAGCTATCTAAGGGCCACACTAATGGTATAACTAAATATATATGGTTTAATGGTATAACTATATATACCACATATAAGGGTGGCTCGGGATGAAGTACTAGCCAGAGCTAGACTTTAACAATCCTAACCTAGGCTTGACTGATGGTTGAATATGTGAAATGAGCAAGCTGTATTGGAGTAATCTGCTTCTCTACACTCTTAAATAACTTGTGGTTTACATTAATATGTTTAGATGATACTTCTTTTGCTCCTAAAAATATTATAAATCCATTTAAGTTTAAATTCACTTGGAGAGTTAGCCCTTTTAAGAACAGTTCCAGAGTTAGACAATTAGAATAAGTTATTGGGAAAATAATGGTTCAATGTTAGTCTCAGGAGATAATATTTATTCATTTAGTATAAACTAGTGTTACATATCCCAAATAGCAAATGGGTTGTATTAGGACAGCTGCTTGCACAAGCTTGGGCAGCTAGTCCTGAAGAATCTATACTAGACTAAAGGATAATCACCATAATATGTTTGAGGTAGTTTTGGCCCAATATATGCTAACACACGTATATGTTATCTTGGGAAGTATCTGCAAACCATTGTCATGTCAAGATTGGAGTCAGCTATTTTGTTATTGGTTATTTCTAGGAAAATAATGAGTCGTTTGAAGACCTAATAATTTGGAGTTTTGTTTGGCAGATTTTATGTTCGTATGTTGTTGATGCGGATCATTTAGCCTACACTTCAATTACTGGGGGCTCCATGAGCTGTTTTGTAAATTTGGAGATAGTTGCTTTGATCCAGCCATAGAGTAAAATAAGAACACCTAACTAAACAGCCTTTCATCTTCCCTCAAAGCAAGAAATAAAAATAATCATTCAAAGTAATGCTCTTCGAGTTTCTTAACTTTTGATTTTCCTGATCACCTGGACGTTACCAGCATTAGTGTGACTCACAAAGCCAACTTGTAGTAGAATCTGTTCCATGTAAGAAACACGGAATTGAATGAAATACATTTGTCAATTACACTTTCTGGTGGCTTTCCTGACAATCCTTTTATTCTCACAGTATTTAACTCTCAATTTTTGCTTTTAACTTTCTATGCTATGTAATAAAAGAGGCTTTTCCAAAATACAACATCTTAATTACCAGAAACAGAGAGTGTCCAAAAAAATGTAGACATGTTTTAAGAAAGGAAAAAAAAACTCTATTAAATTTGTATTACTCAAAAACAAAAAATGAATACAGGTCACCTTGAGCACCTCTTTAATTGTAGAAGTCAAGTGTAACTTGAGTATTACAAGCTTGACTTCTGCTATTACAGGAGGTGCTCAAAGTGACTTGCATTCATCTTTTGTTATTGGCATATATTGAATAATACAAATTTAATACAGTTGTTTTCTTTTTTAAAAATGTATATATATATTTGTTTGGCGTTCTTTATATTTATTAAGCCTCCATGGTTATGCATGATGCCCAATGCCAAAGAGTGAAACTCTAAAGTTATCAGAAGAGTTGTGCTGATTCCTCTTTCTTTTTTTCCTTCAAGCTTCAAAATTCTAATTCTTGGGCTTTAGGAAACATTTAGAAGTTAGAATTGTTGCCATTGGTTTTAGTGGGACTTCTAGAGATGCCTCAGTCAAAAACTTCCATGCATTGAGCAAATCCATGCAGTGCAATCACTAAAAGGTATGTATAGGTTTGACTAGAGCGTTCATTTGTTTTTCTTTTGCACTGTAAGAAGAAAAAAAAGTCTGTTTCAAATCCTATTTGTCCCTTATCTCTGTTTGTTCAGTTGTTTTTAATATCACATACTGAAAGAATTTCAATGGCAGTTTCGCCATGAAGTCATTTGTTATCCTTCAGCAGGCCTTTGCCTACTGAATTGTAAAGCAGTTCTGACTATTTGCATCCTCCAGATGGAGCGGCATATAAACACTCCCAGATATTTCTGGTAAGTATGAAAAAATATCTTATTTGTCCTTTCTGTGAATAAATAAGAGAATGTCAAATTTTATAGACTAATAAATTTGTATGCCGGCACTGACATTGAATCTCTCGTGGCCTGCAATGGCACAGGCCCTGAGAAACACAGTTTTGTTTTTTTTTTTGTTTGTTTGTTTCAAATGAATACTAAGTCAAATAGAAGCTCAATAAAAGCCCGAATATGATTGCATTGTTGATGTCTGCCCAATATTCTAATTCAGTTGCAGTATGCCATGAGGAAATGTAATTTACATGTTTCCCAGGCTTACAACACAACAGTCACACACATATACGTACCCCTGTCAAAGAGAACCCCCCTTAATAGGGTTGAAATGCCTCTTAGCATTTAGTCTGCAACAGCTTCCCTTCCCACTAAACTTAACATTAACTCTCTTAATGTACTCTTAGTGATATGAAAACAGGTGATAGAAAAAGGCAACTTAAATATATGACTTTTTAAATATAAAACTTTTAATACATGTGTAGCGATTAACTTATATGCACACATGTAATAGACTCAGAAACAATACATGGAATAAATCAAATTGCGTCAGTTGTAGCAAATCTTTATACACTTTTCCAATTTAGGATTAAATGTATTACTTATATTTAAATTGATACGCATAATGTACGGTGTCTAATCTTCATATTCAGTTAAATAATGAACCACTGCAGTCTAGGCTGTGAATGACAGTTTAATACTGCTTTTACACTTGCCAGTTTTCATATTCTATCTCCTAGTTTCTTTCTAAATTAAATGCACTGTGCTCTAAACAGAGTGAACTCTTATATTTTACAAAGTAAGGACAATTAAATAACTTTAGAGGTAAATATGTATATTAAGCAAGGCAAACTTTACTTTGCTTACTTTACTCATGTGAGGAAAAGGAGTCTTGTGAACTCAATACAGATTGTTTTCTACACTGATTTTTTTGAAGAAAGAATTTTAATAAGTAGTACTTAATATTTCTTTGCTTTCATTGGTGCAATTAAAATAGAACTTAGTATCATATTGGTCAACATTGATTTCTAGAGAATAAATTTTCCCAAATGAGTTGTAGTTGAATGAAAGTAAATCTGAGATAAAATATTTAAAATCGATTTTAATAATTGTTCAAGATGGATTTGGAAACATAAATTCTATGTAAGTTATTACAAAAGTGTGTCTTTATGCATGTTTTTTAACTACAAGCTGTGAAAAACATTTAAAATCCAACTTTGGTACATTATTTTGTTTACAGTACATTAGCCGTACCCTCTATCATATGTCCTTAATTTTTTAAAAGTAGCCACATAAAATTAAAGTAACAATGTCATTTATGTTTTATGGACAGATAGAGAGATAGAAGGAGTGTGTGTGTGTGTTCAGTAAAGTGTGCTATAGCAAACAGTACAAAGATATTTCTTTATGCATTTGATTTTTTACATTTGAGAAATTATCAATTGATACTAAATTAATTGATTCAGGTTATACGTGTTTGGACAACTGTATATGTATACATATACCTTACACACATGAAGAACGTACAATGCATCAAAGCCACAGCTATGGCCCAGAAGCTCTCAAGTAGACTGATAGTCTGTGTGGACTAACAGAATATATGAATTAAAAGGACATTAGTGTATCTCTAATCCAACCACCTTGTTTTATAGATTATTATCAAATAGACTTCCAGAAAAGTTAAAATGGTAAACTTGAACTAGATCTTATATCTATAATTCTAAATCTTGACATCTTCCCTCCACTCTGCCTCTTTGATTCTGGCATCAGTGAATTGCTTTGGAAAATTCATGATAGTAGTGGCCTGATACTCGCTTGTTTGCCAAAGTGCAGGAGCAGTTACTCTGTATACACACACATGCATATCTATCTACACACACATATGTAGTGTATATGGCATATACACTGTACTACGTGTATATATATATATACACACATACACTATGCAAATATAGACGTGTGTGTATATATACATATACTATATCAATACCAGCTAAATGAAGTGTCACTAAATTCTAGACTCCCCTGTCTCAGTATATTTCAAAAAATAGTTCCAACGTGGTCCTATTTGAAGCTCTTTTCAATTACTAAGTCTTCCAAACATTTATCTTTTGTTTATTGACATGAGCCTCCCAGATTTCCGCTCCTTTTGTTTAGCTGTAGTAAATTTGGCATTAAAGGATGATATTCAATCCTTGCTTCCTTTATAGAGTTGCACCAAAGTCAATGAGAATTTTACACAAAAAATCAAGAATAAACTATGGCCCTGAAGTCCTCATTTCAGACAGTAGAACAGACCCACAAGACTAAGTTCAGTGGTTGGTAAGGGGCTCGTGCTAAATTTAACATTGCAGAAGAGTTTCCAGCTGTTGGCTTGCTAGGAAGGAGGAGAGCTGTTTTTATGACTGATTACTGTCCTCGGGAGAAAGAGGGAAGTGGAGCGATGCTACGTCTCTCCAATCCGTGGAGGGCTGCGCATATTCCACAGAGCTGATTTGCGAAGGCTCATAACTTTAATGTTTCCCTTCATGAGTTGTCATGACTCCAGGCTTTGAAAATCCCAAGACCTAGGAAGAGAAGGTCAGGAATATGTCTAGCTAGAAATGTAGAAAATTCTATAAGAAAGTAAGGTTACCTTTTTAAAAATTTTATGCCGATGAGAAGTCACTTATGGTTTGTCACTCTAGCTAACGTAACACATCTAGACTGTATTTGCCAGCTGTACTTAAAGATCTTGGTTTTATGTTTTTAAAAATGTCATCTCTTCCTTCAATCACTTGTAAGTCCCCTGTAATCTCTTTTTAATGTAAGCATGCTGGAGTTTTCCCTTTTGTTTCCTGCCCTTGCATTATTTACTTTGATCTGCTGTGAGAAAATCTGAAAGCGTGTTGTCCTAAATGCTAGCATCTCACCGACAAGATTTGAGGCCTTGTAGTTCACATCGAAGAAAAAGGCTCTTGTGTGAAGACGCAGGTTTTGTTTAGTTCTCTCTCCCTGGTGGGAGCCTTAATTGCATTTTCTCTCTCTCACAGTGGCTGGCTAAGGAGTGCCTGCCTTCCCTGCTGATGCTGAAGTTTTCAAGCTCTATTACTCTGTGACGGAGAAAATTCCTTGGTCCAGGAAGAAAAGGGTCAGATTAAAATGAAAAGTGTTTAAATAAGTATTGTCAATTTACTACGCATAATAAACAAAAAGAAGAAGAAATAATAGAAAAGCTCCCCCCCTCCTAAAATTCTCAGAGAAGTTTTATGTTACCCAGTTGATAAAATATCAGATTCGAAATAGTTCATAAAGGCTCAGACCTCAGGGCAAAGAGATTGGACTTATTAATAAACAGTAAACTCAAGATATTATTAATTTCTGTCCGTTCTTAGCCATTCTTAGATAATTAAAATATATACATATTCCAAGGGCTATTTCTGGAGTAAACATTATATATGGACATATATACCATTTTCAGAGATGTCGTAAAGATCTCGAGTTATTATCTTTTTACTTTCTATTATGACTCACTGAACAAACAAGCAATAACCTTGAATCATTAGATCTGAAGTGAATATTTTCATCTGTTTCTCTTCTGAAAGTGCACTTCGCCCCCCTGGCTTTGAGGCTGGAGCTGCCATGTCTCCTTCCACTGGCTGTATTTCCCATCCTGAGAGGAGGCAAGGCATTAACAGCAACTACTTAACATTTTCAATTCTATCTCAGATATAGATCCTATATTGATCTGCATTCGTAACAATGCTTGTTTATTGTTTGAGGCTTAAATGTTTTTAATGCACATATGCATAAGCTAATTGTATTTTTTTGCTATCTCAACTAAAATGGATTATTCAAGCATATATTTCATTTTGCAAGGCTTAATTTTTTTCCTATTGCTTACTATCAAATTTTACATTGGGCTTTTTGCTGCCCTTTTAACTTTTCCCTTACTAAGCCCTGTTCTTTCTCTCCTTCCTTTCCTTCCTTTACAGGCTCCTTATACTCACACTTGCCCTGTTCCACACTGCTATTTACCAAGGCCTGCCACTCATGGTGCTCCCTGAATGGTCTGATTTCTGGTACTTGTCTGCTATTGAGTTGAGAGGGTCATGCCTGTCCAGGGATAAGAGTGGGACTTTGTGATGCATAGTTAGGTGGACAGTGCAAAAAACAGGTAGAAGTAGCATGAGATTGGTTGGTTGAGAAGGGAGCAGGGGAGAAAAGAGATATTAGGAGGCTAAGTATGTGAAAAGAAGAAAGATGCTGGGTGAGAAGAGGGAAGTTACCTTTCTAAGGGTTGGGAGTCTGGATTTGGTTTCTGATCGTAACCTCTCATTAGTACTCACTGGGCCTTTTAGGCTTTGTGCAATGTGCTGAGCCCAGTCAACAGAGACTTTTCAGCTATATTGAAAAGCAGTGATCCAACACGCGAAGTGAAAACATCTCCTTGATACAAGAGTACACACGGCTTTAAGAACACGTTAACATTATAAGACAGACAGGATTGTCATTAAAAACTGCGGCCCCCTCCCAAGCCTGGGCCTTGCTTTATCATTTTCAAACTGGATAGCAATGTAAAGAGAACCTTCGACAAAAACTAATGTAAGTGTGTCATATATGTTTGAACACTGGGCTTTTTTTGTTTTGTTGTTACCTTTGGGATGGTGCTTTTTAAATGTTTACAGTCATCACAGTGGCTGCCAACAGGATTTAACTTTTTCTTCACTGGATGATTAGAAGATGACATAGAAGATATACTTAGATAATTTCGTTCTTCCTAGTGAATGGGAAATAAAATAAAATTAAAGCATATGACAAAAATACAAGAGGATGTCTTATCAATTTTGAGGAGGGCATGTGTTTGACTTGGAGAATTTTATATCTACTTGAACCCTTACTAATTTTGTGGTTCAGATAGACTCCTGTTAGAGCTGTCAAAATTGAAAATAAGTAACAAATTGCATTTTTCAAAGAGTTCAGAGGACTTTGTTGGCATTATTTTATTTCCCCTGAATCCCAGTACATGTTTTTATAAATGCTTTTTAAGGATTTTCCTTTTTTCTAATGCCCATCACTACTTATTTTAGTAGGAAGAAGAATTGTTAATTAGGATCTATATTTTGCTGAAGTCTTAGAACAGATCTAGATAATTCAGCAAGTGGTTATTCTATTTATCAGCACATTTTATTATGGTAGAAATTCTTTATGATAAAGGCTGGGGAACCTGATTATTTTGTTAAATAGGTCAAGAAATGGATCAGAAAATCTGCAGGGGATTTATCTCTGTTTCTAGTACTTCATAATGACAAAATTTCCTTGGCTAATGAGCATGTCTAGAGGAATTCTAATACATAAAGAAAAGGGTAGAAGAGGGCAGTGGACTTCTAAGAGAATTGGTATAATTGCAGTGATTGAATTCAAAAGATTGGAAATAGTTTGAGAAGAGTAAAAAGCAATAGGTTGGCCCCAGTTTGTTAACCCAATGATACTCTATTTTCTTAAGTGCGTGGGTGTGAATTACATGAACAAAAGTGAAAATAAGCCATTTTTGCGTACCAATTCAGAACTAAAATAATGAAATTTTCTATAAAATAAAAAAATAGCCATAAAATAAAAGTAGCCATAAAATTTCCTACTTTCTTTTTCTTACAAGAGTACCACTGTTGTTCTGACTTTATTCTGGTGCTACATTTAATTTTTCACACATTGCCTGTGAATTCATTTATTGAAACACTATTTACTGAGCCCCTACATGGAACAGGCCCTTATCTTGCTGACAAATAGAAGTTGTACTAGTCAAAGACATCTTAAAACCTGAGAGATTGGAAATCAGGACAAACATACTCCTCCCCAAATACTGTGTAAAAGGATGCCTCACCTTCAAAACACAGATTCAAATTTACTATACTGTCTCCATTAACTATGAAGGCGCAACCTAGTTTTACTTTTATGCAAAAACTTGCATTATCTTTAGGTTTTGTTTCTTAATTTTGGAGATTAAGGAGAATAAGAAGAATCTTATTAAGGAGAATAATAAGAATCTTAGGAGAATAGGAGTCCTTCTAGGATAACAATCAACCTATGTTAGTGAGTAAATACAGTAGAGTTAATGTTATCCTGTTTTGTTTTTTATTTTTAATACCTCTCAAAAAGAAAAAAATACCACCCTTAAGTACAACCTCAATTAGATTCTGTGTTTTTCTTTCATATTTTCTTCAATTTATTCTTTAAATGCCAGCTCCACCAACATGTTTCTGGGAAACTTTCCCTCCCAATCTCTCGAATCAATAAATATACCATAGAAAAGTATTTAAATTTCAGTTACCCCTCTTAACACTTTCCCTTATAACCTACTGTAACCATTCATTCTCTAAAGCAGCGGTTCTCAACCTGTGGGTCACAACCCACAGGAACTGTATTAAAGGGCCACAGCGTTAGGGAGGTTGAGAACCACTGCTCTAAAGGCGGTCCGCCTGGGGGTGTGGGAGGTATCCCTTGTGCTTGTTACCATCGCTGCATTCTGGTCTCCTGGCTCCAATCTGATCCATAAGAATTCAGGAGATATTTCTTTCATTAATTCAATACTCCTATAATGACTGCTTAAATTCTTTTATTTTGGGGACTTCTATCTATTTATCCTTTGGTAAAAAAACAATAAGTAGGGGTCTTGATCTTGTTTGTGTATGCAACAACTAAATTTTATGGCTTCTTTCTCTGCAGGAATATTTAGAAGACGTTTTCTAAGACTTAAATTGTACGTTTAGGTTCACAATGAGAATGGAAGGTGATAATGGTTACCCATTTCACATTACTTTTGTTCATCTCGTACTGTCTTTTTTAATTTTTTTCATGAAGGCATCACTAAAGATCAAATATGGTATCTTTATGTTTTGCTGTTAGACCCCCCAAACCCTCATATGTCCTCACCTTTCTGGTGATATCATCGTAACTCTTTTCAGCGTGGCAGTGTACGAATGTGTGTGTATGTGTAAGTGTGTGTGTGTGTGTATGTGTGAGTGTGTGCAGCCGCGGGTTGGTCTTCTGAAGCGAAGCCTTTATCTGTGTTGTTATCTTTCACTGTCAATGTCAGTCTCTTATTATTGATCCTTCCCTTATTCACTGTCAATGCCAGGTTCTTCTTATTGATCCTTCCCATGGTAATGGCTTGAGGGATTTTGAGAAAGGATATTTAAAGAAACTTTTTTTTGGTGGGAGAAGCCTTAGTTGGAGGAAATTAGATGAAATAATGGCAGTGTTGGCTAAGAAATCCTGTCCACTCAACTCTTACATTATTTGCATGCAATAATACATTTCAAATATACACAAGGGACTATCAAAAATAAATATGTTACACTTCGATTTTCTAAGTACCTGCCAGGTTATACGCTGTGGGGGAAAGCAGATGAACAAGGATTATTAAGGTAGTTTCTGATGCAGTATTGCTTATAGAAGATTCGCAAATACATGAGTAGCTTTAATAAAAGACTATTTGATACACACTTTACCAGTAGTACACATAATTGGATATTGAGACAATTGGAAGGATAAGAAAATGAACATTTGTTTTCTAATGAAATATTTAAGAAAAGTTTTGGAGAAGAGGAGCAGGCATGAGTGGAATGTGTCCATCATCTATAGCAGTTTTCAACCTTTTTTGTCTCACAGCATGTTTGAACTTCTGTGTTAACTAGTAAAATTATGTTGATAAAAAAGAGTGAAAAAAACCAATATACTCACTGTGCTTTGAACTTCTTTAGTAAATAATTTAATGGATGATCTTCAAACATTTTCATGGCACACCTAAGATCCTCTCAGGGCACCAGTGTACCATGGCGCACCTGTTGAGAATCACTGACCTATAGGCTGATGTGACAGTGAAAGACTTTGGAGACCCAATTTATTGAGCAGTGACTGTCTGCTTGAGAAGCTGGTGCTTATTGTGGTAATCGGTGTGACTTCGTGGAACCTTTGTGAAGATGGTGTGATTTGATCTAATTCAATATTTACAAATACGTATGTGTATAATGGTTTATCAATCTTTTGTGTAGTCTGCATCAGAAAACAGAAATAAATAAACAACGCTATAGTAAACTTGGGTTGCTAACATGCATCTCCAAGACACATTTTGTTCAGTTTGGGCACATGCATTAGGAATCAGATTTCTATATTTATTATTTTTTTGAGACATGGTCTCAGTCTTCTTGCCCAGTGTAGCTCCCAACACCTCAAACTCCTGGGTTCCAGTGGTGCTCCTGCCCCAGCCTTCTGAATAGCTGAGACTGCGGTTACCTGCCACCATGCCTAGATAATTTTTTTGTTTTAATTTTTTTTTTCGTAAAGATGGGGGTCTCACTCTTACTCAGGCTTGTTTTGAACTCCTGAGTTCAAGGGATTCTCCCACCTCGGCCTCCCAGAGTTAGAGGTAGGTGTCATATTATAATGGAAATTTCAAAGAAAAATCATGATATTTGCATCTTTTGAGAATCCTGAAGAGCCGGCTTCTCTGTTGGCAGGCAGACAATGGTGTAGAGTTGAGTAACAGACGCCCCTTTCCGTGGGACCTGTTTGCGTGTTTACTGTGATCCCTGCAGAGTCTGCCTGCTCCCTGCCTGGGTTTCAAGGCATTTGAGTTTGTACCTTTATCATAACCTAATGAGCCAAAGGGAAGAGAGAGTCAAAGTTTCAAACTTAACTTAGGCATTGACTTCAGTAAAGTGGGTATTTTTACAGGCAGAGTCAGAGGTCCAAAAAAGTTCATGTGCCTTATTCAGAACACATTTTGCTTTGACATTTCCTGCTTTCTATTTTCTAAATTATATGGTTGTTCTTTTTCCAAATAGATGGCCATGAATGAAATCAAGTTTTCATTGAAAATCCAAAATTAAACTTTTGAAACCTTGTCTCTTATCATTGCCTTTTAGAAACAATGTATACGTTCTATACATGTTTTATGTTAAATTTTTGTATTTTCAGCATCTCTCTACGCTACGAAAAGTTTGACTTACAAGTAACAGAATAGAGGAATCAAAGTTAAATTTCATAAAATAGCATCCAAATCTTGTTGATAAGATAGGAGCAACTTTCTTTACTAAATCAATTTATTTAAAATGGTAGAATGGAAATATCATAGAGAACTCCAACTTTCTGGTATCAACATTTGCTTAGTAGTCAGCTGATAAATGAATTGTCATGTTAGGCCAACGTCCCTCCAAAAATAATCCTATGGAGTATAGTGGAGTAAATATATTGTTTCCAAGTTTTATTTTTTTGGAAATGGTGCTCTTACAGCAAACAAATATGTGAAATTCTAGGAGGATCTCACTATGTACCATAAGAGATACACTTAAAGGATATTATTGCTACATAAATTATTATCATTATTATTATTATTATTGTTTCTGAGACAGTCTCATTGTGTCACCCTCGGCAGAGTGCCATGGCATCACAGCTCACAGCTACCTCAAACTCAGGCTCAAGTGATTCTCTTGCCTTAGCCTCTCAAGTTGCTGAGACTAAAGGCACCCACTACAACACTGGGCTATATTTATTTATTTATTATTTTTTGAGACAGAGTCTCACTATGTCAGTAGAGTGCTGTAGTGTAACTACTCACAGCAACCTCAAACTCTTGGGCTTAAGCGATTCTCTTGCCTCAATCTCCCAAGTACGTTGGGACTACAGGCACCCGCCACAATGCCCGGCTATTTTTTGGTTTTAGTTGTTGTTGTTGTTTGGCAAGACCAGGCTGGGTTTGAACCCACTGGCTCTGGTGTATGAGGCTGGCACCCTAGCTGCTGAGCCACAGGTGCTGAGCTGTGCTATATAAATTAGTAGAGGAAAGTTGCAGTTTACACTTCTTTATTATAAGAGGAAGTTTTTATGGTAAATAAACTATTAAAAAGAAGACAAGAGTTAAAGCCTTTAAAAACTAGATTATTTACTACATTTTTCAACTTAAGCTTTTTCTAAAATTGAAAGCATTTGGTCAACATTATAAAGCTATAATCCACAGAAATTTAATTAAAGAACTACTGAGGGTTCTCACTGGCCACTGAGGGGAAACTTGAAAATGTAAATCACAGGAGTTCATTGCTTAGCATTTACTCTGTGGTCAAAGAGAAAGATCAGAAAAAATATGTATCTTAAAATATTAATTGCATTTGAGTAACATAAAAATTAAAGTATCAAAAAATTAGAAAGAAAACGAATTAATTGCCAGAAATCTGTCTTCCAATTCTCATTCTATTACTGGTAGAAAAATCTACTCTTTTGGGACAAAGATGGTTTTTTTTTTCTTGGGTCAACTCAAACATTATTTTTATTTATTTATTTATTTATTTATTTATTTTTATTAAATCATAGCTGTGTACATTGATATATTCATGGGGCATCATTCGACAAAGATGATTTGTAAGGTCCAGTTTTAATACTTAAAGTTTTATTTTATAGTTTATTAACTTAATAATTCATTTGTACTGAACACCAATGTTGAGACTAGTGGGAACCAGATAACACAAAAGAAACAAAAAAACTGCATCTTGTTGATGATACGGATGGAAATAAATAAATACGCATTAAATCATTCAACTTACATATTGTTTCTGGAAATAGAAAACCTAAAAACTAAGGGAAAATACAACTGTACTCCACAAATCTGGAGTTTGACTTTTTGGATGTGTTCTTAGTTTTTGAAACGGTTGACATATATAGATGCAGTCATGCGGCCACTATAATTATAAACAGAGTCACATAGTTTGTTAAAAGCAGGCTAGGATGTTGCAATGAGAACACTTCTTTCTTATTCATACCTGATTTCCTAGAGTAAGGGAAATGATACTAAGTTTGAATCACACCTACAAGGTACCGTGAAAATTTTGTCCATTTAATCTTCATGATAACCGTATGATGTAGATACCATTATTGCCGTTATACTAAGGAGAAAACGAAGACTTATTGTTCAAGTTTCATAGCAGCTGGATGGAGAAAGGCTCCAAGCCAGAACTGCCTCTGAATTAGTGCCTCTTCACTTCACTGTACAGCTCACAGCAGGTGTAAACGTTCCTTAAGATCCCCTTTACTATTTGAAGGAACACACTTGAAAATAACAAGAGGGTGATTGTTGTAAGATAAACAATGGAATATGTTTAACTACAGGAATTATAGGAAGCTTAGAGAATAGATAGCATAAGTTTGGTTGATAGTTAATGTTAAAAAAAAATATGTAGACCTGGAGAACTTTGAGGATGCTTACTAGATGAGTGCAGTATGGACCAAGAGACTTCTGAGACAGGATTTGGGTGGGGAGTGACAGATCAAGTCAGATAAGAGTCATTTATTGGAGGTGAGTCATTTATTAGTTCAGTGGAGTCTCCACATCTCTTTGCATAAAGGTCGTATTAGTTTGCAGTCCCACCAAAGTGCACGGGTGTTCCTTTCTCTCTGCACCCACACCAGCATCTATTGCTTTGGGACCTTGTGATGTGGGCCATTTTCACAGGGGTTAGGTAATATCTCAAAGTGGTTTGGATTTGCATTTCTCTGGTGATTAGGGACAATGAGCACTTTTTTTAGTTTTTTGTTGGCCATTCATCTGTCCTCGTGGGAAAAAATTCTGTTTATGTCTCTTGCCCAGTTATTAATGAGGATGTTTGCTCTCTTCTTGTTGATTTGCTTGAGTTCCTTGTACATTATGGTTACAACTATAACTCAGACTTTACCTTACAAATGCAAACAATGTAACCTTATCATATGTATTACAATATTAATTTAAAATAACAAAACAAAACAAAGCCAAAGGGGTTTCAAAAGAAAAAAATAGCCAAAAAACCAAAAAACTAAAAGGAATCTATAAATGATAGTTTCACAGAATTTTATGAATGACATAGTTTGAATAAAGACAAATGATCCAGGGACTTTAGGAATTCAAAGGTTGTTATTTCTCCCTTTTAAGTTGAAAATCGGATCATCACCATAACTAAAAACCTTGAATAAACTAACCAATCTAATTTTTTATTAATCAGTATGTTAATAAAATATTGCATTAAAATGACATTTACAATTTAATACCGCACAATTCCTCTAATTTTCCTTAGCTTTTTTTCTTATTAATAAAATGAATTATATTTCAGTTTATATGTAAAGATTAGCCAGGGTTTATGTAATCTGATCTTTTTACCTGAAAATCAAAAGTTTATCTTGAACTCAATCTAAAAAAGTATAAGGTGACCTCATGATGGTGCTGCTTGCCCTGATCGTGAAACATTTTACTATGGACTATTTCTCTTATAGATTGTGCCCATTAAAAATGTTTCTGCTAAAATTTGTAGTGTACTAGTGACTTTGAGAAGTACGCAGGAAGGAAGGAAATGTTTGGTCAAATTACTGCTTAATTATTCCAAAGCTGGGGTGACTGGCTTTGTTTTGCCCTCTTTTACTGAATAACTTGTAATGCCATCAAACTAAAAAGTCAGGAAATTAACTTTTATGGAAATTGAGTCATGCATTAAATGCATTTCTAATTCTTTTACTGTTTATTTAGTAACCAGTATAACTGAACCACGTTGTGCTATAAATTGAAGGATCAAGACTTCAAATAAGTGATTATGTTTTCTTTATTATCCCTACACTTGGCTGGCAAAGAGTCTCTAGGAATTTTTTATTGGCATGGTGTCATTCAAAACAGAAAATACTAATGTTCATACTTTGGTGATGTTAGAGGTTTTAGTTAAGTTTATCTGCAACAATAAAAAATTTAAATTCAATTTTTTTTCTATTTGCTATCTGTCATTGCTTTATTTCTTTCTTTCCTTTGTCAGTGGCCTTCAGATAACCTTACTGAGGAAAGTCTGTGACAACTCAATTCAGTTTAGATGCCACATTTTACAACTAAGACAACGTCACACAGAAATTTAAACAACCTTACATACATAGCTAATGTAGGTGTGTCTTTTTATGACTATGTTTTGTGTTTACCTGTACCTATATATATTTATAGAGACAGAACTTTTACTTTTTAATTTTTATTATTTATTTATTTGAGACTGAGTCTTACTTTGTTGTCCTCAGTAGAGTGCTGTGACATCATAGCTCACAGCAACCTCAAACTCTTGGGCCCAAGGGATCCTTTTGCCACAGCTTCCCGAGTAGAAGACAGACCCTTTAAACCAATACGAACATATTAAGCATTTCCATGATTGTACTGAGAGAGCAGAAAGTGAAGTGGACATACCACTATGTTTTTAAAATTCATATCACAGGCTTAATTCCCTGTTCTGTCTGTATGGCAAAAGTACCATGGTAACTGTTATCTGTCTTTGTAAGTGAAAGGGCGCATTTTTACAGCATATTTCAGACATGTATTTTGATGAGAGCGGTGGTACAGATTCCACATTGTTCTTGGCCTAGCAAAATGTTTGTAAACTCTCAGAAACAATAGTCTTTCTAACTGTGGCCTGTGTTGATGAATCATCAATTTCGTTTTATAGAAAATTACAGTGACCCATTTTGTCTCTGACCATAATCATGCATTAGGATCTTCTGAAGAAAAGTTGAATTTACTAGACAATATAGTCCCCTTCAAGAGCAGTTTGAGGACGTGTAGTTAGAATGTCTGTTCTAGAATGGACAGCACTCTGGTCTGAGGCAAAGAGCAACCTGACTTTCAGGATGGATTAACGAAGGAATCAGTCAAAAATTACTCAACTTTTAAACTTAATATCCACATATGTAAAATAGAGATAATGTCACTGTCCTCAAAGATTTGGTATTAGAACTAAATGAAATTGTATGGTTTGTACCATATAATATGTACTTAAGAGATATTTGTCCCTTCTGCTTCCAAGTGTTTTTCTAGAACAGTGGGCTGGTAAAACATCAGATCACGTCTACTGTGAAGCCCGCAGAGCATCTTCCAAGCCTGCAGATGAAGAGAATCATTCCCTACCAAGAACACTTTAGGTTACTTTGTCCAGTCCATTTTCATGCTGAGAATAGAAACTTTCCATGCTAAGAAATAAAGACATGGAGAGATTATTGTATGTGCATAAAATATGAGCATAATTTCAGCAATGTAGCTGCTATTTTAGAGGCTAATTGCTTGATTCTGCATGTTTTCAGAATGATTTTTAGTGATACGTGTCAAATACGCATTCTAGTTATGTATAACAATCTGTAGTTGATGAATTCTGCAAATCTCACTGACTAGTATGAACACCCAGAAATAGGATTTCATTGCAGGGTAATGTTAACCTAGGAGTCACATCACTGAATATCGTTGTGGAAATCTGTGTGGTTAAAAACATTTGTTTGACATTAGAGTAGTTTATTCTTTCTGCTGTTGTTACCATTCTTTGGGACATTTTTTTTTTTTGACAGATAATAGCGTGAATGGATTATGCCATTACTCTATTTATAGAAAGCAAAATTAAAACCTTAAAGATAAACACTCACAGTTTGTGAACAAATGCGAAACAACCACCTTTCAGAAGATTATTTGTATGCCATTTCCATTGGTTTACTCCAAAGATATATTCTCAATGATAATAAAGTAATAAAAGATTGTTTTCACAGCTGTTTGTCTTTGATTACATATTTCTTTGAAGTACTGTAATAAGACAGACTTTGAACCTGGAAAGAGATCAAATAATGAATTGTTCTGCTTTGTGAAGCTTAAGAAGGGATTTTATTGTCGAAACATATAGTGCGACATATTTTTTCTTCTAACAGTTAAATAATGGTTGAAAGTACTATGAGATCATTACAGATGGACTAGATTAAAAGGCTTGGGGCCAAGTGTGAGTGATCGTTACCAAAAAATTGGTGCTTCGGTTTGCAAAGTCAGTTTTATAATAACCAAATATTTCATCAGTTCCTATTGAATTAAAATAGAACACAGTATTAGTGTGAGGATATATTCTCATCCGTATATCTAAAGGCGACGTGAAACTTAATATTCCCTAATCTCAAGAGACTTATTCCAAATTTGTTATCTACTTCAGGTTTAGGTAGTTTAGATGAAGGAGAGTCTTTAAATTGAAATAAATGCCATTAGATAAAAGAACAGTCACAAACATCTGGGTTTTTTAACCTAAAATAGCAACATAGAAATTGTAGCAGAAAGTTCAGTAGTAACACTCTAAATAGATTTTTAGATGTTACATAGTAATATGGCTATAACTATTGGTATTTCCACCTAAATTTTCTCTAAGGATTACTTAATATCTATTGATCATCGTAAATGTTGAAGTATAAAAATAATAGAATTAGGCAAAATTAATAGAACTTTGTTCAACCTCGGTTATGTGTACAAGGTAATTTAATTATCAAGCATCCAATTGCAATAGGTTAGCCTTTTCAATATATCATATTTTATTATGTAAGTTATATTGAAACAACTGGCTGCTTTGTAAATATTTGGAACTTTTGAGTAAAAGAATGAAAGAATAACACGTATGTGCATATTTTTGGATCTCATCTACTTAGCCTAATATTAATGTTTCTCCAAACTAGTTTTTGTTGTATTTAGAAGAAACTTTTTTCTTTATCTACGATATAAACCTTTCAAATGATAATTTTCATGGAAATACTAGACAAAGGAATATTGTAACTTTAGAGATTTTTATGATGAAGGTGTGTTTAAGAGATGTCACTTTGATATTTTTACATTATGTCCTACATTTGTCAGCTAAAACCAGGATATTGCCTCAATGAGAAAAAGCATGTTCTGCACTTGTCAAAAGGCAGTAAGTAATGATTAAAATAGCAGTGTGAAATGCTAGGAGATTAAAGTGATGCTAATGATAAGTGAGAGAAGAAAAGGGCAAGCTATATTTTAATCCCTGAGAGAATGGTTAATGACTTCTATTGCCTGAGATTAAACTAAACCTGTCTCATCAGCTTTTTCTGCCTGGTGAAAAAAAGCTCTTTGCACTTTAATTTATTAAAGTCTTTTAAGGAAGCACATTGATCTGCAGAGGTTAAACTTTTAAAAATTGTGCAAAATACACACAAATGCTTTAAGGAAAGTGTGATTTTGTTGCTTTTAGGCATGCTCACAGATTTATAAAGAATCCATTGTCTGTGCCTTAGTATGTTTAATTAAGGAATATTAATTACTTAAACTAGAAGGTTTGTTCCTTTTAAACATCAGAACATATTCATATTACCATGCAGGCAAGGGGCAAGTATACTGTCGAGGATATCGGTCTATATGAAGAGATGAAGTTATAGTAGTAATTACTGCATGGTTTATTCAGAATAATACATGTACTGTTCAGAAAAATGAATTATTTTTATTTAAAAACTCTTTAACTGTAATAAATTGTAATCTTTAACTAGATCAACTTACTATTAACTTTAGATCATATGCTATTATGAATTTTTCAGTTTTCGATGATTTGCTTAATAATTCTAGTATTTTTTTTATGCTTTCCCATCCTTAGCCGTAAAGATGATGTCCATCTTCTGTGCAACTAAAATTTACCTTTTCCTGATGGGATAAAGTGTGTGTTGTGTGAGAGTGTGTGTGTGTGTGTGTGTGTGTAAGAGAGAGAGAGAAATCCTTTCTATTAGTTTGTACATCGTATCTGAAATACGGTCATTTACCAAAACTGTATCTTAAGTATGTTATGTTATCTATCATAAACAGAATAATTTCCAAGTCAGGTCTTAATAGTTTACTAATTCATTATAACAAAGGAATCATTTCTGCTTTCTAGAAAGGGATACTTCCATTTTCTAGAGTTCTATAAGTACTACTCCAGTTCAAAAGTTCCTGATTTGTTGCAAAAGTAGACCCAAATGACTTTTAATTCAGCTATTTTATGGCAGGGTTGTAGCTCAGAAGAAATTTTTTTTTTTTTTTGATCATTCTAGCAAAAATTTTTCTTTTGAGTTTTTGTTTTGGAAAAAATTTATTTTTGCTTTTGGTGGCATAATTCTTTGTGATTTCATTATTAATAATCCTCATTCTTAAGAGTATATTTCTTTCTGTTGACTACCACGAACCATATGGAAGATCTTTTCTAAAATTACATTATCTAAAATATTTTTAAAACTTTATTTTCTATGTAACTTTTTAGGTTAGTGAGTTTAAACTCAATACATTCTTTGATGTTAATGAAACACCAATTTTTCTGAAGGCCATGTAGCCCTAATGAGCAGCTTCTTATAAAAGAACATTTAATCAAGGTTTATTTTTAACTTGTTTAAACAGATCTAATAGTTTGTGCTGATTTCATTTCAGCATAATAATTGCTAGCAATCCTATTAGTAAGTCCTAGTACAGGGAAGTTAACACAAATTCCAATCTAATGAAGTGGTGTTACAGCAAAAACTGTGCAGTCAAGGAAAGATTTGTATTATACTGAAAGGACAGAAGCTCCTGGCTATTCTTTCCATAGTTTTGCTTCCATAAATCCTTGAGCTCTGAGTTACTAATATTTATATGGAGTTTATTAGCTTTTATTTAATACAGATTCTTATTGCCATTAAAAGGAAAAAAGTTAATGAAAACAACACATACTTTGGGGAGCACATTTTGAGAAAATAAATGACACTACTCAAGCACATTTATTTTAGATAATTTTTTTATAATAAAGTTTCTTATATAACTTAGTTCTGATTTGTTCCAACAGCACATATAAAAATGAATCAATCAATCCTTAGATGCCTTCCTTCTTTCCTTCTTGAGTTTCAGATTAAAGAATATGAAATGTTACTGAAGTATGGGCCATAAAAATGATAAAATTGATAGAATTAAAGGATGATTTAAAACTAGCTGAATAATGGGTAAATAATTTCAGCTGATATTATGTAATAGAATAATTCTTAAAAGAGATGACAAAACAGTGTGCTTAAAAATCAAATGTTTTAAATGCTATTAACTTGCTATTATAGTTGGGTTAAAATAACATTAGAATATTGTAGGCTGCTCAGTGGATGTGAAGATTTCATTGCATGAAGAGAATGAAAAGTAAGAAATAAGACGCTCTTTGGTAGTGAAAATGTAAGAAAGTAAGGATTTCAGGCCTAGTAATGAAAGTATCTGCCAAGTTCAGGTTATAATCTTTTAAACTTTTTATTACTTAATATGACACGGTGACATTTAAAATATGGAGAAATTGAAGATAAATAATATGGAGTGAATGACAGAATTGATTTAAAATTTTAAAGCTGTACTAAAAGTATTCTAATGCACTGAAGGACATTTGTAAGTTATACATTGTTTATAGGTTTCTGAATAGAATCCCAAAGCATAATGTATTAGAGCTTGGCTTTCCCATGAGAGAGAAAGGATATTGTCTGCAGAACCTAGTGGATAGTAAAATTTAACCCCTTTTTTCGTGTAAATCTTCCTTCTTTGAAAGGTCTTTATACTTTGGATAATGCCACCTATTATTTATTTTAATAGATAGCTGATATATTTGGTCTTCTGGAAGATTTCTTTCTGAAGACTATCATTTATTGCTCTAAAAAAGTTAAAATTAGAGAAATGCTATGAGAACTGTGCTTTTTATAACCTAATACAGTATAAAGAATAATTATTGACCATCATTCTCAAATCATGATATACAGATAATTTCGTGACTTGTAAGTATCTTTTAACATTAGGTTAAAAAAAAAAAAACAGTATCTGATGTACAACCTGCTGTTTTCAAAAAAAGTGATCCTTATAAATTGTACATAATAATCAACTACTAAACTTGATAACAGTATAGATTTTTTTTTAAATTTATTGCCAGGGATTCATTGAGGGTACAATAAGCCAGGTTACACTGATTGCAATTGTTAGGTAAAGTCCCTCTTGCAATCCTGTCTTGCCCCCAAAAGGTGTGGCACACACCAAGGCCCTGTCCCCCTCCCTCCTTCCCTCTCTCAGCTCTTCCTTGGTGTCATCCTGGACATACTTAATTCATGCTGTAAGGGTGGAGCCTAGAAATTAATACTGTTAATGAAGTTCCACAGGTCTTCCTAATGCACATAAAAGTTTATTATTTTAGAGAGAGTATTACACTGTATGAGCTAGATGGAAAGGGTCAGTTTTTAATACTTTATACTTACTAGAATAAACCTAGAAGATTATTTGAGTAGAGTTTTTTGGGGTTTTTTGCAGTTTTTGGTGGAGGGTGGGTTTGAACCTGCCACCTCCGGCATATGGGGCTGGCACCTTACCCCTTTGAGCCACAGGTGCTGCCCTTGAGTACAGTTGTTTGTTTTAAATCTTCAAAGCGGTGAACACTTCGAAGTGTTCAAAAATTATTTTAAAAAATACATTTATGGCTTTAAATTTGATGTGTGAATTCTATGTACAGAGATGTCAAATTTAGGACATCTTTCTCTGACACCATACACTCAAATGAATTATGTCATCTGGCTCGCATTCCTAGTCTATCTTCAGTGCAAACAAAGTCACACTGTTTGTGCTGAATGCTTATACACAGTGCATCCTGAATACTAAATCAGGATGTATGTACAAATCTGAAAGAACTGCAATGTTTAATGCACAGGTTGTCATAGAAACTAATTAACTTTTATTTCTTTGTCAAGATAAAGTAGTGTAACACACATAAAAATTGTAGCAAAGGAATTTTAGTATCAAAACTAAAGGGGAAAAAAGCTTCAACACTCAGAAAATGTGCAATCAAAATGCATGGTGTCAGATAACTCACTGGTGGATTGTTCTTAATTCCACAAATTATGATGTTAAAAATTGTTCAGATAGAGTCCACATTTTCTTTGAGCTGTTTGAGGAATTTAAATGGAATTTGGCAAACAATAGAGGTAGTATAATACGTATCAAACAATGCCAGGAAAGGTTTCCAGTTTAAAGATTATTCCATATTTTATTCTAGCTGCCTTATTTTGTTCTAAAATTACCTATCTTTTTTGGATTAGAGTAGAAAAAAAAATCCCAAAAGTGGTCCATATATCTCATGTTCTCAAGGCCATCAAATTTTAAGTACAATACTTTGAAAATGAATAAACTATTAATCGCTTACTTTTTGGAGAACAAATGCTATGTACATTTTATATTTTTCCATTCACATTTATTGAATGTATTTTCATCTTAAGAAAAGTAGTATGTAAAAACAAAGAATGAATTGTCATTACATCATGGCCTATCCTAAACCTTTTTACCTAAATGAAGAGTCTGTCTGGCTTAATCATTAGAAAAATAGGCTATATATATATATATATATATATTTTTTTTTTTGTGACTTATACTCGTTTCAAAAAGAGAAGATGGAAAATAGGTTATCTGTAAGTAATTTTTGTTTTAATGATGACATGTCTTATTTCAAGAAAAATGATGATGAAGATATGGCTAAGGATTAAGAGTATTAAAATAAAAGTGGTCAAGTATCGTGATTCAGTCATTAAGGTTTTAGAGACAATAATGAGGCTTATATTATTAAAATTATTTTAACGAGAATATACTTAACATTCTGAAATTCTAATTATATGATAGTCCATATAATACTAATACTAATAAGAAGAATTTCAAAAATTCAATACATAAAAATTAAACTTGATTGAAATGTTAATAAATTTGCCCATGAGACTAAATCATCTTATTGAAAAATACTGCTTATTGAAAAATACTGCTGCTTAAAATACTCTTAATTAAATAAAAAAAACATATTCTTCCCATCCCACTGAAACTTACACAGAAGAAAAAGTGTTAAAGGGCTAGGAAAATATTATTTCATCATTCCTGTTCCATTAGAATTCACTTGGGTGGCTGAGAAAATGGTTTATGGATTAGAGAGAGAAGAACAAGCTAAAACATTTCATACCTTCATCTCTGATAAATTCCCCAAACTCATTCTTTGCATCTGAGCCATAAATAACAACCATGCTTTTTGCTAAAAAGAGCTTTTTTCCTCCACCAGGTCTTTTGTCTTGGAGATGAATGCTATAATAAATTTGAAGTCTTAGGGGGGGCATTGTTTGAACTATAACATTATGGTTTACAACTGTTGCTTCTATTATGAGGAGGGTAAAATGCAACTGTGAAGCTTGCTCTCTGTCACAGAAATGGATTAATATTTCAGTCTTCAATGTGGGTCAAGTGTATGATTCTCTCCAAAGCAATTCACCGTGATTAATTTTTATTATGTGGGCATTCAGATTCTCTTTATATTCTTAGTATTTTATCCCCCCACCAAATCACCCCTTAAAATACTGTAACTTACATTTTTCACATGATAGCAGAGAAGTGGGATTTTCAGAGTCTTACAAAAGTTTTCATAAAACCTCATGGAAATGTTCTTTCTCTATGAATAACTTGACAATAGAAACTTAAATTATTGTATGCATAATTAATATTAAATTAGTTTATAGATAAACAATGTTAAATGTTATATTTTAATTGTCAAGTAATATATTTTAATTTCCCAGTGACTAATTATTAGGAAAATATGGTCTGTCAATGGAGAAAAAATGGCAGTTGCATAAAGGTAAACTTTTAAAACCTCCTTTATCTGAAAGGAGGAGGGTGTTAATTAGAAAAACAAAACCTCTGTGTTGTCTTATTATCTTTATCTAGACTAATTTTTCATGTATATCTGCAAATGCTAATGAACACGAAACTTTGGGGAAAAAAGATATTTTGGGCCTGTAATTGAGAGCTTTTTTTTTGCCCTATTCTCAGAAGGAAACAACACTTTATGTGTAAATAATTTCATGTACTGAAATTGTTTTCTTCAGTACCTTCCTATCTTTCTACAACCTGGGAAATTTAAGTAACTTCAAGACTTTATTCATTTATTTATTTACTTATTCATTTATTTAAAAACAGAGTCTTGCTGTATCACCCAGGCTGGTTGTGATCATATAGCTCCCTGTAGTCTCTAATTCCTGGGATCAAGTTATTATCCTGCCTCTGCCTCCCAAACAGCTAGGACTACAAGGCACACACCCCCAATCCTGACTAACGATGTTATTAAATTTCAGTACTTACATTAATAATACTACAAAGTATTTGTAAGAGCAATTAATAAGTCTTATTCATCTTTTTCTTTTACAAAAGAGCACAGCCTACTGTTCTCCAATCATATGTCATTCGTACATTTAAGGGAGCTATGACTTTTACCAACAGGAAGCTCATACATCCAGTGTAAGGGAGAAATCGTTACAGTCACCAGGATGATGAATAATTCAGGTTACTTTGGTGTATGGTACAACTATATATGTATTAATAGTTTTGCAAAGCAGTAGGTCTCAAATCCGACTGCACCTTAGAAAAACCTGAGCTGGTTTTAAGAAACGTAGATGCTCAGACTCTTCTTCAGACCAACTAAATAAGAATTTCAAGGGATAAATAAAGCCAGGTCACTGGAGTTTTTAAAATCTTCCAGGGTGATTATAGATAATCACATGTGTTCACGCTTGAAGTGTGCTAGGCTAGCAGTGAGAGTCGGAAGAGAAGAAAGTAGAGATGGAGGATAAACGAGAGAGGTGGATATTGAATTTGGGAAAGAGTAAGAATGTTAGAGTTAAACAGAACCTGTTTCATAGCCCGGCCCTGTCACTCTGTTATCCTGTGATTGTAGATAATAAGTTATCATGGGAATATTACTTGTAAAACTGGATATATTAAAACACACTTCACAGGATTGTGAGGAAGAGTAAATAGAATTCCTACGAAGGCATTTCAACAGTACCTGGAATGTATATGATAACCATGGTTATTACTGTTTAGAAATGGCTGGAGAGATAGGAAAGAACCAGATAATAATGACTCTCATTCATTCTTGAGTTTGGATTTTTATCTTGAAAGTAATGAGGAAATATCGAAGATTGTTAAAACAGCACATTACATAACTAAATTTTCATAGGGTAAGTAAAACCCTAGTAGCCAAGTATAGGACCAATTGGAAAGTGTTGTAGGAATGGAGGGAGGCAAGAAGGCTCATTAGAAGACTGTTATAGCAGCCCAAATAGAAAACGAAAGTGGCCTCTACTGAGACGGTGGCCCCAAGAATGGAAGAAAGAAAGGCTGTGTAGAACCAAAGCAATGTAGGCACAGGTGAGATGTGTATTGGTGGGAGAGGGTAGACTGAACAAGTGAAGCAGTAACTCATTATCTTCCAAATGCCTCATTCATACGGCTTGGTGAATGGTGTAGCAGGAAGGGATTACCAAAGAAGGAACAGAAATGGTAAAAAGATGACGAATTCATGGAAATGTTGTATTTGTGATAACTATAGAATAGGCAGGTGGTGGGATCCAGAGTTACATAGTTGACTGTTTGATATCAGTGAGGGACCAGGTTACCTCACTTGAAAATTGCAAATTAGAATGAATGGGATTTCTTGGGTATGATGAGTTAGAGAGATCAAGAAGAGCTAAGGATAAAACTTTGAGTAATATTTAATTTTAGGAGACACAGGAGAGGATTCAGTGAAAAAAGGAGGCATGGTTCAAGATGTAAAAATACAGATAATGGCAATGTTGTTGCTAAAGTCAAAATACCAATCATAATATTTCAAGATGTAAATAGTTTTCTAGATGGCTTAAGAAATCAGTCTGCAGAAGAGTTCTCCTAATGGAGATGGAGAGGTCAGATATTTACTACATTGGTATATCTTAGAATCTAAAAATAAAGAAGCAAAATGAGAGCTTTTGTGCATTGTACATAAATATTTTGAACACCTACTGTGAGCACAGTACTAGTTTAATTAATAGATGGGTGGATCAGAAACTTACCAAACTTAATATCGAAGTGAGCTAACGCCTTTCAGAAACTTCATCACTGCCTCCACTTCTGATGTTTTACTTTGGAAATTTTGTGGGCTATTAATGTTTTCTCTTCTTTGTGCTTTTATTGAACGTTTTCTTTATTTCTTATTTATTTAAATGTATTGTAAATCTTTGAGTGTAATGTGTGTATGTATGTGTGATTTTTTTTGTCTGTATAATTAATACGTATAGCAGAGTATAGACGTATCATACTAAAGATCTTAAATGCCATGGTTAGGACAGAATTAGAGAAAAATTAAGCACACATAAAGGCAACCAATGATTATTATTATTTATAGTAAAAATGATATTCTTGGATAAGCTGTCCATATTTTTGTGTTCTAAACTGGTTTTTACTTCACAGCCATTCATCTTATATTCTGGTTCCTCAGGTTGTGAACAAAGTAGGTATTTAATAAGTGTTTTTCTAAAGATAATGTAGGAATAAATATTTTGCAATATGCAAAGGATGAATGTTACTAAAAGGTTAATCTGGATATCAAGTTCTGCATGTCTTAAGTATTTTGATCAATGTTTTCTGCTCAGCATATACCTTAGGAATGATAGTCCCGTCACTTTTATTTTAATAATCATTTAAAAGGCTTACTAATTATAAATGGAAGTATAATCTGTGCAAAGGAATATAAAAGAAGGAATATAGAGTCTCAAAGTAAGATCAAAAAGCCAGGTGCAGTTCTGGGGACCGGTAATCCCAGTTTCTCAGGAGTCTGAGGTAGGAGGATCACCTGAGAATAGGAGTTCAAGTCTAGCCTGGACAACACAGCAAGATTCCATGTCTAGGAAAAGAAAAGGTTAGCATAACTTTCTGCATAATATTAATCATTTAATCCTCACTAACAATAGAAGCTGCAACACAACTTGTTCTCTCAGATTGTATATTTTAAATCATTGTCATAGAATTTTAACATTTGCCATCAAAAAAAGATATTGGAGATAGCTTATAACAACTGTCATATTTTATGAATAAGAATAAGGCAGGGTGGCAAATTTTTAAAGAGCACAGACTCTGGAACCCAACTGCCTGGATTTCAAACTTGACTTTGATACTTACTAATGCCGTAAATCTAGATGTATTACTTAACTTCTTTGTGCCTCAGTTTTATAATCTGGAAAAGGAGTACAGTAATATCCACACTTAATAAAGCAGTCAATCATGATTATTAAATGGGTTAATATATGTAAAATGCTTCACACAAAACTGGCAATCACATAAGATGGTATGAATGTTTATGATGAAGATTATGACGTGTGAATGTCTATGATGAAGATTATGACACTGAGCTCGGAGTGTATTAAGATTCAAAGCAACACATATGGGGTGTTACCACAATATATAGTTGTGTTGAAGCTTGTCTTTCCTTATCTGTGCTGTGATCACAGTTTTACATTCCAGTGATAAAAGCCATTTGTGTTTGCTTGCATTTTTACGTGATTTACAATGATTGAGCTAAACTGTATTATTAAATAGAGCCAACGATAATAATATCAAATTCTAAGTATAGATTTTGAAGATATATCTATCCCTTGGATGCACACTCCAGATCATTTCCTATCACATCATATTAATCACTTTTTCATAGCATTCACCCATATCTGACACTTTCTTGCTCACTCCTTTGTTCAGTTGTTTAATTGTTGAATAAATCCAAGATGGCAAGAACTTTGCCTTTCTACACCTGAATGCAGAGGGCCAGAAGGGAAAATTTGTAGACCCTCTATTTAATGTGATGGGTGAACGAATGTGTTGTCATAGACCGCAATCTAGTGAAGTCTGGTGGACATGGGCGAGTAATGTTGATTTGAAGTATATTAAACTATAAGTGCATTTGTAGACAATACTTGATCCAAGTTTTAGATCTAACCTTGGACCAGGTATTTTAGACACTGAATCTCAGTTGTCTGGTCTGTATAATTAACATAACAATGTAGGTCTTTGTGGTCCTGGTGAAGAAAAAAAAATGAGTTAGTATTTAAGTGCACATAGCAGGAAATTTATCAATATTATTATCAATTGTTTTAGTAACATTCTTATTTAAATAATCCATATTTCAGATAGTTTGTTAATATACATAATATGTATTAAATCATCTATATTGAAATACTTTTATTAATGATGTTCACAGAATAGTGTTGAAAATATATCCCATGTGGCTTTATCTTGATAATATCCTAAGGATCTCTTACTCCTAATTTTATTATAAAAATTATAAATACTATGCAGTATTTTTAGTCCTTGCTTCTCAAAGTCTGACCCAGGGACCAGCATCATCGTCATCACTAGTGACTTGATTAAAAATGCGGGGTGCTAAGACCCACTCCAGACCTACTGAATCAGAACATGCATTTTAACAGTCCCCCCACCCAGGTGATCTGATGCTCATTCAAGTTTGAGGTGTGAGTTTCAAGTGATATTTTTAAAGGAGGATAAATATATAAGAATCCCAGAAGAAAAGAAAAAAACAAAAACCACGCATATATTCCCTACTAAGCCAAGAAAATCATCTAATTTTTATGAAGAAAGAGTAATTATAAGATATGGCAACACCGAATTGTTAAATTGAGAGGAAAAGAGAGGGGATTTATAGTTGTCGTCTACATAGAGGAGACTTTTGCTTTAATGCATAACATGAGATCACTTTGAGTAAGATCTTACATCGTTAGGCAAAATTGTGCTATTATACCCATTGTACATTCTTTCCTATAGAGTGAATTATCAAAGTGTAAAAATACAACGACTATTACCAGAATATTTAATAAGAAGGATAAAATAATAATTTAAGAAAAACGATTCCCCAAGAGACTAAAGATTAGGATTAAAATGAGAGTTGGAATAGCAAAGAGGTAATTCAACATTTGATTAAGGACTTAATCTACTTATTTTTATTCAATTCAAGCTTTTTCAAATTATTAAGGTTTAGTGAAGAGAGAATTATTTTTAGATGTTCTTGCCCCAGAGTATAAGAGAAGAAGATAAAATGGATAAAAGGACATACAAGATGAAGGATTTAAGATAACATTGATGTAGAGACAATGGATTATGAAAATGATCACTTTATATTCTGTAAATTTCCTGAATTTGAGATGCCGTATCAAAATCTTCTGATATTTATGAAAAAGAAAAGTTCTGGTTGAATGTGCCGACTGTGGGGATGATGAAGATGGGGATCCCGAAGGAGAGACTCAGGTGAAAAACTCAGAGAAAAACAGAGAGAAACAAAAAGACAAATACAAGTCTGATAATTGAATTGTGTTTGGAGAGATAAATTGGTCAGTGGCACCGGGGGAAAAAAAAGCTCACAACTACAACACCCTTGAGTTCATAAATATGCCAGTATCCATTTTTTTCATTATTAGAAGACAAGGCTGTGTCCTTTCCTTTGATGACGGTAACGAGTTCTATGACATTGCCACTTTGAGTTCTTGCTTCATTAGATTGGGTGACTGTTTATTTGAAATTGTAATGAAATATTTACTTTATAGAGCTATAAGGATTAACTGTGATAATTGAGTGAGGCTGATCTGGAGCTTTCAGTGTAATAGGTCTCCCTTGTTTGAATACAGAGCGCAGGGAGACTGAAGGAGCAAGTGCGTGTGTTTCTGCCTGTCACTTTCTTTCTACATGTTGCTTTTTCTTCTGGAGATAAGTGGGCCTAATGCTGAACAAATACTGGAAATCAGAAGCCACTGAGAATCATTCCCCTCTCGCTTTCCCATGGCAGCATGATAGACGCTCAATCAAAGAACCCCCTCCTCTTAGCAAAGCAACAATTTTGTCACCACGAGCAAATCCAATTGAAAAGTCCCTTAGACTGAGAGGAGAACTCCAGTTGTCAGAATCAGCAAACAGAATGAAAAGAACTAAGAGGAGTAAATTGGCACCTGGGGCCTCCGTGGTAGCCTGTGATAGGCTGCGGTATTGTGTTGGGTAGACATTCAGCCATTTTCAGATATAATGGGAGAAATTAATGCAAATGAGTCAATGGAATGAAATGCATTTTAATGCAGATTTGAGGGACTATCCCAAACTGCTTGATAACAAGTCGCTTTAAGAAAAGGCTTACATTGTGAGGACTCATTTTTTCCCCATTTCTTCTCACTAGTGCCTCATAAGGGCCCTTTGTTCTCTAAGTAAACTCTTTCTAAACTATTGACATTGCTCATTTATGTGAATTTCAGATTTTTTTTTTTTCTTTTCCTCCTTGACAAAGTAGCCTTGGGTGATCTGGGAAAAACGTTAATTGCGAGAGGACAAGGAAACTGGCTGAAACAAGAAATGCAATCATTAAGTGTAATGTTGCAGTTGTCCATGCCTCATTATAACATGCATACAAGGCAATAAAATGCATGTTTCACAAACAAATCTTTTGACAACTATAGTTCAAGAGCCTCCAGCTGTCCTGCTTTTTTACATCTATTTCTCTTGGTTTAGTAATCATTGTTGAAGCTGAACTTTGGATTCTCAGATCAGTCCTTCATAGTATGCAAGAACCATGATGATTTTAGAGGACAGTGAAAACTTTGTTTTTAAAAATTTAAAATATTTGCTTTCCAAAGTTAATTACCATTTCTCACTAATGCCTTATTTTGAATATGACACTTAATAACAGTGAGGAGGAATAAAAAAAAAAAAAAAGAACTAACTCAATACCAACAGACTTTCTCAAAACAGTATTTACCTCCCTTGGGCCGTCTGTCCATGAAGAAAAAGCACTAGTTGACAAATAAGGGTTTCTTCATCCACATTGTAAGTTCATTATGGTTTCACTGGACTATAAATGCATATTTTTTTAAGGGACAAAAATAGTTAATCAGATGAAAAGGTCATGAAGTGTAAATGCAGCTTGAAACTGGTGAACTGTCAGACTCACAAGTAAAGCAGCCAGAAAGGGGGAAAAAAAAGGTAACAGATTCAGCATTGTCCAAAAGTTCCAGACCAGTGATTAATGTGTAAGATAATGGACTTGGGAAATGAGTAAACACTCCCCATGCTCCCTGCTTTGTGCTTGAACGACTTGATGACAAGGGCAGAGCAAGGTGAGAATTTAAACAGAACCACAGGAAGGAAAAAAAAAAAAAAAGACAAAGACTAGCAACAACATGTGAGGGAGGGGGAGTTTACTGGCTTGCAGTCTACAAGGTACATAATAGCTTTCCTTAAAGCAGGCATTAACAGAGTGCTAATTTAAACTTCAACACAGATACAGGATTACTGGTAGAAATTATATGCCACTCAGTCATCTTTTAATATAGCAGATATTTATTTGTTTTCATTCATTTGTAGTTTAAGTATTAAGAATTCAAATACGAATCGTGTTCAGCCCATTAAGAATTCAAATACATACCATGTTCAGATGTATCATCTTCAGGGAGGGGAGAGATTGTATTTTGATTAAACAGCGCATTTCGAGGGAGGTATCATTAGATACTTAAATAATTAAGGCTATTACTTAAATAATTATACAGACACATTTTTGTATAAAATTATTTCAGGATCTGGGTGCCTTTCTAGCTATGGCACTACATTTTTTAGCAGTCCATCATCACTTGTGTCAGGGCCTAATAAAGCCCTACAGGAACCCTTCCTACCCTCCTGAAATAAAGAAAACAAAGGACTAATTACCCCACCCTTGAAGAAATTAGGATCGAAGGAGCCTAACCAGTCAAAGCCCCCCCCCCACCAGCTGTGGAATTTGCCCCCTCCCTAAGGCCCCATAAAAAGAGGGATCGCTAACTGCGCCTGGGCCACAGACACCATCTTTGTCCTATTCATGCAGTCACAATCCCTTTTCAATGAACTTTCTGCCTGAACTTCTCCACTCTGGGTCTTGTCTCTGGGTGCTACTGAGATATTGTCATATGTGCAAGACACGGGACTGGTGGCTAAGACCCCTCTCGAAACTCCCTAGCTACCCCAGTTTCTTTGGAACCTGGTCTCGGTTGTGCCCAGACCTGACTTCATTGACCTGCCTGTTGGAGAATTGTAGAGGATTTTGCCCCCACTGCCATTTAAGGGGGAGTATGTCCCTAGACGCCTTCCAACAGAGCCTCCCTTGCCTGGCTCTTTGGCTCACTCTGTGCCTCCATATCCTCACCTTCCCTGCCCTCTTCATCTGCTCGTTCTCACCCAGCTGGGGGTTGGTTTAGTGCCAGCACTGTGCTCTCCTCTGTGGTCCCAGGGTCCTCAACTTGTTTGCTCTTTGCTTTAGGCCCAGCTCTGGACCCTAGTTTAGGCTTCTAAGGTCCCAGAACCTCAAGTTTTCTGAGAAAAAATAGGGATGCCTACTTTTCTCAGTCTTTCTTTGTTTTTTGCTTGTCCATACTTTGGGTCTTGGGGAATCAGGGGATGCCCTGTTTTCTACCCAGGTAGGAGAAGGCTGTCTGAGACATGGGACCTGGCCCTTCCACCCCCTCAACAGAGATGCCATGGAGAGGTCCCCTTTGACCCCAATACATATTGGAAAATGGGACTTTTCATTTCAGTATCTTAAAAGATTTAAATACGATTCCTCCAAAGAATAAGGTAAATAGACCCAAGTCCCCTATCTTCCCTTTCTTCCTGCCCCTCCATAGGCCTATAATCACTCAGACGCCACCTCCTCTGTCTTCCCTGGTCTTCTCCCCTCCTCCAGGGATCCCTCAAGCTCCTATGGACTCTCTATGTCCAGACCCACCTCCTGGGCCTAAACCCCTCTCCAGTCCCAGGGTGCTCTGTTCCCAGCTTGCTCCCTTCACCGCTGAAACCTCTTTTACTGCTGCAGGAAGTGGTGGGTGCTAAGGGAATTGTGTGGGTTCATGTCCTGTTTTCTCTGGGCGACTTTTCACAGACTGAGAAGAGAGTATGCCCCTTCCCTACAGATCTTCTAAGTATATAAAGGAGTTGTGGGACCTGGTCCAATCCTCTGACCTCACCTGGCATGATCTTCACATGATAATTATCTCTACCCTTTTTCCAGAATGGAAGGAGGGGATTTGACAGGTGGCCAGCAGCACACAGACAACGTACACACTACTGACAACACCTGAGCTGCAGGTGCCATGGCTGTCCCCTAGCCTATTCTAAGTGTTAGTACCAGCCATCTCCCTCGGACTGGCTTGTCAAAACATAACCATACAATTACCTGCCTCCTGGTGGGCCTACAAAAGGGTTCTTTCAAAGCAGTTAATCTCCGAGAAAATCCCGGCCAATTTATGACCCATCTCACTGAAGCCCTCCTTGCACATACCAGTTAGGCCTTGCTACTCCTGAAGGATGCCTTTTCCTAAATTAATATTTTATCTCCCATTTGGCTCCAGATATAAGGACTAAGCTTAAAATATTCAGTGAAGGCACCGAAACTCCTCAGCAAGACCTCATAACAACAGCCTTTAAGGTCTTTAGAAGTCAGGAGGAGCATGCCCAGCTAAAGAACCAGGCTGGAGGTCGTGCTAAATGTCAAATGCTGGCCTCAGCCACTGTTGGAACAACCAAGGCTCCCCACACACAGACTAAATCTGCCTTCAGGGAACCATCTGAGCCCTGTTGTAGGTGTGAGAATTAGGGACACTGGGCCAGGAAATGGCCCAACCCTTATCCGCCCCTAAACTGTCTCCACTGTGGGGTTAAGGGACACTGGCAGACAGACTGCCCCTAAGTCTCTCAAGATCTGTCTGCATCTACCCAGGCTACCCCACCCGCTGCCCTTCCAGGGTTAGCAACGGAGGGAAGCCTGAGGAGGCCCCAAGCACGCATTCCCATTGCACTGCAGGGCCCTGGGCAACCCTCACTGTTGCAGATAAGTCTGTGCCCTTCCTTCTGGACATGGGGGCTACATTCTCATTCCTGACTGAATATTCTGGGTGAATATGGTCCTTCCAAACTCTGTTGTGGGAATTCAGGGAAGTTCATTCCCCCCCACCCCCAACAACTTGAACTTATGCTTTCTCAATGATGACATTGAAGACCTTTATATCTATATAACATTTATTTACAGTGAAGAAAACTTGTTTTGTTTACAGCTTCTCCATTCCTATGCTTCTTTAGGGCACCTAGAGAGATGTTTTCCGGGGATCTCTTTTTGTAGGATCATTAACTTAAAAATATTAATTTTGTCAGTCTATTTTAAATGTACACATCACACCTGATACACATTGAGTGTTTATCAATCTCTTAAAAAAAAAACTGGCAATTTCTCTGGATAATTGTTACCCTCTACCTTAAACAATGTTTTTAACAAACTTTGAGTTGTTGATCTTGTTTTTAGTGGTCAATTTAGAAACATTTGAAATCATTATGTTGGTTCTGAATTCAGATGATAATATTCATAGATTTCTTTTAATCATAAGTTAAGGATAAGTTTATACTTGCATTTTTATGCATTTTATAAATCGAACTTTTTAATTTAGAAAACTTGAGGTTGCGTCTTTCTAAATATACTGTCATGATTCAACCTTGAAAAACATGACGATCTATAAATGTCATTGTTCTTAAAAACAACTGACTGGCTACTTTCAACATTCCTTTAAGACTCCTCAACAATAGACTTGTGAGATTGTTATTATTACACCCATTTCGGTGATCAGGAACAATAGTACCTACAGGAGCGAAGTGGTTTGCTGGGATTAGACAGCAAAGGACTCTATACAACTAGAACTTGGCCAGTGATCCATTTATTTTACTAAAGCCCAAAGAAAATGCTTTATAAAAACAAATTATTTCCTTATATTGCTCTTGCTCTAGTGCTTATGGCATTTAGGGCATTAAAACAGTTTTTCTTAATTTTTCTTTTGATCCTGAGTCTTGAAGTACTACGTATTGATTTAAGTGATATTTTAACGTTTAATTGAATGCATGTTTATTATGAGTTACTGAGGCATAATATTAATTATTCAAGCTAAATAAACTATTTTGCTTTATGTCAATAACAAGCCCTTTCAAAATTCTTCAAACGTGTGTTACATTTTTACTGGAGCTCTTAATACCTATTTCTTGTTTTATGCATTGAATTTTACTTAACAAAAAAAAATCAAACAGTGGCAGTGTGTGAGTTTTTTGTTGCAAATTTCTTACGTGAGCTATTGTCTCTCCTTATCCTTTAAATTCATTTTGTCATCCTCACAAGTGAAAATCAGTCAGGCATATGTCCCAATAGTCAGTCCTTCCTGATTTAAAGCAAACTTTCTACATATGCTCTGAAACTTACAATTATTTCCTTTAACCAACGATTTGTAGATTTCAGATCTTGCTATTAAATATATCGCTCTTGTAAAGTTCTTAACTTATATTCCTACCCCAACAATGGATACTTTGTATGATAATTATCTCTTTTCATACTATTCCTGCTCATTAGACTGTGAGTTTCTCCAGTCATGGGTGACTGTACCCTCTCCTGATCTTTATTTCTTTGTTTATCAATGCAGTGTCCAGGATATAGTTGCTATTCAACGCAGTGTCTTTTAAAATAAATTTTTCCTCGTTGTTTCAAAATCCAACCCTAAACCATAATTTAAGTTCTTTCAATATTCTGAGAAAGTTGAAATGTAAGGTTTAAAATGATAAATGATTAGGGTGGATGGTCAACTCTCTGACCCTTGAATTTTTAGAACATAAAAACAGAAACCATAGTAAATGGGGTCCAAGTATATGATTAAGTATCTTAAGTTTAGGTATTTTAGTCGTATGTGTTTGTTTTTGAGACAGAATCTCACTCTATTGCCAGGGCTAGAGTATAGTGGAGTGATCATAGGTCGGTATAGCCATAAACTCCTGGGCTTAAGGAATCCCCTTGCCTCAGCCTCCAGAGTAGCTGGGATTACAGGAATGTGCCACCACACCCTCCTAAATTTTTAAAGTTTTTATAGAGACAGGGATTTCACTGTTACCTAGGCTGGTCTTGAACTGCTGAACTCCAGGGATCCTCCCACCTAGAGCTCCCAGAGTGCTAGGATTACAGGCATGAGTCCCCTCACCCAGCCCATTTTACTTTTTGAATTTAAACAATTTAACTTTTTTAGTTATTGCCTTAGCATTTAATTTATTTTTTACTTTTTTGCTTCTTACTGTCCCAACTAACAAATTGGTGGTCTGCAGTGAATGTTCTATTAAGTTTTTCCATTATTTTGCTGTAGTGTAATAATGTTGAATGCAAATGTTCACATAGATTTACTTTGAAGATAACATATAAGTCGTTCTCTATTCCTGGACATTAATTTATGGACAATACTGTCTTATATTTTTGAAGATACAACTGTAGAAATGAAGGCCTACCTGATTTGCTCTACCTAATTGAAAGTCAGAACACATATATTCCGGCCCAAGTTCTGAAACATCTCTGAATCTCAAGGGCACCTTTTGGAGAATAGGTAAATCAGACCTAACTTAAAAGACCTTCCCCGCTCTACCACTAACATTGGGACTTTGAGCAAGTAGTTCCCACTTCAGGATTGCAAAAGGAGAGAATAAAGACTAGGTCTAGCTTTTGTCACAGTAATAAAATTAATACCAGTTTGGTCTGGTCCACTGCTGTAGCAATCTAAACTTGCAGAAGAGAGTTCCTGTGAAAATAGCTTTTCATCACTATTGCTATTGTTTCTTTCTTTCTTCCTTTTTTTTTGTTTTTATTGTTGAGGATTCCTTGAGGTTACAAATAACCAGGATATGTTGATTGCATTTGTTAGGTAAAGCCCCTCTTATAATTGTGTCCCATCGCCAAAAGGTGTGTCACACACCTGTGACCACCCCCCCCACCTGCTCCCTCCTTCCCTCTCTCTGCTCTCCCCTTCCCCCACCTGCCTCCCTCCTTCCCTCTCTCTCTCCCCTTCCCCCATTCCTCAACCCATTGCTGTTCTGATCAGGGTCCATTTTTAAGCATCAAACCATACAACAGATTTAGTCTTCAAAATGTCTTTCTGTTTCCTCAACTCAAGTGTGGTATGTTAATGAATACACATAAACTGATTTTTCTTTTTAGGCCATACTTAGCAGAGGTCAGCTTTTAAAAACTAGAGCTACTAAAGGTGGGGAGATAGTAGTGATAACTTGCTTTGGCCCTGTTATCCAATATTAGCCAAGTGGAGAGTTTCCAGGCACCATCTTAGTACGTAAAATTACACTGAAGATGATAAAATAAGATGCATAGACAAAAGTTAATCATTTTTCTTGTTAATTTTCAAAGAGACGATTAAGAGATAAAGTATTTTATGACTTTTTTCTGATTTTTGCTCTTCTAGTGATTAAATTTGAATGATAGTAAAAGTGATTTCAGCAAAGGAAAAAAATGATATTTCATGATTGGACCCCTACTTGTCTTATTATTCCACCTGTTTGTTTTTGTCTTGTTCAAGAGACTTGGCTGTAGTGCAGGGAGTTGCCAGAGAGTGACGTTTTCCATGTTTTGCAGAGCTGTGATGTGCTATATTTGCGACATTTTGTTCTGGTCATATCTAAAAGTTCTAATCTGGCCTATAGTTGTTTCTAATTGAATATTTTGATAATTTTTTGAAATACTTTAAGAAATATGAGACACCCTAGGGTATTATAAGATCTGGGTTGGAAAGCACTGGCCCAGAGAATACTAAATTCTGACAGCTGTTGGGTCAGTGGGCTAAGCCATTCAACCTCCATAAACCTCATTTTCCTCATCTGTGAAACTAAACTCTAAGTGCTGACGTACTTCGTAGTTTAGGTTGGCAGCTGCTAGAAAAATATTGGGAGTGATCATCCCCCTGTAAAGTGCTAGCGATCATGTCTCACAATTACTTTGTGTACCATCGTGTGTAGATAGTTCAATGTGTCGCATGGAAGGGGGAACGTGTGGGTAAATTATTATTTGTAGTTGGACAGAAGCAAGGAAGTCAATTTCAGATCTTCAAAGATATAATGAGGGTCTCTGTATTAAGACCAATGGATGGTGCCAGAAGGGAAATGGGCATAATCAAAGAGGAAGCTCTAATCAGGTGAGCTGGCTGTGAATTCTGCTATTTTAGAGCATGACTAGACCACTTTTGGACTTGGTTCCAGGAAATAAATATTTTGAGGAAACAGGATGTGAACAAAAGAGAGAAAATGGAGAAAAATAAGAGAAATACTCTCATCGATGATGTGTATACAGCGTGTTAAAGAGGATAATCACACGCCAAATTAAGTCAGAATTTAGGCTACTTCCAGTTTAATAGGCTACTTTGTCTTCTCTTTGCTTTTGTGGCCTAAACTCAATAGGATATTTTGAAATAAGGGAATATTTAGGCATTTATACTTTGACTTTGGCACGAGAATTACTTTATGTTACTTATGTATGATTTGTACACACAGCAACTAGTATTTCTTGTATAGTTGATTGGAGCTCTGGGCAGCTTTAGGAGTAGCTGATTACAGTGACTTTGATTTTAAAAAGGAAATATGGAATAATCCAAAAAGGAATAAAGCATGGCAGATAATTGAGAATTGATTATATTTCACACACTCAAAATGGGGAAAGTTCTAAAGCTCTCTTTCACTCGCGAAGGGCGTTAAGTAGGCTGGTAGTGAAATATCATGTACAGTTTTCTTCATACGGCTACGGAAGGGGTCAGCAATCTAGGAATGTTTGTGTGTTTTCGGACATTGGATCTACTAACTTTGTTATTTTTATATCTACATAAAATGATAAATGAAAGAGACATTTAAAAAACTCGCATACTTACAGCTTAAACTATTACATCTTCAGGCAGATGTTGAAATAAGGATTAGCCCTTTTTTGCATGTGGTGGTGCGTGAACCTTTTAAGGAATCTATGAATTATTGCTTTGGTTCAGCATGAGTGCAGAAAGAAGAAATGTACCTCATCTGTAATACACTGTGTAGACTAATATCAGCTCCTTTTTTCTTATATTGCAGCAAGATATTGATCTGGTAAAATGGTACCATATTGGAGCTGTCTGTTGTGGTATTCATCATGCTGTCACATCCCTAGTGCCTTGAAGTTATTGGAAAGTGGAATTGAGAGAGGTCTGTCATTTGGTGTGGCAATCCATTCACAGGACAGTCACTACAATATTTGCCGTGGTTCACTTATTTTTCCAGCTGGGATGGCTTTACCTCTAGCAACATGGGGGCCTTTCTATTGTCCCCATGCATAGTGGTATTAATAGGTTGGGTTTAACTCTTCTCTGGCTCACTCTTCTTGCATATCATTGCTCTTTTCTAGTCACTGCTCACACCTGCTGCCTGTCCTAAGGCTGATGCATTGGGCTATTCCTATGGGACTAGTATATCTGAGGTCTGGCTTCAAGCCCCTTACGCTTTTATCTGATGGTGGTAAGAAGGAAAAAGATGAACTTATATATGTAGAAGGCTTTCAGTTTCTTCCCACACTAAAATATCAGTTAATGTTAAAAGAGCTTTCAAAAGTATAAAAAGATACTGTCAATCTTCAATGACTAGATGAAGCAGCTTGAATGAATTATTTTTATTTTCGATTCTTGCTGGCAACCTCATGATTTTAATAGAATGTCATGTTTTCTAAAAAGAAGCAAGACTGAAAGATTTTGTTTGGGGAAATAATTATTATCTACTAAAGGATGTTCATATGAAGCGTTGATCATCTTTAGGAAAACGATTTCCTGAAATTCTCAGGAGCTAAAATTTCAGCTATTGTTAAGTAACTGAGCAAGGAGAGAGAGAACGAGAGACAGAGAGAGAATAGCTTAGTCTTAAGAGTTTAAATGCAATTTAAAAAGTTGAATAATGTCTAAGTAGGTGGCTATTTTGATAGACAGTAATGTAAAAATTATGGCTACTGGAAACCAAGCCTATGGTATATTGGAGAAAGTATATTTTTTAAAATTGGCAGTTGAATAGAACTAAATATGCGAATATATTATATATTTAACATATGATTGGGCACTATTGTTAGTACACAATCACAGCATGCATTAAAATGTCTCGGAAGGAGCTTTCAGAGCATTTATGAGCTATGACATGCATTTATGTTAAGAGTTATCCATATGATTTCTATGCTGGTCTTTAAAATGTCCACTTATTTGCTGTTGCTTCGGGAGGATTAAAAGCTATGAGAAGACGGCATTTTAGTAACTTGTCTTGCTTTCCTCTAGCCAGTATTTTTATTTATATTACACTTATAATAAAAGAAATGCAAAGTGAATTACAGAAACAAGAATGAGAATTTTTAAAACTCTCAGTGAAAGATGCTGTAAATTTGATAATACATAATTGCAGAATTCATACATCAGCATTTTAAATACATACCCCAAAAGTAGTAAATGTTGATCACAATGAGTATGATGTTACATGTAGAAATATTTTTTCATTTCAGTGACATATTTGGCTTAGTTTGCCAAATTGCTTAATATGCGATGAAATGTCTTATTATAACAGATAAGAAGTCATATCATTTAATGTTTCATTGGCTTATAATTTTTATTGTTATAAAATTGTTAGTTTTTTCCTCTTCACTTTCATGCTTACTCTTACAGATACAGATCTTCGAGGACAAACACATTTCCTTTAGGCAGTTTACACATACTGCACCTTATATCAGGACCTGCTAGAAGTAAAGGTTTATTTCAAGTCAATCAACAAATAACGTGTGATCATAAAGTCATTTTTATAGTCTATTATGGATTTAGATCAACCAGATCTTCAACTGTTAGGAAAGGGAGAATAGTAATATTTTTACAAAGCCATTATTGTGCTATTGGTATTCAGTAGAATGGACAGGAATAGAGCATCCCTGTCTCCTGTAAACAGTTTGAATTTGATCCGTGTATATGATAGAAATCTTGGTTTCTTAGTGCATTTAGGTGCTGTCATAGCTGTTTTTACCAAATAAGAATGCAGTGTGATATTATTATAGTAAACAGCACTTAAGCACAGCTGGCAGAATTGATCAGGGCCACATTAGAGTGAACTTCAACAGATGACTGACGCAGCAGAAACAATAACTGAATATGCAAACAGTTCTTGCCGTGAATGCTCTGGGGATCAGGCACCATTATTTTTGACTTTGAACAGGGAAAAGGGGCAGATTTGTAACCTCCCTTCATACAGAAGGGTTCTGGGTATTATGTAAACATCTGACTGCCATTTATAATGGTGGTTAGTTACAATGCAAAACTGAAGCCTCCCCTGACTATTTACATTCCATTAATTACTAAAGGAGAAAAACGTAAACATCAGATAACTTTGTTTAATGTTTCACATAGGATTTTTTTAGCAGTTCTTTGTCAATTAGTGTTAGTCATCAAGAATTTCTGCTTTAACTTGGATAGCAATGTGTGTGTTTCATGGATGGTGCCACCCCTTCCCCTGATTAGTATAAGAGCTAATTATGTGAACTACATATTGCTATTTTCTTATTGTAATGATTGAATCATTAAAAGTAGAAATATTAGATAACATTTATTCATGATATTTCTTTCATTCTTGGTTTCGAGGTCAATTTACATTTTGCTAATTACTGTAAATATCAAAAAGCCTTGCAAATAATAGGACTATTAAACAGTACTTTCATTTCCTACGCTAGCATTTATTTATTGAATTCCACACAAACAATTTGCTCTTTAAAGCAATTATTTTTATGACGCACTCCAGCTAAGACACATGCTAAATGAAATAGTATATTAGATTGGTATTAAAAGTTCCATTTACTTGAAATGCCAACTTTTCTCATCCTTTCTGTTAGGTCATTAATTCCTCTTTCATTCATTCATTTATGCATGCATTTATTAATTAAACAAACACAGATGTGGCATTTTTGCAGCCACGTAATGTACAGTTCCTCAGCTCAAGGATTCAGAGAGACATTCAAAAAGATAAAATTGTCGCATGGTAGGGCAAGTGGTTGCTACCAGTATGCAAAGGCAGGGTATCTCAAGAATATCCTTACAAGGGTATATGTGAAACTTAGTAAATGTAAAATGTAAATGTCTTAACACAGTAACTAAGAAAATGCCAGGAAGGCTATGTTAACCAGTGTGATGAAAATGTGTCAAACGGGGGCGGCACCTGTGGCTCAGTCGGTAGGGCGCCGGCCCCATATGCTGACGGTGGCGGGTTCAAACCCGGCCCCGGCTGAACTGCAACAACAACAGAAAAAATAGCTGGGTGTTGTGGCGGGCCCCTGTAGTCCCAGCTACTCAGGAGGCTGAGGCAAGAGAATCGCTTAAGCCCAGGAGTTGGAGGTTGCTGTGAGCTGTGATGCCACAGCACTCTACCCAGGGCCATAAAGTAAGACTCTGTCTCTACAAAAAAAAAAAAGAAAATGTGTCAAATGGTCTATAAAACCAGTGTATGGTGCCCCATGATCGCATTAATGTACACAGCTATGATTTAATAATAAAAAAAAGAAGAAGAAAAAAAGAAAAGCTTCTTAGGGGAGAAGATACTTAAGTGCAGTCTCAAAGAATGGGTGTAGAGTGGAAAGGAGGAAGAGGGGAAATAGCGTGTTCCAGGCAGAGGAAAGGCATGACAGAAGGCAAGGCGCAAGGGTAATAGGACAGAATTTGTGAATCCCGCATGATGCTCATGCTCCAGAGTGTGCCTGACTCCCAGGAGATGCTTCCATATTTAGTTGCTTGAAAGCACAAAACTTTGGGATGAGAAAGATGTTTATGTTTGTCTTCTATTTGGCTCTTTCACCCCAGTGGACCCTTTCTTTAGTCTTTCCTAGCCACATCTTCTGCTCTCTACTTATTTAGCTCTTACTTTTTACCCTCCTCATACTTATTTTCAAGATAAGGACAATAATGTCTGTGGTGTTCAGTGGTTGTGAGTCCAGGAAGTCAAGTTCATGAAACTCCTGGTCCCCAGTTAGGTTCAGGGAATGGTATAAATGGCTAACAGTTTCCCACATGTTGCTTTTCTCAACAATATTTACATTTCTTTGATGGGTTACGTTTTAAATCAAAGGAATGATTCCTTGATTGTGCACTTAAGGGTAATCCTTGGGATGTTCTCATCTGAAAGAATGTTGCATGAGGTAAATTTGTAAAAATACTAGTAATAATAATAGTTTATGTTTGTTGGGTGTTTATTCTGTGCCAGGCACTGTATTAAGTGCTGGAATTTGCAGATTAATCATCATTCACATGATGTATTCACACAGCTTTTATCAGACATATTCCAGCTTTTCTTTATTTTTTTTTAAAGTGGTTTTTTTTTTTTTTTTTTGCAGTTTTTTGGCCGGGGCTGGATTTGAACCCAGCACCTCTGGGATATGGGGCTGGCGCCCTACTCCTTTGAGCCACAGGTGCCACCCAATATTCTAGCTTTTCTTAATAAATTTTCCCCAAATATCTAAAAAGTGTTCTCAATTATACATTAGGCTAAGTGTGATGGCTCACACCCATAATCCTAGCATTTTGGGAGTCTAGGGCAGAAGATTGTTTGAGGCCAGGAGTTCAAGACCAGCCTGGTCAATACAGTAAGAGTCAGCTCCACAAAAAAAAAATAAAAATAAATTAGTTGGGCACAGGGTCCCATGGCTGTCATCCCAGCTAATGGAGCAAGAAGATCGCATGAGTTCCCTGCACTGTGTTTGTGGCACTTCACTTCAGACTGGGTGACAGAAAGAGATCCAGTTTCAGGGCGGCGCCTGTAGCTCAGTGAGTAGGGCGCCGGCCCCATATGCCAAGGGTGGCGGGTTCGGACCCAGCCCTGGCCAAACTGCAACAAAAAAATAGCCGGGCGTTGTGGCGAGCGCCTGTAGTCCCAGCTGCTCGGGAGGCTGAGGCAAGAGAATCGGCTAAGCCCAAGAGTTAGAGGTTGCTGTGAGCCATGTGACGCCACGGCACTCTACCCGAGGGCGGTACAGTGAGACTCTGTCTCTACGAAAAAAAAAAAAAAGAGATCCAGTTTCTTTAAAAAATTATAGATTAAACAGAAATTAGTCATTTATTCATGGCACATTTTAGGTGTATTAAAATCTCTACATTTCACACAATAACAAAGTGATTAAATTTTGCAATGGTTAAAAATAATTATTCTGATTTTTCTGTGCAACTTTTATATTTCAGATAAAGTAGGGATAGACAAGTAACATTTAATGATGCTATGAAAAATGCTAGGAAAATGTCCCAAATGCTTTGGAAATCCTTGCATTAGTATCTGAGCTAATGAACAGGCACCACTGTTTGAAAAATATGAGGAGCCTATTTCCAGGCAGTTCGCATAAGGCAGGGCCACCAAGGCTCTAGGAGTGAGGGCTTCTGCCTTATAAATAGAGAGGAACCCACAGACCTCTGTTCAGTAGATGCCCAGGTTCAGCCCAATAGTAAAGAATGTTCTGGGGATGGTAGCAACCAGCATTCTAATGAGGTAAGAAGGCTTAAATAGATAACCCTGTTCTAAAACTAAGGGCTAAGTAAGTTTCTGTTTGTTGTTTATTCTTTTTCTTTCCTATTTGTAGAATGAACCCTGAGTGTTTTTGTTCATCTCCAGTATCTCTTTAGCTTCTGCTCACTGTGGTCAACTTTTGGCCTGATGAACTTCAGTTACATGGTCTCAGAACTGTAGACTGTGCTGCTGTCTGTGACTCAAGGAATGTCTCCTACCACGCTTGGCTCAGCCATAACACGGTTACCCTGTTCCACTATGTACTTTGTCCCCCTTCTCCAATATTGTTTTTTTTTCTTTTTCATGCTTAGATTCTATTAACGGAACATGTTCCACCCCTCTTAATCTGTAACAATGTATATAGAAAGTTAGTCCATCAGTAATACATTTGAAGTTAATGTGGATGGCAAAGGATGGTATCCTAACTTCGTCTCTTTATAGTCGGGAGTCATCGTGCTGCCCTCAAAGATACTCTATCGCTTGCCTTTCACTTTTCCCCAGAGTAGCTTGTTTGCCTGGCAGGTTCACTTCAGGCACAAACTGAGCAAGGCCTTTCTGCACCTCAGAAATCTGACATTGGACCAGGACTTTGAAAATCCTTTCCTTGAGTATTTATGGCCTCTTTGTCCTAAGCAAGCTTCTGCAATACAATACAAGGCCCATTAGGATATAATTCATTTAGAATCCCTAGAGACGTGAGGCTTGGAAGGCAGAACTCAAATTTCCTTGCTTCCTCCCAGGGACCCAGGAGAGATGCTCTCCAAGGTAAATACAGCCCCTGAATTTATCTGAACCAAACATGTAGTGAAGAAACTCTCAGAATCCCTAGAGCATCCCTGTGTGCAAGCCAGCCTGGGCATGAGCACTTTTTTTTTTTTTTTAGCTGGGAAGCTTGATTTTAATAATTCTTTCTTACTAATTCTACACAGTGTGCTGAGTATATCACATCATTTAGTTTTAGCCCTCATCATTTTAAGAATATTGAATTATAGATAGTTTTTCCTATAAAAGTTGTTTTCCCTCTTATGTAAAATAGGTATGTATCATATAGCTATTCTTATATACAAACATAATATATAAGCATATAAATGCTGTAATTGTTATTTCCAGGTACAGACAATAATGTATCTGTTGCATATGTGTTACTAGACAAGTATGTTAGGTTGAATTTTTTTGGCAGTGAATATTTGCTACACTGTATCTATAGGACCTTTAAAAATATATTTAAGTGAGTTGGCTATAATTGACATAGTTTTTTTCTTATTATTTCATTAATAAGAGGGTACAAATGATAAGGTTACAATGTTTGTGTTTGTTAAGGTCCTTGTTGTGGTTGTGTCCTGTACCCAGGACATGTGCTGTATACCCTTACAGCGTTGTTTATTAGGTGGGAGCACACCAAGCCCCCATCCTCTGCCCTTCTTCTCTCACCCCGTCCCCAGCTTGAATTAAATTGAGTTTTTCCATTGTGTGGACATATTAGTTCGTCTTCTGACTTCATTTTAGTATTGAGTCCATTGGATACTTGCTTTTCAGTTCTTACAATACTTTAAGAAGAATGTTCTCCAACTCCATCCAGGTTAATACAAAGGATGTAAAGTCTCTTGTCTTTTTTATGGCTGAATAGTATTCCATAGTATACATATGTCACAGTTTATTAAGCCATTCATGGGTTGATGGGCACTTGGGTTGTTTCTACACTGTAAATTGGTGATTGTCAACTGAGCAGAGATAAACAGTCTAGTGCAAATGTTCCTGTGATAAAATGATTTTTTTTTTCTGGTGCTTAGTAATGGGATTGCAGGATCAAATGGAAGGTCTATTTTGAGTTCTTTGAGGGTTGACATAGGTTTAGTTGGAGTTAGAAAGAACATCAGAGAAGTCACACTACTTTTGTGAAAGAACCTAGCGCCAAGTATTCATAAGCTTAATCAGATAACAAGGCTACCTTGCAGGTACTGTGAAGTTTCTTTCCCACTTCTTTCACCTGAAGTACTAAGGATGGGCACAGCCAGGCATAGGTTGTGTCTTCCGTAGAAGGTATAAGAAAATTACAAACAAGACTTTAGTGGTACAGAATTCTCAGTAACCTGGGAATTTTTGCAACTGATTTCCTCTTATTAAAATCAGTATACCTTTCTTATGGCTGCATTAAAAAAAAAGTTTTTGAAGTTAAATGAGCTCACTTTTCATCAGTGACCAAATTTGAACTTCCAAGTGTGATTCCTTTCTGTATTCTTAAAATCTAAGCTTCCTCTTTCTTATCTATACAGGGAAGGACTTAATCCCTACATTTGCTTCTACTCCTGTCTTTGAGTTTCCTCTGCATTAATGTACATTTTGAAAGAATCTTCCTTGTCTATGATAGTGTTCAATATGACATAATAATTACTTTGAAAAATATTGTCTTAGTCACTGGTAAGTATGATGACTTTGATATTATAAGAGTGGGGGAGGAACATGGTAACCACCCTATTAGAGAGCAGTTTTCTTGGCATTGGGCGCATAGTTTTGTTTGGATAATGGCAGTTCTCAGGGTAGCTTCATTGGCACCGGTGAAGGTTAAAGCACCATTCGCATTATAATGTTACCTTTTAGGCACAGAGTTGCTGAGTTACACAAAGGCTGTCATGTGATCTTGTACCGCTTGTTTGATGATTGGTTCTCTAGGAAGAGTAACACTGAATTATTTCTTAATCTGGATGTCACACTTTGATAAAACAGATTTGTTGGTGGAAACCTGAAATCTGTGAAACTGTTAAATCCAGGCTTCTGTGCTACGCCATTGCGATTTAGACATCCATTAGAATTTATATATTGTGATAGTATAATGCAATTTGCATATTCACCAAGTAGCAAGAAATTATTGCTTTTCTTCCCTTTGATGCTGTGAGGTCAAATATGACATGCATACTGAAGTTTGTATGATAATTATCTTTTGGAGGTGCCATTACTGCAGAACATTCATTTTTCATAGGCATTTGTGTGGCTATTACATATGTTCTCATGATAATGAACCTCTGGCCGAACTTGAAGAAGAGAGAAGGGGAAAACTGAAGTGGGTACAGATGAATTCTTTAATAACTAGGGATTTGTGGGAAGAAATAGTAGATGAGGGGAATTACTTTGAAAAACAAAACTTAATGAAATAATCCTTCATAATATTCAGTGCCATATACTCTACTACCTAATGGTATAAATGTATTTTTTCCTTTTCTTTCTTTCTTTTTTTTTTTTAATTAAACCATAGGTGTGTACATCAATGCAATCATGGGGTACAATGTGCTGGTTTTATATACAATTTGAAATATTTTCATCAAACTGGTTAACATAGCTTTCACGGCATGAATAAATGTAATTTAATTTGATTTGCACAGGAATCTGTAATGCAGACACTATTGTTGCGCATAAATATATATATATATATCAGGGATATGGATTCACCAAAGGTAACTGAATAAATAAAACAAGGCCTAAATCTGAATCAAATACTCTTTTTAATCCAACCTTGTTATGTTGCTCATATAGAAGTCACATTTGCCTCCAAGGCAAAACTGGTGGAACATCAAAGAAAACTTCTAGAGTTTGCTAAAACTTACATGCACTTTTAACATAGGATATTTTGTTGATTTAAAATGGTCATAGAAGCTCCTTTATTTTTTCCCAGGTTCTCAGATAATATTCTATTTATAGCTTTCATAAAGGTATTTAAGTCTCAACCGAAGTGGGCACCTGTGTTCAGCATTCTTACAAGCTAGTTAAATATGTCGTTGGATACACTTAGCAACGCATTCTTGTTGTTTGGCCACACTGATTGTAAGATTCTTGCTTTCTTGAGGAAGGAAGAAGGGTCTGTTTGTTTCCTCTTCTTATGTGGAGGGACCACATTAATTTTCCTTTATTGTATCACAGTCCCTAAATCGTTAAGTACATACAAGAAGCGTCTTCTCACTCCTCTGTCCTCCAGGGAAGACATCACCTGTTCCTTCAATATTTCTTCAGCCATAGCTTTGAGATATTGCCTCTAGTTTCCTTCTAGTTTGGGTGTATCTTTCTTAAAATATATCAGGCATGAGCAAACCAGTTCAGAAAATAGTGAGAATTCTAGGTGCCTTATTTGAGACATTGGACTTCATTCTCTTGCAAGCTTCTAAGATCCATGAGAGAGTTATTTCATTGGTAAATTAAAATATGTAATGAAGTATCCACTTTATCCAAAGATTATTATTTCCAAATCATCAAGTGGTTCAATCTTTCGCTGTTGCTTTTTCTACCATTTAGGAAGAGATCAGTGGTTGCAATGCATAAATTTATTAAGTGCAATGCTTTTAATAAAATGAGACCTTCGGCAGATATCAGGGTAATAAAATTTTCTCATTCACACCCTATCTGTTCTCTAGGCTGTGAAGGTTTGGGAATGTGAAGCAAAAAAAGGAGAATTGCTATATTTTCTCTTTTACTTTTCAAGGTTTGGGGCTTATGTCAACCTGATAAAATCTTTCTGTACACCACTTGACTCCTGACATAATTGGAAGTAGCTGAGAGCACATAGAAACTAGTATATCTGCACAAGGATATTGACATTTGAATTTCATTTGAAAGAGACACAAAAAGGTCCTATCAAATATAATTTTCTCTTTTGCTAACGTGAACATATCAGAAAAAAGGTTTTTCCCCCCCAAACATTCATATTTTTCTTCCAAAAACACTGATTTTTATAAAGTTATAAAAATGGTTTAAAGGCATTTAGGAAATGTAAGTTACTAAAGGAATTAATTCCCACATCTCTTAGCTGGCACACAATATCTTCCAAAACTTGTTCATTTATGGGCTTTGCCATTTATGTGCTCAGGAGATTGAGGTAAGATACTTAAACTCACTTCCTTTCCTTATCTTCCAGAAAGGACATATCTGTCTACTTTACAGAGTTGTTGTAAGCATGGTACAAAAAGTAAAACTTTTAGCACAATGTCTGGGTCCCTGACTTCAATAATCCTTCCAAGTGCAGCCCTGGAGTTCAGGCAGACCTGGCAGTTTTGTCATTCTTTCTCAAACGTTCTGTCATGATTTCATCCCCATATTCTAACTGGATCGTGTGTCAGGGCCTTTTTCTCACTCTATTGCATAAAGCTAGTGCCTGTTCCCTTTGGGAGTTCATATACGGTTATTTCTTCCTGTCGTGATCTTGTCCTTTTTACATTCACATGACAACCAGTTTGCCAATAATTTTGTCCCTGAGTTAAGTGTTTTGTGTAGTCTTCTGTCTTACGGGTACGAATGTCTTACTGTCTGTGTAATTGAAAACTCATTCTTCCCCGTCGTGCTTTATATCACTGTGTAAATACTAGCACTTCAATAATGGTTATTTCATTTAAAGAGTTGTGCAATCATGAGGTCACTGCTTTAGCCCTCCTGTTTGTTATGTGACGCTAGGGGAAGAACTTTGCTGCAAGCTTCATAAATATCTTTGGGGAAAGAGTACATGAAGTAAAAAGTATTGGAATATCTTTAGTGAGGAGATCTAAATAAGATACTAAGTCAGGAAAGTAAGGAAAATTTTGCCTGAGTTTTAAATGCTGATCCCTGTGTATACTGACCTTTCAGAAATCCTCCAAGGTAAAAAGAAAGATTGAAATCTTTCCACCTTCTTTGGAAAAAAAAGAAAGACTAAGATGAAGAAGATGGTGGTGAGATATTCTCAAGGTGACGTTTGGAAGAGGCTGCAATTCTAGAAACATCAGAAACACCATTTTAGTTTTCATTATCAGCTCTATTTGGGAACTATAAATAAAATATTTGTTTTCATTTTTTTCCTTTAATTGTTTCCCAGGGGAGTAAACATTATAAATATAGTTTCTAATTTAAAGCTATGAATAAATATTTTAAATATATGTAAGTAAACTAATCAATTTTGCATGATTATGGTTAGAAGACTATGTGTTGCAACTTCAACATTAGGATATTTGGTGGGATGAGATGAAAGAATACAAGTAGCGGGGTGGTGGGGTTTTAATCTGTAGTCCCAGGTTCTTGGGAGGCTGAGGCAAGAGGATCCCTTGAGCCCAAGAGTTTCAGGTTGCTGTGAGCTATGATGTTGCGACACCCTCCCCTTAAAAAAAAAAAAAGGATTAAATGGCTAATAATAATCATTAATATTTGCAAGTTTAACTGAGAAAAGTTAGTGACTAATTAAATTTTCATAAAATATTAGTAAAAACTCAGGATCCAATAAATCTGTTGGGCTATATTATCATTTTTTTTATCTGTTTTAAGTGACTATGCGTAGATGTTCTATAATACGAGAATATTTTCTATTTCATTCTTTGGCTAAATGGCTTCCTTTCTCCTCATGTGCCAGAATAGCCTAGAAAATAATGGAAGTAAAATCATCCCATTTAATTAAAAAAAGATTTTGGAAAGATAATTATTTATTTTACATCTTTATTCATTATATCTGTTTAATAAGTCTATTCCTATAGACTTAAATATGTTAGTCAGAATTAACTCATATTTTGAGTTTAACATACAAAATATCTCTCTTAGACATTTGCAGAGGATTAACTTATCAAGCATTTTGTGGTAATATTTTATTAGATATTTTATGATCTTCCACAGAAAATGAAAATAAAATTTTAAATAAAACAAGCAGATGGTAGGATGTTGCCTAATAAAATGCCCCAAATTCTTTCTCCCTTTAAATCTTTTCCCTTAATGATAATAGAGTTGAGCTCCCTTTTTGGAAGAACAAGGAGATGAGCAAAGTTCTTGCTTGGTCAATATTTTTATTGACCAAATGCCTTATCTGGGCATTTTCCCTTCCTTCTATTTTTCCGGTAATTAAAATAAAATATAAATTGTCGAATGTCTTCCATGCTCTTGGTATTCTGCAATGGAAGGTGTGCCAAATATGTTGTAGGTGTTATTTCAAGAATCTAAACTTAGGTGGAAAGTTATGTAGTTGCAAGTCAACTCTAAGGAAATAGAATAATAAAAAACAGCATGATTAGGTTGAGAAGAGAGGTATATATTTTACTTCTCTTCTGACTTACAGTAGTTAGTGCTGGCTTTTTTTAAGAAAACGAATATTCCTCACTGTTTTATTTTGAGACTTCATTACCACAGTGTTAATGTAGGCCATTTCATACCATCTTCATTCATACACTCACTGAAATATCAAGGCTAAATGGGAGGTAGATGGCTTTCCTTTTTAAATCTTTTTTAAAATATTGAATAAAACATTCAAATCTATGTTATAATCTCTGGCATCAGTGTGAAAAATAACACATCAGAAACGGTATTGTTTGGTTATACAACCATTCCAGTAACTTTTCACCTTAAAATAACTGATCACATATTGCTTCTCAGTCTTTCGGCTAAGATCAAGTGAATAACCTATCACAAACTAAGAAGTAATTAGTGTGAGATATTAAATGTGTATACGCTTACATACACATATACACATGTGTGTAAGGCAGTAGCACATGCAATTATACATATGCTTGTGTGGATTTTACATTTCTTGATTTTTTTTATTAATATTAAATCATAGCTGTGTACATTAATGCGATCATGGGGCACCATACATTATTTTTATAAACAGTTTGATACATTTTCATTAGACTGGTTAACATAGCCTTCCTGGCATTTTCTTAGTTATTGTGTTGAGACATTTACATTCTACATTTACTAAGTTTCACATGTACCCTTGTAACATGCACTGCAGGTGTAATCCCACCAATCACCCTCCCTCTGCCCATCCTGCCCCCTCCCTTCCCTCCCTCTCCCCCTCCCCCATATTCTTAGTGCATCTTACAAGGGTACATGTGAAACTTAGTAAATGTAGAATGTAAATGTCTCAACACAAACACTAAGAAAATGCCAGGAAGGCTATGTTAACCAGTGTGAGGAAAATGTGTCAAATGTCTATAAAAACAGTGTATGGTGCCCCATGATCGCATTAATGTACACAGCTATGATTTAATTAAAAAAAAAAAAGAAAAGAATATAACTCAGGTTAGAAGAAAAAAAAAGAAAGAGACTAATTTTTGGCTTTCATATGAAAGCTATAACCCAGGTATAACGTTTCTTGATTTTTGTGTATCTCTGAACCTTTGTAATGACCCCTGTTTCTCATCCAGCTTTATGATTGACGCAACTTTATCCCTTATTCTCTAACTCTTTGATAGTTGGTCCACTGACTCGAATTGTCTGAAAGTAGCCAATTTTTCTTTGAAGCAACAATCATGTGTAATATAAATAAATAAAAATATCATTGAAGAATTTTAAGGAAAGGCTGAAGTTTGACCATATGTGATTTTTAAAATTTATTTTGCATTCTCAGGTGCCTAACTTTTCTTTCACCATGCTATTATTATTAATTAGTTTTGAAATGTCAGTAAAAATGCTGGGCATATTTTTTAAAAAGAAATACTTCTTAAAAGAAAACCGTCTTGAAATAATGTAATTGTATTTGTTTTGCTTTACAGTGATTTCTTTTTTGATTGATTGGTAAAGAGCGAAGTATTTGGAATTCATTTTACTTGCTGTAGGTAGGAAAAAATAGCTTGAAGAAGATATACCAGACATGTGATTTGGCTGTCTTCATCGGTGCTGGGAAAATAAAGTGAGCAAAGGATAAACCCAATAGATGTTGAATTGCTTGTGCGTGTGGGATTCTAGTTAATGAGACAATGTCTGGATGCAATTATTCAGAAAGTTCTTGACCTTTTATTTGTACAAGTTGATATAATTATGATTTCATGAGGACTGTTTTTGAAATTCTTAAACCAATTTTAGTCCTGTGTTTATATTGTGTCTTTTACTTTGGAAATCCTGGAAATGTTTTTTACTTTTAACTTTAATACTGTCCTTAAAAGCTCACACAATTAGCTTCCAAGTGTTTTAGTTTAAATTTTATTTCCAATTAATTATTAGTGAGTAGTTACAAAGAGAAAGTCTAACAGTATTATGTAATTCTCAATTCAGATGCCTTCTTATTCTTCTATTTGTACTTAATGACAAAAAATAGAGAAAATAAATACACGCATGCCAGTTATTATTGGCCAGATAATTAAACTTAGCAGTCAAGTGACAATTTCAAAAGCCATTCCAGGCTCATATGGGTCTACTTTTACAGCTGCCCTGTTCAATACACTGGCCACTTTCCACATGTGGCTCTTGAGCCCTTAAAAAGTATAGTCCAAATTGAGATCGTCTGTAGATGTGAAATATTTGACAGCTTTAGATAAAATAGTAGGGAAAGGGAATGTAAAGTAGCTCCACCATTTTAATATGGATCACATGTTGAAAGATAATATCTTGAATATATTAAGTAAAATATATTAATAAGTTAATTTTACCTCTATGATTTTAATTTTTTAAAGATAGGTACTAAAATATTTAAAATTTCATATGGGATTTGTATTATATTTCTATCAAACAATGATATTCTAGATACATGCTCATCTTGCTTAAACACTGTTAATGCCTCAAGCCGTGATTTCATCTCATCTTTTAATTGGCCAATATCTTGTAATAGAATAAGTGGTTACTTCGCTTTTCTTTCTGTGTCCGATGTAGTCTACAACTTCTTGTATGCTGACTTCCACAAAAAATGTATCTTTAACTTCCTCAATTACCCTTTAAAGAAGTCAGCAACTTTTTAGGACCTTCTCCTCTTTTCCCTTTTTTTTTTTTTCCTCCAGCTTTTGACAATTTTTCATCACTTTTATTTTCACTGTACTGGTTTCCTTCCTGTCATTCTGACCTCTTTTTTCCTGAATTTTATTTTTCAGAGAATATTGTAAATGTATCTTTTTCATCATTGAATTGTTTATAGTTCTCTAACAGGCTGTTAAAATTGAAGGCAGTGTGGGACAAAACTCCCTCTCTCCTGCCTCACCCTGCGCTACTAACACATCCCAGTTTTACATGTGTCTCTCAGAACTGAGATTTTTTTCTCCCTTGGTGCTGGAACACAACACCTCATTTGAGAATCGCTTCCTTGCTGAACTCCTTACTCTCACTGATAGAAACCTACCAAACCCTGCAAGTATGTTGTAGTGATCAAGAACTATTCTTTCTTAAAATATCAAGAAACTCATGATTTGAATTATTTCCTCTGTGTGAAAGATGACTTCCAAATGTTTCCCTTTTTCTTCTGAGCAGTACTCATAATGTCCCATTATTTGATTAAATTCACGTATAAATTTCACTACCACTAAAATATTCAACATGGATATTTTCTTTACTTTTATCACTCATCCTTCTGTTTCCAGTGGGATCGCCACCGTTTTTTTTTTAGCTAACCAGGCTCTAATATTTCCGTCATTATTAGTGAAGAGTCTTTGTTCATTTACCCTTCACGTTTTATTGACCATTTTTGATTATAACTTCATATTCTCCCACCTTGGTCATTCCTATTCCCTGTAGCCTATAACAGTGCTCCGACAGTTTGGGATAAGACAGACCTCTGGACCAATGAATCCTCCAAATGAAGTCCTTGCCCATAGTCTTTCCGTTTATATTTGAAGCCCACGTAATAATTACAAGAGAGGCTCAGCGCCCGTAGCACAGTGGTTCGGCGCCTATAGCCAGCCTTGGTGCATGTGGCTGGTAGGTTTGAACTCAGCCCCGGCCAGCTAAAACACAGTGACAACTGCAACAAAAAAAAATAGCTGGACACTGTGGCTGGTACCTGTAGTCCCGGCTACTTGAGAGGCTGAGGCAAGAGAATCGCTTAAGCCCAAGAGTTCAAGGTTGCTGTGAGCTGTGATGCCATAGCACTCTACTGAGGGTGACATAATGAGACTATCTGAAAAAACAAAAACAAACAAAAAAATTACAAGAGAAATGAACTCTCTTCCAAACAAAACCAAAACAACAATAAAAAATCCAAAATCCTCAAAACATTCAGTCGTTACCTACCGATTATAAGATAAAAGTAAATCTAATTTTTTTAAAAAATTAAGCCATCCTTATGAATTGGTTTCAATTTCTCTCTTCCTTCTCTACTTTAAACGGTGCCTTCACGCACATAAACTATTTGTTTTCTATAAATATTCTGCTTTCAGTGACTTTAGTGTTTTTGCTACTGTTTGTCCCTATGCAAAGAATATATCCTCTGCCTAATTCTCCCTCCCTCTATCCCAGGTCACTAATTCCAGGTTTCAGTTCCAGAACTCTCTCAGAGGCCACTTGCTCCAAAAATACCTGGATAGTTTCACCGATGCCTACTTCTCTCTCCTCAATTTCCCTAGCTTTTCCCCTTGAATTTGTAAAATGTCATTCATCCCATTGTATACAGTGCTAGAGTTTTGTGTTTTATTTGTGTTCCTGAGAATACAGGATTCATGTCTGATTCCTTTGTGTACTGCACAGCTGAGTGCATGCTATTTAATACATTGTGCATTATAAAAGTTCCATAGCTATTTATTAAATGGATTAATGTACTCATGCACATCAGATCTATTAGGAAACCATACTGTTACTGCTATAATCCTATTGTGATGATTATTTATTGTCTGTATAATTCTAGGCTAACTATTGAGAAAAGGGTAAGCATTCATAAAACAAACACCTTCAAAACTAGCAGCACACTGTGAATATGTTAGAATGCTTTCACTTTTTCACTTGTTACCCAATCCTCTCAAATGTATGAGGACCTATTCCATTTGACTTTTGAAATTATACAGTGCCACGTTTGTCCATATTTTGTATCTATATTTCTCCTTATGATTTTTTTTTATTAAACTATGACTAGGCTTTTCCATGTGCCTTTCTGGTTTCATCAGTAAAATTTCCCATATGTGTAAGGCTTTTACCATTATACTTTTTTATTTATATATTTATTTTTTTGTGGTTTCTGGCTGGGGCTGGGTTTGAACCCGCCACCTCTGGCATGTGGGGCTGGTGCCCTACTCCTTTGAGCCACAGGAGCCACCCTCATCATTATACTTTTTTACTTCAGGGGTATCACAATACAGATGTAGGACACTTACTAAGAGTGCAATTAATTTTTGAATGACTCTAATGTATGGTTGGACACCATTGTCATCCATTCATCTAAGGTAACTCATGAATCGCATAGAGAATATTTGTTTTCTTCCTGTGAAATTTATTTCAAATAATTATTATTCTTTGGCTACTGTAAATAGCTGCAATTATTTTCATAGGCTCTGGTTCTTCAAAACGCTTTACTGTTGCTCGTGTTTGGCGTCTTGAAAATACATCCATTCCTCTACCACTCTACTGATGTTTTCTGTACTCTATTGACCCAGTTCAGTGCTTTCTGGTGGCTAGTACCAAAAAAGATAGGTTTTTAAGCGTTTTATATGGCCTTTTAATAAAACGTGAGGTGTGAAATAGTCAGCAATCATTTGCAGCTGCCATAATGGCACGCAGGTTCCCTTTGTATTACCAATAGTCACCATCTCACTCAAATTCTTGTCATTATTTAAAACAAATTTGTATTCTGTTGTGTGATGAAAATAGATTGGTTGTATTATAACAAAAGCGGGTAAACTTTTGAAATGAATTACCTCATGGGAAGTAAAAATAATTGAACTTTTTCACTTAGAGTCTGAATTACTTCTGGGACAGGGCAGCTATTTGGTTAAGAGCATAAACCCATCTGAGCAAGGCTTTAGTGGATAGGGAGGAGTATATTTACTCAGATGTGTTTTATTTTTTGAAAAGCAAGTTTTGATGGTTGTACTTAGGTTTGGCTTATAAGAAAGAATTTTCATGGGCTGACATTATATATAAAAATATTCATTTTTATCAGAACAATGTGAATTCATCATTATGATGAAAATGAACAATTTTATAAAGTGCTATCATTAATAAAATACAATCCTATGATGTAAAACAACAACGTCAATAGCTTACTTCCGGAAGTAACCAAAATGCTGGGACAATCCGATTGAGTATTTGGTAATATTTTATATTTATGGAGCTCTTCCTCCCTACTCCTATCTCACTCATTGGTGGAAAAAATATTTCAGTAACTTATTTTTTTTGGAGACAGAGCCTCAAGCTGTCACCCTGGGTAGAGTGCTGTGGCGTTACAGCTCCCAGCAACCTCAAAGTCTTGGGCTTAAGCCATTCTCTTGCCTCAGCCTTCCAAGTACTACAGGTGCCCACCACAATGCCTGGCTATTGTTTTTTTGGTTGTAGTTGTCATTGTTTGGCAGGCCTGGGCTGGATTCGAACCCACCAGCTCCGGTGTATGTGACTGGCGCCCTAGCCGCTAAGCTATAGGTGCTGACCCTAAAAAATACTTTCAGTAACTCTTAATATATATTAGTGCAGTGTTGAAGTTCTCAAAGTGGCTGCAAAGAATAAATATATCAAATAGTAGTAATAATTTTAAATTAAAATGAAACATGAACACATGATGTATTGTTTTTTATTCACTATTTATGAATGATCATTTTTTGAAGGGACCTTGCTATATGGTTAGGATTTGCTTTGGAAGTGAAATTGGGGAAAGCTGTGCCAGATAGAGGGGATGATATGGGTGGGTATATGCAGGTGGGAAAGATCATGGAGGAATCAGGGAAGTGACTGGCAAACTGTTTCTAGAGAGGGCCGGACAGTCACGTGGTCTTGGTTTCAACTATTCAACTTTGCCAGTTTTGTATGAAGGCAGTCATACACAATACACGCTCAAGTGAGTGTGGCAGTGTTCCAATAAAGCTGTGTTTACAAAAGCAGGTGGGCCAGATTTGGCCTACAGACTATGGTTAGCTGGCCTCTACTCTAGGGAGTAGGGAGTTGATGATTTTTAGTTAAAGAGGAGAGGTAATTAAACTAAAGGAAAATAGAAGAGATACTAAAGGAAAGGATGGATTGGACAGAACGTGGAAGTAGACCTGATACTGATCATGAAAAATTCAAGGTCAAAGAAAAGAAGTGCCCTTTCATATTCTTGAACCTAGATGGAGCCATAATAGTGATGGAATTAAGATCCCCCTGTGGCAGGCTGCAATGATAGACCAAATATAGGTACACCAGTTTCATCAAGGTGAATGTAAGATCCTCATCGAAAGAGTTTGAAATGGTGCATTTAGCAACATTATATGTAAATGTTATTTGGAGATTTTAGTTGGCTACTCTTAGGCTCAGTTATGAGTTCACAGTTTGAAGAGACAGGACGATAAAGGCAAAGAGTACTGACATGATCTCAGAAGAACCCTTGGAATTAAAAGTGCTAAAAAATATTATCCCCTTCCTTCCTTACCATAACTTCTGAAGAATGTAAGGCATGACTTTTTCTTTTTATAGAGAAGGAATCTTAGGGAACTCACGCCTGAGTTTCTTTATCAAAGACTTCCAGTTGGCTTGAGCATCTATCTCAAAACTTCGCAATATGTTAACCTCAAGCCATTCTGACATCAGAGTCTAATCTGTTATTTGAGTGTTAACTGTAACCACTGTGGAAATGAGGTAAAAAGGGTATTCCACAACACTCTTTCTGAAGAAGATCAAGAAACCAACGAATAGAGCGGTTAACTGGCTTGCTTAAAGTTACGTTGCATTCCAATGAGAGATTCAAGATCAGAATCTCGGTTCTATCATATTTTCAACCCTGTGTTGTCTGTATAATAGCACGACAACCCCTTGAAGAAAATTGTGTACATACGGAGCTTTCCTTCATGCCATTAGAGTTACTGTAGACATTTCAGACTTTTGCAAAAGTATTAATCCTCATCATAGTCTTGTAAAGTAGGACACCTACAATCAAGTGGGTAATAGTTAATTGCTGTAACTGTATTGTGTTCAAAAAAGAAATAGAGCACTAGTTTATCATCATCGTACTAACCTAGAATTGTAGGTTCCTGGCATGCACTGGATCCTTTATGATTCTCGGCAGGACACCATTGCATTTGGAAATTAGGATAGGACAGTCCTCAGTGAGTGTGGCAGAAAAAAATACTGATGTGTATAATCCTAGTTACTTAATGTGACAATCATAATGGATAAATAAAACTATCAGACAATAAAAAAAATGTAATGGCTGTCAATGAATCCCCAACAATAAAAAAAAAAATGTAATGGCTGGATATAAAATAAAATTTGCTCTTTGCCAAATGGAGCCCACAGGTATGTCACAGTGTACATAATGTTTTAGGTATTTGTATGCCCAGAAGTGTCAAATAATGAAGTGTGTATGTGTGTATATATATATATTTGTATACACATACAAACATATGTATGTGTGTAAATAGGCATACATAATGTAAATACGTGACATTTAAAGGAATACGTTGAATTGGACAACATCATACAAAGAAGGTAAACATTTCTTGATTGATTGGATTTTTTGACTTTGTGTGCATGATTCCTATGCTTATTGCAAATATATTCAGAACGAAGAGACTTGTCCTTCATGTGATTAAAAACATGTGTTTTACAAAACTTTTTATTGCTTCTCTGTACTTAGCTTTTAACCCAAGAAAAAGAAATGTGTAAATAGTTTAAATACTTGATTCCTCTTGAGAACAGGTTGGTACAGACAGAATAGGCTGATAGCCCCAGGTAATAACTTTTGCCCTTCCCCTGCCTTTTTGTTGCTTTATTTTTCTAGTTTGAAGACTAGAAAGGCTGATCAAACTTCATTGTCCCATGAGGAAATGTCTTTGATCTTAAATGTTCTTTGTAGAAGTGATATACATATCCAGAATCACTTAGTAAGATGGTTTATGAGAGGGGTAGCAATAAAATGTTCATTCCACCATGTCATAGTTAGGATACACTGCTAAATCAGAGGAGGCTAAAATAACGGTGGAATTGCTGTATTATGTTTCTGCAGCCCAGGTACCCATCGGGTTTAATCTGCTTTACAGCATTTTAAAAAACAATATTGGCAAGTTTTATTATTTTGTGTATGTTGAATAATGCTGATTACCTCATGTTTTTCTGGAGAGACTGAAAACCTCGTCCCCTTACATAAATACGCTAACAAGTGAATTTACACATGCCTATTTTATTGTCAATTGGTACCAAACAAATTTCTTTCTCTTCTCCCAAAGTCTCTCACTGTGCGTTGCTATTATTGTTTTGCAAAGATTCTGTGAGCCTCGACTAATATTTAATAATATACAATGATGTAGCATAAATAGCAATGTGCTAAATAAGAATGATTTTGTGATATCTGACATCTTTATTTTATGGATATAAATCATGATTACTAGCGATGGACCATCATCACCTGAGGTCCTTTAAAGTCATTGACATGTTGATGTTTTCCTTATTATATTCACTTGTCCTAAAGAGCAGTGACACTATCTACTTACCGTTTGTATGTTTTATGCTTATTAAAGTCATATTCTTGAAATGAAATTTTGGACAATCTAAAATTTTTTCTATTCCTCTTAACATTCTAATCTATCAGAAATTTTGCTCCTAATGCATGGACTAGACAGATTGTGTTCAGAAATGCCAGTTTGGACCTGATTATTTATTAATCAAAAGAAGGGTATGAAATATTTAAAAAAAAAAGCACATTCATTTTGAGAATAATTTATTCTAAACAAATCTGACACTAGGACTTAAAACAATTTCATTTAATCTGTACAAATGTTTAATGCAAAATCTTCAATTTAAATGAAGCCCCCCAAGTGATCTGGTGAATTTCTCCACATTATTTTATATCCACTCTCAGACTTTTTTGTGTTTTTGTGCTTGGGATTTCTTCATTCCTCCGAGGTGATTTCTTTTGTGGGACTAACTAAATACTAAAATTAATAAAGCTTTCCATATGTTTCTCATTCACATTCTGTTAAATCGAGTAAAGTAGCTGATTTTCATGTTTAATTTACACAGTTTAAAAAATCCCCCGAACAAAACATACTCCAAACAGGTGGTTTATAAGGGAGAAATAAAACAAGCATTATTATTATAGACTAGGACAATTCTTTTTCTATTACAAATCACTTGGATTGAATAAAGTAGACAGCTCATGCTGAGAAAACTGAAATATAGAGAATGCAAGAGTTAAAAGACAGACAATACAGGCAGCAGTGTCTCAGGCATGGATCTCTGAAAATTACGATGAACCATCCGACTTGAATGAATAAAAAGCATGAGCTGATCTGCTTTTTGCTTTCAGTTTTGAAAGTTGTTTTATAAATTGGGCATGCTAATGATTTCATCTTTCTGATTAAATTTATAAATTCATTTATTTCTCCTGTGTTAATTGCATTTGTAAGTGGTTAGTGGCAATTATTTTTATTGCTGAATATATTTTTTCCCCCTTTTGAGGCACAGACTTTTGTAAAGTAAAGGTGTTTCTGACTATGCTGGCATAGTTCTTAGAAGCATCTACTCATTTACTTAGACGCTAATTTTAGAGTGATACCAGCCTTAAAGGTGTGTCTTATAATGTAACACTTCACCTGAGACGTTTAGATCTTAATTTGGGAAATTCTAATTTTGGGTTCCAATATGTGTTTCCAAATAGGTATAATCTTAGTTCTGCCAAGTATTACACAGTAAAATAAAATCCCTCATGTTACAAAATAAATTTTCTAAGTATTTAAATCAAATCAGATGCTTTCTTTTTATGCTGAAGTCTATACGCTTCATAGAAAATTGATGCTTTTGAAAGGCACTTCTTCCTGTTTTTCCATTTAATTGACATAAAAGAAATAGCACGTGTTCAGGAGCAGTGATTTTTGAGAGTACTGGTACATCCATATATTTTAATTTTAGAAGTCCTGGACATGAGGAGTGTTCTGCTTTAAATTCTGCACCTGAACACATGCCCGTTGGAAGGTTTCCAGAGTGTGGTCTAGAAGGGACTGTTACTTCCAACTTGTGCCACTGAAATTAAGATCTACTCCCCAGAGAAGACAAGTGAATTAACACAGTATGCTTTATGCACAGTGAAAACAAACTAATTTGGGTTACCTCTCTGCTTCAAACTGTAAAAAGTGCAATGGCATACACCCACAGCTGATTAAGCGAAGCTCTGCTTTTGATATTAAATATAGAATCCATGATTTACTACATGGCTTTCTTTTAGGTTCTTTTTAAAGGCTGTGATTCTCTAAAAACTAGCGTTTTATGCTAACTATGATGCAGAGAAACACTCTCCACTCTCTTGTCTATTTCCTCATTTTCAACTTTTTATTACATAAGAAATAGGCTGATGGCTGATAGAAGATAATTAACATTAAAAATCAAGATACACATAGCTTACCTCTTTATACGTATCAAGTACATTTTAATAGGGAGAAATCATCAATGCCATATATTAGCAAATAAATAATAATCACTCAGACATGAAGAAGGACTCTGAGACTGGAAGAATTTGGTGATGAAGACAGGAGAAATAATAGAAATGTGCACCAAGGCTGTTGGTGTAGCTTGTAGGGAATATCTGGAAAATTAGATTAATCAAGGAGCAGACATTTGGAATAAAGTTTGTGTGAATGCCTGACAGTCTTGCTCTTTCCCTCATTTCAAATGTTGGCAGGGTAGCAGGCGGCTCCAAGGGAAATGTGCTCCTTTCATACTTGAGTAATTGATGAATTGTATGCAATATGCAAATGAGAATCCATAAATCTTATGAATGACAGCTTAATTTATGTGAGCCTTAATGAATGCAGGATTAGATTTTAATTAAATATCCTCAAAGGCACCCTGAGTAGTAGATTTTTTTAGGCCTTGTTTTTTGAAGACTTGTTTCTCAAGCCATGCATTTTACAAAGCAGAAAATCAGGCAAAGCACTTAGTCTATATTTTAATAATAAGCATTGTTTCATGTTACATAGAAAACAGCAGATCACTTGATGTATTCAACAAAATATATACGGATCTCTATTTTCTACACATTTCACTAAATTTGATTACTTTAATTACTGTCGGTCTCTGATGTCATATGCTATTTATAATTACAAGAAAGTTATTAAAACTTTACCAAAAAATACACTAGAGCTGAAGAATTGTTTAATAAAAGATTTTATTAGATAGATAAACATTTAAAGTATCAAATCTAATTTGAATAAAATAAGGTCTTCCTAACCACTTTTTCTTTTTCAAAATTTCCTCTCTAGACAATACCTAATGAGATAAGATGATAAATAAGACTATTTTATACAAGATATTTAATAAGGAGAATTGCGTACTAAAATTAAACTGAAATGATGTATGCTCCTGTGGAATAGTTACATCTTTAATTCACTTTAATACTTTGGACTACAGTACAGGTTTTTTATTGACTGTGTACCAGATGAGAAATAACATTTTACTTTTCTGCTAGGCCTCTACTTTTTGAGTTAGAATGTGTTTAATGTAGGATTAAAATGCACAAATGATTTGTGCATTTATCTCTTTCATTTAAAATTTATCTCTTTCATTTAAAATTTTTTCTTGTTAAATCACATTGAGCTTACTTTTTTAGTACTCATTAGTTTGTTCAACTAAATCAGTATTAAATCTCAAACATAAAAGTATTTTTTTGATACTCAGTAACACTATACGTGCCTAAGGGCATACAAATAGAAAAATGCACATTTTGTCCTCATAATGACAAAAATTACATAGTTTCAAAATTCAGCTTATTCACCTAACCTCTGTGCAGGTGCGAAGGTCTATAATGGTTTGAGAAAAACAGAGGTTTAAAACATGGTACAATCTTGGTCCACACTTTAGGTTTTGGTTAAGACATTGAAATTGCTTGCACGATTTTGGGTGGATGACTGTGTGTTCATTTATGATTAAAAGGGCCCATAACTTTCAACAGGTTTTCTAAGGGGATTTGTTATCGAAAAAGATAAACTGCTATAATGCAGGAGATAATAGCAATTAGATAACTTTATGGAGCAAAGTGTATCATTTGCAATGAGAAAAAAATATAAACTGAGTTCCTGTATAAACGATGCAGCTTTCTAAAACATCAGTGATGCATAGCATGCATTTCTTATGTCTTCCATGATTCAATTTTTAATATTGTATTATTTATTTTCAAAACAGTATCCAAGCAGAATGTCCTGGATTTGTATTTTATTTTCAGTGATGATGGCTATCTTAAATATTGTGATTAATTAAGGAGTTCATTTCTCTAAAAGATGTTATCAATTGTATTCTTAACCTATTTAGGCAAAGAACATCTATTTATTAAAGGAAAATTTATAAGAGCTGCATAAAATAGCAATGTAGTTCTAGGGCAAAACAAATATTTTCAAAAAACATCAAGATTTAACTGGTTTTAAAGTTTATATTTTATATAGTTTGATCAACTATACTATTATTGTAGCACCCTTTTCCCTAGGAGTTAATAAGCAAAGATATTTTACTTTAATAATAAAAGTAAGATAACATAACAAACCCAGAAAGGGGAGTCTTGAATTAAATGAGGGTTTGTAAGAGGAGTTTTATAAGTTGAATTTGTACTCTGGTTAATTTATATGAATATTTATCTCTGTTTTGTCTTTTTTTTTGAAATTGAACTGAATCTGTCACTTTATTGTCTTAAAGGTTATGTTGCTCTGAACATTTAGAACTATGACAGAGAAGGTTTTTGATGAATTTAGCTTTTTTGAAGATAACTCTTATCACTGCTTTGATGAGACTAGTTTTGCTGAAAAATATTTAGCCTTTTTTGTTCTATTTCATTTCCAAAGAAGTTATTTTCATCATTTTTCTATTAAAATGTTTTTCAGAAGTTCAGTTTGACTAAGATATACTGTAATCCATACGTGGAATCCACTCTTTTCCAGTAGTAATATCTTTCGTTTAGACGTTTTGTACTTGCACTTGTAATTGTTGGAAGGAACTGCTTATTTCTGTTCAAATCCAAAAGTTAAAGTTAGATGAGATTGACATTCATTATGACATAAAGATTCATCCATGAAGAAAACTTTCTAAGATGAGTATTTTAGACTGCCAAGTATTTGAAGGTTTTTATTTCCCTAATGTCGTCTTTATTGGAGCTAATTGGAACTTTAAAAAAATAGCTATAAATTATAAAGAATCTCAGTTGCAAGTTCCTTTACAAATGTTCTGTGTTTCAAACTCTAGGCATAATGTAGTTGGTTTTATTTGTTATTAACTTAGCAAATAAGCTAAGATAAATTTCCTGTATATTTTTAGATGTAAGTAATACTTCATTCAATAGACTTTGAAGGAATTCATCTCCTTTGCTGAGAATAAAAGGGGGGAAATTTAGAAAAAGAAGTATATGGTATAGGTTTATCATTTCAAGGGTGCTTCCAAGTTATTTTGAACAAGTTACAGAGAAAGTTTTATGTAAATTTTAATGATTTCAGGATTTTGTGTTGGTCAGTTGGGGTAATTTAAAATTTAATTTGGCATGCATGGAATATATTATTTTAACTATTGTTAATGCAATTATATTGGTCCAATTAGGAAATTATATTTGTTAAAGGGCAAAAAGTTTTGCCTGGTTCTGAGTCACCAAGTGGAATTGTACAAGTATAGAAAATTGTTTTCAGTACAGTTTTTAGGTAGATTTTCAAATGTAAAATTACTTTCATTTGAGCTGAACAGAATAAATGCAACCAGAAGCCATTTAGAAGTTTTTGATGTTAGAAATCTGTCCGCATTTGTTGTCTTTATTTCGAAAATTAACAAGTTTGAACTAGTTCTTGCTAGATACAACTTTATTTTTTTTACTTAGGTTTGAGTAAATGTCTACAAGTTTTCAATACTGAAAAAGACTAACTTCAGACTAACCTAAGAATTGTTGCTACCCATCAAAATGTTCTGAAAGGACAGTGAAAACAAAATGCAGAATCATAATCTATTATTTCAATTATTAAGAAACAGAGGAGGACTGATGTAGGATTAGAACCTAAATTTTGAACAAAGCACTTATCAAAAACGGATTCTTAGGGGTTCGAGACCATCTCGAGCAGAGCAATACCCCATCCCTACCCAAAATAGAAAGAATTGGCAAGTCACGGTGCTCTGTGCTTCTCATCCCAGCTACTTAGTAGGCTGTGGCAAGAGCATCATTTGAACCCAGGAGTTTGAGGTTGCAGTGAGATTTATATAATGATGCCACTGCACTCTGTCCCGAGGGACTGTCTCAAAAAAACAAACACCTCCCGCCTTTTAATTCTTGATTATTATGTCAGGTGTGAATCAGTAGCAAATGGGATTTTCTTTTTCTTTAATTATTTTATTTATTTATTTATTTATTTTTTTGGCCGGGGTTGGGTTTGAACCCACCACCTCCAGCATATGGGACCGGCGCCCTACTCCTTGAGCCACAGGCGCCGCCCGGGATTTTCAACATAACTCTTCAGATACTTATTTATTTGTGCTGTCCAAAGTTATGAAGTATCTTGAAACATAACACCAGATATTTGGGGTATTATGGTAAATAAGAAACATTTTAATGGCTTTCATTTTATTTATAATAGATAAATGTATAGCTCTTCTCTGATAACCACAATCTGTAAAAAAAAAAAGATGAAAACACACGAAGGAACTGAGCACATTCTGCTCTTTTGTATTTAGATAGCATTGGGGTGTGACTTACAAAGTCTCCAAATAAGAGTTATTCTAAACCTAACCTCTCTTTGGAAGTATTGAGGGAAGGTACAAACAGGATCCTCCTCCTCTTCTTGGACCATATCCCCAAATTTATCCTACTTTCTCTGTGAGAATTGGTGTATTTAATCTTCTTTGTGTGGATGTAGACAAATTCAAACTTTTTAGTTTATACGAACAAGCAAAAACTGAAACTTCTACCTCCCGATTCAAAATCCTGACTCCTTTCTCATCTTGCTAAACTGCGGTGCTGTGTGACTGGACTTTCAGTTCTTTATCAGCCTATTTAGAACTATTGTTTCTAGGAAGATGAAAAGATGAATGAGAAACACGCACACATGTATGCACGCTTTGGGATTATTTTTAAAAGCACACACATTTTTACATTTTAAATTAATATGAGCCACGCTTACTATAATGATATTGTTCGAGTATTATTATCTTGGAGTACCCTCCTCTATTTCCAAGTTCTATCTCTTAAGTAAAGGATATCTTTGGTGTTCAGCATGATTTCTTCATTCGAGACTGCAATTGGGAAACCATAAGGAGTTTCACATATAAGGGACTTGTTACATTCTGTTTCATTGTCATTAAAAGGGAATGTTGTTCTTTTTTTAAAATAAAAGAAGTTTTTTTTCAAATCCTCTTATTTTCTGTCCAAAGACATAAAATCCCATAGGAAATTTGACTTCATTGTCAGGTTCAACAAATTTCAAGGTGGACAGTTAGTATGATGAAGAGAATAAAACAAAACTTATTGAACTTCTTAAAGTCACCCAGCATGTCACCATGTAAAACTAAAAGGAAGATGATTTCCTCTATTTCATCCTGAGTGTATTATCTATATATAACATAGAAACTCTCTTATAGCACATAGCATATGCAGGTTATACACAAAGGAAAATTACTTTCTCTAATAGAACAGGTACATAAATTATTCAGTGTAATGATTAATATACTGGAGTAAAGGTAACTTAAAGGTATAGACTTTTAATTGCCTAAGAGATAATTTCTAATTCTGTCCTGAAAATCAATGTCATTATAATTAGATTTACTATTCAAAAAATTGCTAACGCATTCAAATATACATTCATAACTTTTAAGTGTCTATAATATACCACTCGAGAAGTAAAATGCTTTAACATACTAAGAACTTTCATCTAAAAAATCTTATATTTAAATTAGATATTATATTTATCTTTTCCAAAGAACTATTAGAAAAAAATTTATTAAAGTTTCTTAATTAGTTCATAAGATCGTACAAAATAAATAACAATCTAAATTAAAAAATAATTCATTGTACCACAGATACAGTGAAATAAAATTGGACAAAAATGAGACCTAGTTATTTTTTATTCTTTGTGACTACTGATGATTATTTTAGTTCTTTTGAAATAGTGAAAAATAAACTATTAATTGTAAAATTGCTAGAGGAAAACTCTAAAACCAGACTGCTTTCAATGTATGCGAAGTCAGATAATTATAGAATTCGGAATACCCTTAGTTACCAACTCAGTAAAAGTGGCATTTAAGTGTTTGGCCCTTTAATTCAGAGCTCTTTGTACATGAAAATATGTTCATCTCTTACCTCCCATAGTGATAATTATAATTGTATTGTTGGATCACATTTCTTGACTCTTGTGTAATTTAGCTCTGTCAGCATTTATCTCTTGGCTGTTCACATCTGTGGAACTAAATGTCTGCTTAATATTATGTAGGTTAGGTGGTTGTCATCCTAGTTGGGGAAAAACAATGAAAAAATTTATGGTGATGTTAGGCAAGTGCATTGTGGGGGGTACAAGGCCTAATATCTGAATGTTTACACTACAGAGAAATCATGTTTGGAAATAGATTTTTACTATCATCAAATAAAGGATCAGTGATGTGTTTATGTCTTAAACATGCATGGGTTACTTTTGTCTATTTTCTAACCAAGAATATTATTATTTGTTCTGCAATATTCATAACAGGAAATAGCCTGTGGATCATCAAATAAAAGAGAAACGCTTTTTGTAATGCAAATTTATACTTTTAGGATGTGATAATAGTTACATTTGTCTGGGTGTAGGAACATTCTGACAGTGTGAGGGGTAGCTGATTAATATAAACTCACTATAGCAAGAAAATGAACCTTTGATAAAGACATCTTAGTGCTGATAAGTAAAGTTCAGAGAACATAACTGTCTGCTATTAGGTATCATGTTATTACCTGTAGGTTGATAGCAGAGCATTGACAAAGAAAGTTTAAAGAAGACTTTTGTATAATGTACCTTTAGCTGTAATGTTATCTTCACATTAAGGACCAGTGAGCAGGCAAAGGATTCATATTTCATTAAACTACTGATAGAACTCTTTACAGAATCTGAAAATTTAAACACTGGAGTGCTTTGGAATTTTAAATGAATGGTTTTCATTCATATTTCATTTTAATTTAGTTAGTCAAACACATTTGTTAGACATGATTGTGGGTTGAGCCTTGAACTAGACATTACAACTGAAAATAGGTCAGCAAGGTGTGTCTTTTGCTGAGAAAGAAAAAAGATATCATATTTGAAACATGCAAAGTGTGCTTTGCATGAGAAAATATTTATAAGATTAGTTAAGAGAGAATACAAATAAATATTTTGGAGAGGTCAGTAGAAATCCAAACTTCTTACACTGCCAGCCTCCTGGATGTATTGCTCTCTTTCTTTTCTTATCTTCATAGGCTAAAATCCACACTGGCTTCCCCTTGGCTTCCTGATCAGATTTATGCTCTTTGAACTCACGCATTGGAGCGTTTTCCTATGATTTTCCCATAGCTGGTAACCATTGCCACCTCTGCCCAACCATACCTGGTAACTTCTTTATGTTCAAGTCTCACTTTAGAGAAGCCTTCTCCATAATACTAAAGATGGCATTGGAATTGTCCATTATCTGTTTACTTTTTTTTCTTTCTCTACCCAGATTATTCTCCACAACATAAAAAACTCTTAATCTATGTTGTTGAACAAATGAATGAACAAGGACATATGGAGGACTGAAGATAGAAACATTCAAAATATACTTAAATGAGACTTCCTGGAGAGGTTACTTTTTAAGCCTGTTTTTGATGGAAGGAGAAATGATACACCTATGCCTTGTAACCATTAGTTGTATAATACCTAAACAGCATAGAGGCTGTGAGCACAGTACCTAACGTGTCAGCCAGCTTTGACTTCTGGAAGAAAATCTACGCCTACTCTTTGCATAAAATTGTAATGTGAACTGAAAGTCAAATTGGTGAGAATTTGGGGTGTTAAGTTTGTAAAGAGGATGAAAGGCCAAAAGAGGAGGCTTGAACAGGCTACATAAAGATAGGGGATCTATGTTGTTCCTTGGACAACAACTCCTATGATGAAATAAAACAGTATTAGGTCAAAGGCAGCCTTTCAAAGCTGGCCTGCAAAGTTTTCGCTTATTTTTGTTCTTAAGAAATAGCACCAGAGGTTGTATTCAGACAGAAGAAGAAGCCTGTTTTAAACGCAAACACTCATCAGTTAATCTTTTGAACTTAATTATCAATTTAAGTCTTGCAGGGTTTAATTGTTTGTTGGAAGCAAAACACTAGAAAGTGTCCATGGCTGGGACGATAAGTTTAAATGTCAATGGGAGGAAAAGAAAAGAAAAGAAAAGAAAGGTATAGTAAAAAATAAAGACATGCGGACTGCCAAATTACAATTTTCTTAAACCTTTCTTCGACTGTTACTCAAAATCTTCTTGCGCGGTTACTCTACAAGCCATGAGTGGAATGGTTAGAAACAGGCAATGTTGATAGAATAGTCAGTTAGCAGGGTAACATAAGATCCTAGGGACCTAAGCACCTAATTTGTGAAATAGGAAACAAATGAAAATGAAACAATGTATTTGAATACAGAGTAAACTATCCTTGGTGGTGGAGAGTGTGATGAAATGAATAATAGAATTTCAGATTAGAAACTGCCCTCAGCAGCGAGTGAGCTAAAACCGGTATCAAATGCCAATGCCAATGTTATAGTATCCTTGATAAACTGCATAAATTGTCTAGCTTCTGCTTGACCAATGAAGGAGCAGGGATCTCAGAGGAAGGTGATTTTTTTTGTGTGTATGTCTAATTATCAACAAGCCCTTTCTATCTTTGAACTCAGAAGTGAAGGGAATTAATTTAATTTGTCTTGTATTTGGTTACCTTTTATTTAATATTTTTAGGCTCCTAATTTGTTTTAATTTCTGAGTGCTTTTATTTTCCATATGGGACCCTATCCTATCTTTCCTTTATTTTATGTGGACTTTGAATCCTTCAAATCTGTGGTTGTTCTTTTTCAAGACTATTCTAGTTGATCCACTGATCTTTCAAACATTGACACACAAGATACAACAAAGTCCTTGGGTGGCAACAAACGTGGTCAGCATGGCATCCTCCCCTTAGTTCTGGCTACTCCAGTTAACACTTATTACTCAATACCTGTGTTTGCATATAGTTTATTTTTTTGACTACTAATTGCTGATTTTCTTTTTTTGCTTAAGGAAAGGATGTTAGATTTAAAGATTCGAAAGATGAGTTCATGATTCATATGGCAAGTCTCAAATGTAGGCGAAATGTTCAATGGCCTGTATACCACTAAATTCCTAAATGGTAGGAGTCTGAAGAAAATCGCATTCCTTTTTCTTTGATTGTATATTTTCCTCTCCCCAAGAGTTATGCAAATGTACAATTAATCTAAATTATGGTAGAAAACATAATTGCAATGTAATGAAAAAAAGCATTAAAAAGTACAGATGAGAAACACATCTAAGAGATGGAGTTATACCTGGATATAAACTAATGTCAATGAAATCCTTATAATTCTTGAGCCTTTGTCTTTTGGAAATGAAATGTAGGCGTAGAATCACAGAATTAATGGGTCTGTGTAGCAGTGTGTGTGTGTGTGTGTGTGTGTGTGTGATTACACACGCTGGTCCTTGCAATATCTGAGAGACTGTGTTTTCATTTCTGGTCACCACCTTAGCAAACTAATCAATGAGGCATGAACTGCTATCTGCAGTGAAAGAAATGAAAAATAAACCAGAGATAATCCCTCAGTTAAAAGGTTATTCTGTGTGATAAAAGCTATTTTGTTAATTTATTTACTTACTGGTACAGTGAGATAAAGTGAAAGTACAATTAGGGAATTCTTATTGAAAGAATTTTAAAGGGGAATGATGACTTAATATTTTGTATTACTTGATTGACACTTAAGAGCATTTTTAAACTACATTTTTTTGTACCATGTGAAGTTCTATATTTTTTCCTTATATTTATATTTTAAATATTGTGGGTATATGTATAACTGATTACTGAATATCAACAAAAAGTCTTCTTGAAGTGAATCCTTAACATTTTATATCATATAGGTTAATTTAAGGAAGGATGATAATTTTTTGAAAAGCTGTGCCTGTGTTGTAATATTTTCCGTTCATCATATGCATGATCTGTACTTTTTTGAAAATTATTAATTTGTTTCTTCTTCATCTGATTCATCCAACAAACATAGTATTACTTGTCTCCTTGTTACCAGACTATTAAATTTTGGGGAAAGAAAAATATGCAGAACATAATTACTAGACTCAAAGGCTGTTTGTGCTTAGACAAAAGTGATATATAAACTATATTAATTGGGTAAGGATTGTTGTGTATTTCGTGGTACTATGGAAGCAGAGGGGAAGTTGGCGATCAGAGTATGTGGGGAGAAGAGGGAAATAGTCTAGGAAAATTGGTAGGGCTTCTAGTGTGTGCAATGGAAAGAAAGGACATAACAGGAATAAGGATTAGCACTGGTAAAGCATGAAGATAGGAAGTATAGTAATTAGATACCAGTTATAGAGTGAAGGTGGGGAAGTTGTGAGAAATTATACATGAAAAGAAATGAGGGCTTACATGTTGCAGGATCTTGTATGTTAAGACATTTCATGAACTTTTAGATTTGCAGAGATGCTAACTTTGCTAGAATGTTCTTTCTTTATAGATCTCGTGGTCAGTATTGAACAATACTGTAGGAACAGAAGGGAAAGGCCCTCGGAGAAGGCAGGGGCAATATGAAAGAAGAAGGGAGGCAGCCGGGAGATGCACTGTAGGGAGAATTAATCACAGCTGGTGACTTGAGGTGAGAAGCGGCAAGTACACTGAAAAAGACGGAGGGATTGGGAAGACTCCTTTCAGGGGGCCTCAAACTATGGCCCGCAGGCCACATGAGGCGGTGTGATTGTATTTGTTTCCATTTTGGTTTTTACTTCAAAATAAGATATGTGCAGTGTGCATAGGAATTTGTTCATTTTTTTTTTGTAAACTATAGTCCAGCCCATCAACGGTCTGAGGGACAGTGAACTTGACCCCCTGTTTTAAAAGTTTGAGGACGCCTACAACTGCGTTCTGACTTTGGAGACTGGATGAACGGTGGTTCATTATCAGAGATATGAAATACAATAGGTAATGAGATGTGGGTTTAAAGTGAAAAAGAAGACGTTTACATTAGACATGTCAAATCTGAAGGGGCTGACGACGTTCAGATGTCCATTGCCTCTGTAGACAGAATTTGGAACTCAAGAGGAAAAGAAAATACCATTTCTGTCTTCCCAGAGGTTTGTTTTAACCATGGTTGTATTAAACATCAACTTTCTTTCTAAAATTACTTGAGGGATACAAAGTTTTCCGTCTAAGAATTAGAGTTTTTGTTATATTTTCAGAAAAACAACCAAAGAAAATTATTCTGAAATGCCTATGGATTCTCCCACTTAACTGAAAATTGTCTTTTTAATTATGTAATTTGGTCCATATCCTCTTCTTATTGGAAATACTCCTGTGCATATCCTCTGGGCACTAATAGGCAGGTGTTAAAATGAACTATTTCAATAGGTATCAACAGCTATTAAGATTCCCATAGGATGCCTTTATTCAGAGAAATCAGGCCGGGCAGGAAGAAGATCGTGCCATTGAGGTAGAAGTGAGATGCAGATAATGGTACAAAGGTAGAACCCACTGCCTTAGTTTGGAAGAATGCACCCCAAAGAGCGGAGAATACACATTTTCCTTTGCTCTTGCTGTTCACATTCTTCTTATTAAGCATTCTAACAGAATATTCCCTTCTCTGACTATTTCATGTTTTAAAAGTTTACCTGCTTCCCTAGCCCCTTGAGGGTGCCAGGGAAGAGAAGATGTAGATTCCAAAAGGTTAAGTGACTTGTCACGGTCACCTGTCTAATAAGTGACAGCTTCTGTCTTTTGATCCATGGCAAAGGGACCTGGTGTCTCTACTATTCAGAAGCACCATGGTATAATGGAATCAGCACTGGCTTTGAAGTCCTAGGTACGTGGATCTGGCATAAAGATCTGAAATGTATGTGTCATGCTATTGGACCAGTCAGCTCAAGTTTCCTCATCTGATAAATGGATATAATAATATTGACCTTAAAAGGTTGCTGGAATTTAAACAAGAGAGGTATTTTACTTTCCTGGTGCACAGTAGATGTTCTGCAAGTGTAAGCTTTTCTTGTTTTCCTCAGTAAAGTCAAAAAAGATTTTTAAGAGTAACGTGAATGGTTATTATTTAATTATTTGGGAAGAAAGAAGGCACTTTTTCATTACATTTTTAAAAACTATATACACATATAGTTTAAACTATATGCACATATTATAGTTTTTAAACTATAAACACATAATCTTCTATAGGGGAAAAAAATCCTATTCCTCTATAGTCACAAGTCAATTCAGTCCAAATATAGTATGACTCATGGTTTTAGCCTGTTGGTCACTGCCCATAAATGCTTTTCTTATGTATTTCAAATGGAAAGTATTTATAAATACAATCATGATGACTCCAGGAATCTCATTTGAGAGAATACTGAATAATACTAAATATTAGTTTTAAGGCTATCAAGCTTGGATTCTTTACTTAACCAAATAAAAATCTTTCAATATAGGACACTTATTTTGGTATGTTTCCTTAACAGTTTAAGAGAGTTTTAATAATAGTTTATGGTAATTTCTGCAGCTTGATCAATGGCCTTTTCTGGATCATCCAAACTAAATTTTGCTCTAATTCTTTCCATATATAAATATCCTATTCCATTTCCTTTGTAAATGTAGAGCATAAAAATTTTACTGTTTTGATTTAACTAACATGAATGCAAGCTTTAATTTTTTATATCCACTTCAATCTTCTAGAAATGTTCACCAAAGAGTTACATTCCAATCCTTTATCAGAAAATATAATCAAGGCCCCGGCCAAACTGCAACCAAAAAATAGCCGGGCGTTGTGGCGGGCGCCTGTAGTCCCAGCTACTCGGGAGGCTGAGGCAAGAGAATCGCTTAAGCCCAGGAGTTGGAGGTTGCTGTGAGCTGTGTGAGGCCACGGCACTCTACCGAGGGCCATAAAGTGAAACTCTGTCTCTACAAAAAAAAAAAAAAAAGAGTCTTGCTCTGATGTAATAGATGGGGTGTCTGAAAGTAAGCCGCCCATTGTGATAAAATTGGAATTCTAGGGATGAGTGGATAAAAGAAATAGGCATATTTTGAAACATACTACACATTTTATATGTATTCACACACACACACACACACACACACAGTGGCTAAAGATTTAGATATTTGCTTTCTAGAATTCAACTCTAGGAAGACTGGTCTTGAGGTGTGGGCTCGAACCTTACACCACCATTCCTGCTTATCTACCACAACTGGAATTCCTGAGCACAGCGAGGCATCTGACAAAATGGAAAGAAGAGCATAGTGTGTAGAAAATGCTTAGTCCAATGTTTTCGACAGTGGACTTCGGTGCTAATTTATAATGTTAAAGGAATTACTGCAATTATGCCGCGCATACAGCACATACGGATCTTTAACATTTTGTAGTTCCATCATGTCCAGGTGTTCATCACAGACATTTTGTTGCACTTTCATTATCTTTCTTTTCTTTATATAATAAGGAACGGATTAACAAGCTGTGCTGTGTATATGTATATCATGGAATACTCTTCAGTCATCAAAAGATGGTGACTTCACACTTTTTGTATTAACCTGGAGTTGAAAAACAGATTCTCCTCAGTAAAGTATCATAAGAATGAAAAAGCAAATAGTCAATGTACTAAATACTGATATGAAGTCAGTAGATGATCTGATTCATGCTCACATAAGAGAAAAACTCATGTTAATTCAAGTTGGGGGGGGAGGAGGAATGAGGGAGGAGAGGGGGAAAGAGGGATTTGGGTGTTCTCACTTAGTGGGCACATGTAGGGATGTATTGCACACCTTTCAGACTTTACCGAGCAAATTCAAATATTCTTACCTGGTTGTTTGCATCTTCACATTAACCCGAATGAAAAAAAAAAAGACACAAACTCTTGAACATCGATAGAAAATATTTTTAATATTATATGCCCCCTAAATCATATAATCAGTTAGATTTTAAAAGACAATCTGTTGTAAAGTCACATCTTAACTATGTTTTCGAATTGGAATATATAGACATCTCAAGTGTCTATATAGATAGGTATTTATTTTTTTATATATTTTTTAATTTATTTATTTTTATTGTTAAATCATAGCTGTGGACATTAGTGCAATCAAGGTGTACAATGTGTGGGTTTAATATACAATCTGAAATATTCTCATCAAATTGTTCAACGTAGCCTTCATGGCATTTTCTTAGTTACTGTATGTAGGCATTTGTATTCTGCCTTTAGTAAGTTTCACCTGTACCCATTCTAAGATGCAGCGTAGATGTGGCCCCACCCATTACCCTCCCTCCACCCTAACCTCCCCCCTCCCTTCCCCTTCCTTGGCCCTTTCCCCCTAGTCTTGTGCTGTAGTTGGGTTATAGCCTTCATGTGAAAGCTGTAATTTAGCTTCATAGTAGAGCTGAGTACATTGGATACTTTTAAAATATCATATATTTGTCGACTATAACAACATTAATTACTTCAAAATGTTAACCGTGCTTAAGTAGATAAGTGAACTCACCATCAAGACCAATAATAGTTAAGCCCCTAGTCTCTATCTCATTGCTTGGTCTTCTGCTCCCTTTCTGTTTAAAAGATTTGTTTTTAATTCCCCTTATTGATGTCCTATACATTTGTTCTAAATCTTGTTGAAAGATTTCTTTAAAATCGAGTTTGCACTAATTTGCACTTTGAATTATATTTTTTATATTACTATTTGGAAAGTCATTTCGAGAAAGTCATTTCAATTAGGTGAAAATATTAATTTTGTGTTTCATAAGGAATCTTTAACATGTTTAAAACATGTGAGCAGATATCTCATTATTTGCTTTTATTTTTATTTTATTATTATTTTTTTTTTTTGCAGTTTTTGGCCAGGGCTGAGTCTGAACCCACCACCTCTGGCATATGGGGTTGGCACCCTACTCCTTTGAGCCACAGGCGCTGCCCTCATTATTTGCTTTTAGATTGGCCACTTCTAAAATGTGTGTAATACTAGATATAAACATACATCTACATAAACACCTGCCTACAAAAATAAATCTCCAGTAATAACTACCTTAAAAAGTTAAAGTATGAAAAAACTGTTATAATAAAAGACGCTTTTCTAAAGGGATTCTCTTGTAATGAAAATTTGGAAAACTATCCTCATAAGGGCAATCATTGATACAGCGGTGTTTGTTCTGGAATTTTTGGGACTGTTTCTATTCCTTGTTCATTTAATATTTTTAATTCCTTTTATATGAGGGACAAAACTCTGATTCCTTCACATTGGTATGCAGAGGATTGTTATAACAAAGATCTCATCTGTATGATCTAACTCTACTATTGACGTCATTAAAATTGTTTCTACACAGGTGTGCCATAAGCTAGCACATTTAGCATAATATTCAGGAGGAGGTAATATCACTGAATATGTACTTAAGCATACTTAATATTTTGAAGTAATTAATATATGACAAATATATGATATTTAAGTATCTATAAAGGCATTTGGAGAGGTCTATATTTGAGAGAATATCAAGTAATGGTAGAATAACTTTTCCTTACTATTATATCATCTTTACTAAACTTTTCTTAATATTATGAGTGAATTATTATTAGTAATAAAAGGGCTGAATGTAATTCTCTAATGTTTATGTTAGAAATTATATTTTTTCTGATTGTTTCTGGATACAATTACTCTCTCTTAAAAATTTGTTTCCATATTACAAATTCTTGAAAACTATTTAAAACAAATGTCGACACCCTTTTGAATGAAAGAGATGGGAATGATGGTGCTATAATTTATCTAATGCATTATTTATCATGCTGCAGTTGCAGAAATAACAAATATTTTAATTCATGGATTTAATCAATTTTGACTTCATACCTTATTTCTGGCAGAAGAACATGAAAAAAATTTCTTATACAGTATTACCTTTTAAGACAGATTACCATGAAAATTTAATAAAATGACTTAGATGTGAGATCATCTAAATCTATAATGATTTAAATCATCTGTTCTTTAATAATACATCTAGGAACTGTTAAGTTTTTGTGGGATTAGAACTTATCTGCAAATAAACTTTAGTATTGATATGCTTGTAAGAGAACAATAATTTATTTCTGTAGGCAACCATTTAGTCCATTTTTTATGCACATTTAGACCATTAAATTAATCTCTGAAACAATAGAAAGAAATTCTTTACTAGAAATAGCTTGCTTTTCCCTTGGCTTTGTGGCAAAATGACATTAGGGAACATATATGGTTGTTGTTGAACCTGATTGCTTTAGCAGCCCTCGGGTTGATAGGATCAGGTTCCAGCTTGCCCTGCTGGGTCAATGTGGACCCAGGCCTTTAAAGAGAAAAGTTCAGGGAAAGTTCACTTCTATTGTTTTACCATGGTTACAAAACAGAAAGGAAAAAAAAAAAAAAAAGAAGAAGAAGAAGAAAAGAAGAAATCTTGGGCTTGTGACCCTTTGCTGCCATGAACACTTTACTGGGTTCTTTTGTTTTTGTCAATTAAATGTTGCAACAGAGAAAATTAAAACTTATAGCAATCCATAAAGAAATAGAAGCCAAATTATACTGTTTTGTCTCTTGGAGGTAATCCTCAAACGTATTCAATGATTGCCAGAGTTACTGCAGCAAGTATTTAGATTAGTTTGATTTCATTTAAGATACTATTGAAATTTTTCCATAGTGAAAAATTGAAATTTTTAAGGCTGCTATTGTATAGAAGGTTTGTTTATTGATTGGGGGGCGGTAAAAGGGATAGCTTATTAGCAGTAATTTAACTTTGACTAAACATATTGCAATAAGTGTTTATTTTAATTTAGAGTGTGGAAATGTAAACTAAGGCAATATTTACATTAAAATTTTTGTTTACCTTAAATGGTAACAAGTTGTGAAATGTATGAGGCCAGTGTGACCTTACTGGAACAACTTCTGAGTGTCCTTTGAATATAGGTAAAAATTCAAACCAATTTGAAATCCTGAGGTATAGGCTATAAAATAAACCATGAAAAAAAAATTTTTTTTTCTAACAACATTTACCAGGCTTTCGTTCTGAGGAAGGTCAATGCAATCTACTTTATTTCACATTTTGTCTTGTGAATCTATAAAATCTTATGGCTAATGCGATACAGCGAGAACCATTCTTCATAGTTTAAAAAATATTGACATTACTTGTAATATGGAATGTTACATGTATATCCGAGACATCATCACTGCCTCATGGTATTTCAATCTAATGTTTGTTTAATGTGAATTTATATTCAAGGAGGAAGAACAGTTTCAGATTGAAGTTCTAAGAAAGAATACATTTTATTTCTGAAAATATATATGATTTGTTTAGGAATATATACTGAAATGTATTAAAAGAAATATACATTGCACATTTCTTCCAGTAAAGACCTGGGTCATTTTAGAATTTCTGTCATTATCCTAACAATTCCTTATTCCTTTTTATTTGCCATGCATGCTAATGATTGGTGTCTAGAGATGAGAAGTGAAGGAGGTCGTTACCTAGAATCAAGATAATGAGTAAGATGAATCTTTGCAAGTCTTTGGAATGACACTATCTATGTTATGTGCTCATTTGTTTATTGATTCTTTGCTGTTTTGATTAATGTAATTTATTTTCCTTGAAGTCACCTGTGTCAAGCATAGAACTGAACTTTCTCATGCTCTAGATGGAGTGCAGAGAGGTAAAAGGGAGTTTGTGTCTATTTGAATTAGTCAGACAATGAAGACAGTATCAAAAGCATTCCTCCTATGAGTTTTATGTCATTGATATTAATCAAAAATAACATTTTCACCATACAGTTCTCTCATAAATACCTGCTATGTCTAATATCACGACAACATTTTAAATTGTCTGCATGCTGCTTATGCTTTTAGCTTGTGAAATACAGATTTAAAAAAAGAATAAATGCTAGCTAGATTTTCAAATGATGGCCTTCATCTGTGATCCAACCTTTTCTTCATATGTTAAAATTGGGAAATATTTAATTTCTAGAATGTTTAACATTGCTAATGATCATGTCTGGATAAAAAAGACTGCTTGAATAACTGAATCAAGCAGCTGATAACAAGTAACTTATGACTTACGAATTCAGAGGTCATCTAGTCCTTCACCTGCCTGCGGATAGGACTTACCTCAACTATTCAAGATAAATGACTGCCTCTCAGATGTTAAAAGCCTTCAAGAGAAGAGTCTGCAGAGACCTTTAGTGATAACCTATTCTAATGCTTAACTGCTCTAATGAGAGGAAGAACTATTTCTTCATATCTCATCTGCATCTCTCCTGTTGGAGTTTAAGGGTTGATACTTATTTTTAATGTTATTTTCCTGCTCTTTATTACTGTGTATTCTGAATTTATTATTGGCCAGATTTTCCCAGTGCATGAAGTGTCAGAAATAAATCTCATGCATTTTCAAGGATCCAGCCTAGTGTATAACCTGAATGTATATTGCTTAACTTCAGTGGCCTTGCAATCATGTTTTCTGGATGTCTGCTAAGAACCATTTTTCCCCATCAGTAAAGAGATATGATTATTTACTTGTATATAGAATAACAGACTAAGACATTGTTTGATTCATTCACGTTCCAGTGAATAATAGCTAAATAGCTCTAATATGAATTGGTTTAGAATTTTTTTTTTTTTTTTTTTTTTTGCAGTTTCTGGCTGGGGCTGAGTATGAACCTGCCACCTGCAGCATATGGGGCCGGTGCCCTACCCCTTTGAGACACAGGCACCACCCTGGTTCAGAAATATTTAATTTCTGTAAAACTTATCACCTTGAAGTTTACCTCCAAAGAAGAATTGCCCAAAGACTAGCAAGACAGAAAGACCCAATATAATGTTTTAGTAAATTGTTTGATTTGCAGATATTTCACTTAATTTATTACTTATTCTTGTGTATAAGAACTTTTGAATGAAGAGGGAAGAAGGGGATTGTTAGAATATTTTTAGTTGATCTGGTTTAGGTTTCCCTATCCAGCCACTTCAAAATTGGTATTTTTAATAATCATACCTGTTTCATCTTTTAACCATTTAATGTTTTTTCAAACAAAAGCAGTTCAAAAATAGAAATCCCTCAAGTAAGGCTTATAAGACCCTTTATGACTAGCTCTTGTTAACTTTTCTCCTTTCTTATAACACTTTGTTCTGCCTGTTATACACATGCAACTTCATATTTGAAAATCCATATTGAAGTCTCATAAAATTCTAGTTTTCACTCATCTCTGGGGCTTTCTGTGGTTCCCCCCTCTGCCTCTCTCAATGTTTCAATTTCTATAACACTTTTTCTTTGAAATTTGGCAAAGATGAAAGGTCCTTGAGGTAGACTCCATGAAGGAAAATAATAACATTTAAAAAATGAAGTCAATCATTGAGGATTCCCCATACTTCTTTCCTAAAAGGTTGAATTAGTTTGCAGTCCCACCAGCAGTGTAAAAGTATCCCCTTCTCTCCAGATCCATGCCAGCATCTGCAGCTTTGAGACTGTGATGTGGGCCATTCTCACTGAGTATAGGCACTGTCTCTACATGGTTTGATCTGTATTTGTCTGATGGTCAGGGACGATGAGCATTTTGTCAAATGTTTGTTAGCCACTTATCTGTCTTCATCAGAGAAGGTTCTGTTCATATCTCTTGTCCAGTGGTACATGGGATTTTTTGCTTTTTTCTGGTGATTAATTTGAGTTCTCTATAGACACTAGCTATCCACCTTTTGTCTCATTGATACCCTGCAAATGTCTTTTTCCATGTTGAAGGTTGTCTATTTGCTTTACTTGTTACTTAACTCCTTAGCTGTGCAGCTACTTTGCTTCAGTCATGTGCCGCTCATTTGGATATTAGCCTTTAATTTGACTGTATGGTATATGGATTGATTGTTTTAGTTTTACAGATAGAAGTATAAGTCATGCAGAAAAGGTAGTTTGCATTAGGCATGTTGAATTGATCCTTGATCAGGGTTTTTTTTTTTTTTTTTTAACTTTTGTTCATTTTTGGTTTTGGTGAAAATTGCTCATCCTTTACTATAAAACTTCAGGGCTTCATTTTCATTTCTTGGTGATTATTATGTAGTCTTTAGAAGAAAGAATTTGCATTACTTTCCAAATGCACTATAACTTTTTTCCATTTCCTTGGGCCTGGGAGAACTTTATGTGCTCTCTTTCAAGGACAGAAACAAACAGTGGGATGTGTTCCTGACACACTGTGTGCCCTTGAGTATTTGTTGTGTACTCTTCTCTCCATCTGCCTCTGTATTGCTTTCCTGTAGCCTGTCCTCATATATTTTTTTTTTGCAGTTTTTGGTTGGGGCTAGGTTTGAACCTGCAACCTCCAGCACATAGGGCTGGCCCCTACTCCTTTGAGCCACAGGTGCCGCCCAGTCTATTCTCATTTTTTAATCTAGATTTCTGCCATTATCTTCCAGCAAATGTCCTGCAGTCCAGTCTTTCTCCACAGCTCCACATTTATACCATTTACATTTAATTTCATTTTCTGGCCTAAAATTATAACTTTTCTTGTGAATAAAATTTAAAAAAAAATCTAGAGAGGGCTTTAAGGACCTTGGTCATCTGATTACAAATGATCTCTTTTAATTTTGTCTTCCCTACATATAAGAGCCTAACTATTATTTCTAAGTACATTTTGTTTCTAGGCTTTGTTTGTCATCTTTGTTTTGGAATTATTTCTCTGGACTTATCGCCTTTCCCCTTGTCAAATTTCAGTTTACTTTCCTAACCCAAATCAAATCCCAGGTATTCTGGGAAGTTTAGAGCTCTATTTCCCCAAAGTCCACCATTTCCCTTTCGCTTCCATCTATACAGGCTAACAGTCAGGACCACCCCAGGGCAAAATAAAAACATGGGACCCCTTATTTTAAAATGGTATGAATTCAGGATGCTGACAACAGAATGTCACATCTAGCACAAGAATCTCTTCTGAGCAGTGTCTTGTGCAGGTGCGCAGGGTGCACACCCTGCTGACACTTTCTCAAGAAAATTTACACCTTTATTCTGTAGCACTTACCACACAGTATTTGCTGCGTGCATTTTTATTTGTCTGTCACCGCTAGAGCTTGTGAGTTCTATGACTGGACAGCTCACGTCTTAGTATTCTGCAATGTTCTTTGACATACTAAATTAAGAGTCACTCACTAAACTGTATTGAATTGAATACCAAAAATGTCTATGGGGGAAGCATTTAAGTGGGTATTTCTCAAGACTTTAATGTTAAATGATTTGGGATATAAAGTTTTTACAGATATTAAAATGATGACCATGGTTTATCAATAAGATCTTTAAAACAGCTTAAATAGCCAAAGTAAATCGTTACTACTGAGGCAGATTCATTACAAATATGAGAATTCAGTTTGAAATTGAGTTCAAAGAAGATGGTAAGTTGACTCTACTATGAGAATGCATTTTAGCATCATTTAAAAAATTATTATTAGTAGTAGTACTTTTAGGCATAGTCTCACTCGGTTGCCCAGGCTAGTGTGCTGTGGCTTCATCATAGCTCACAGTAACCTCCAACCCCTGGGCTCAAGCAATCACTCTACCTCAGCTCCCGAGTAGCTGGGACTATAGGCACCTGTCACAATGGCTGGCTGATTTTTCTGTTTTTGGTAGAGATCAGGGTCTTGCTCTTGCTCAGGCTGTTCTCAAACAACAGCTCAAGCAATCTTCACACCTTGGCCTCCCAGAGTGGCAGGATTACAGGCGTCAGCCAGCACACCAGGCTTGCATTTTAGTGTTGTTCAACATTATGTAATACTTCAAATAAAAATGCAAACTTACTCAGAAAAATAGATTTAAAGTAAAAATGTGTAGTGGAAGAAAATTACCACAAGTCAATAAAGTTTCTTTGAAAAAAAAATTCGGTGAGTGAAATCATAAAGAAAACATAGTTTATACCAATTTCATTTTTGTATCAAGACAGCATGTAAAAAGAATGGAAGCTATCCAAGTAATCATATTGCATGCTTTTGGTAAATTTCAAATATTAAGAAAGAAATAGCAAATAAATTGGGAAACTATGTCTCACTGTTAGGATTAGTTCAAATATAAATATTTGCAAATACCTGATGCTATGTTTGTTGGGATTTCAAATAAGGAGACTGTTATTAAAAATTGTTATTTTAGACATTGTAAAAAATTCAAATATTCCCTTTATTGTCTTCTGACTTAAGTTTTGGAACAAATTCTTAAAAAAGCCTTTTTGTAATTGTTATTTTAAAATATTAAGGGGCATAAATATTTTTGTTTCATGGATGACTTGAGAACACTGAAACCAGGGATTTTAGTGGGCCCATCACAGGAATAGTATACCTTGTACCAGATAGGAAAGTAAAAAATACAAATATTTTATCTAATAGATTCAATCAATACTAACTTCTTAAAGTTAAGAAGGATTAAAAATATATGCAACCTTAATTTTTTATACCTTTCTGTTTTCATTTCTATAAATTATAGCATTTCAAGGAAGATGTACATAATAAAATATCACACACTGTGAAACGGTATAAGGTTCTGTTCTTAGTTCTATAATGGTCATATCTGAAAGTAATTTATCCTGATAGAATTTTCATATGATTTGAAGTAAGGTGCTAAGGCTAGGGAATATTTATGATGAGAAGGCTGCGGTCACTAGATTTCTTGTTTGATAAGAAAAAAATGGACTGTTTCTAACAGGAAAATCATATATATGATATTGTAGAAAATTACAAAAGAATAAAGATATAAATTAAAGTGGCAAAGAGGAGGTGGGCTGTGGATGAGGGAAAAGGAAATATGAATCAAGAAACACACTTGGAAAGTTTGCACGAATCATATGGTAATCACTGATTTAGTGGAGAAAACTTCTCAAAAGAGATAAGACTTGATATGTTTGATTCTTAGGAAAAAAAATACTTTTCATATATGGATGGAAGTGGTAGTTCCAGAATCTTTTAGCTATTTAACATCAGAAATAAGTTTTCTCAAGTTTATGCTACCAAAGCATGAGAGGGGTTTCCATGGTAGTTAACATACTGCTTATCTGCCTATGGCTGTGTGAAGTCGATGAAGAATTCAAATCCATAAAAACATTTTTTTGAATAAATTCATTTTTAATGATGTTTAATGATTTTTTAATGATGATTTTTTAATGATGTTTAAACCACTTTCATACACTTCTTTAGTTCTTATCGATGTACTGTAAGAAAATGCTCATTTGCAAATAGGTTGGTTTCTTCAAGTGAAGCCCAACATACTGAGAGACGTATCAATAGTATTCTGGCCACTAAATAGTCCTGTAAGATTAATGTTTTCTTTCTCTCTTTTTTTTTTTTTTTTTTTTTTGCAGTTTTGGCTGGGGCCAGGTTTGAACCCACCACTCCCGGTGTATGGGTCTGGCGCCCTACTCCCAGATTAATGTTTTCTTGTTTCTCCCAACCTGAAGTTACCAAATGAATAAAGGTCAAAATCTCAACATGACACATCATCATTAGAGGAAAACCAAGTTCAACACGTATGACCATTTACCTTGACAGTAATCATTGTGTGCTTCTTAGCCATTTGATAATTTTGGTCCTGTACTAGACCTTATATCTTTTTTTTTTTTTTTTCTTTTGCAGTTTTGGCCAGGCCTGGGTTTGAACCCGCCACCTCCGGCATATGGGGCCCTACTCCTTAGACCTTATAGCTTAATCATTATTATATTCAGACATAATAGATTGTTCTTTATATATGTGCTAGGAAATATAGCTTAGTGCTAGTTTTGACATTGCTACCATACAAATATAAATGTGCTGGGTGCAGGAGCTTACTCCTGTAATCCCAGAACGTTGCGAAGTCAAAGCAAAAGAATTGCTCAAGGCTAGGAGTTTGAGACCAGCTGGAGCAACAGAGCAAGATGCCATCACTACAAAGATTTAAAAATTAGCCAGGAGTGGTGGCTAATTTCGCCTGAAGTTCCAGCTACTCAGGAAGCTGAGGCAGGAGGATCACTTGATCCCAGGAGTTTGAGGTTGAAGTGAGCTATGATGATGCCACAGCATTCTGCTGGATGACAGGGCAATAAACTCTCTCAAAAAAATAAATAAATAAAAAAAATCTAAACACATATATATACATATATATATACACATATACACACATATATACATATATGTGTATAGATATATTTTATTTATTTAGTTATATGTATATATATACATACACACTTATATAAACAAAAATGTAAATTAATAGTCTGTTCATTGTAATTTATCAGAGAAATTGCAGCATTGATCTTAGTTGGTTTTATTGAGACCTGTTTGCGTCTACCCTTCCTTAGTTGAAGAGATTGCATGTCATCATTAAGTAGGAGGAAAATCAGCTTTTATCACTGCATTTAAACTCAGTAAAATTTGTCACCTTGCAATAGTTTTATATGGGGGGTGTATTCACCACCCCCTTCATACGTGGACAGATGATTTTGGATTATTTGTCAATAATCAAGTGCAATCCTCAATCAGGACTATCAATATATCTAAGTCATACATGTAGGCAAAATATAATCATTCACATCTTTCTAAACTTTATGTCCTATTTCTTTTCCCTAAAATTAATCAAGCATTCGCTGGAAGGGGTGGATTTGCTCTGTTTTGGGGTTTACTCTTATTCTTATGCAGATTCTTTACCCTACCCACAGCTATCGAAGGCTTTGGATTTCTTTTCACAAAAAGTTGGTTTACTTTTGCTGCATTAGATCTACAATTGAGCTCAGTCTATATGTGCTGATACATACTAAGTAGTTACAAAAAATAATATTTATGATGTATCTTTATAGTCAGCTTTATCTGAAGCAGCAGACACCACACAAATCTCACCTGCTTGTGACTGTCAACGTGTGGCTTGCATTCCCTGAGGGCTGCTGGTCAGGAACAACTCTGAGGAGCCCTGTATGGTCTGCTGATTCATGGGCCCTCTTGGAAGAGAGCCAAATTTCAGGGAGGGACAGAGCTTTGCACATCAGACTTCGCAGCTGTGATGTGAGTCACATCTGCCCACATGGCATGGCCACCTTAAATCCCATCCCCAAGCCCAAGGTAAAAAGGGAGGAAAACTTTCTATGATGGAGAAATGCATTTTTTTCATGCAACTTGTAGGAAAGCATGTCGAGGGCCTAGAGAGAACAGCTGATTGTGAACAATACAGCATTTATTACTCAACGTGAATTTATTAAATGCCTATTACCTTGACTCTGTTAAGATGCTATATGCCACACAAGTAAGAAAATTAGAGTTCTTAATTAGAAATGAATTTTTGAAATGAGAAGATTTTGTAAGTAATGAAAGCCTACCAACTACTATCTTAAAATCTGGATTGAGATGGCAATAAGATGTTAGAATATAGGTTGTCAAACAGGTATTTGAAAATCCAGTCTTATATTCCCAATTAGTTCCTGAACAAGAGTGGCAAGGCTCTTTGATGCGATTCTCGTATAACCTCTGGGAATGCTATGGTCTAATAATTTTTTCTCTTGTGCAAAATTCTTGTGAATTGATTAAATTGACTTTAGAAAGCATCTATTTTTTTCTCACTAATTTTAAAGAAGTAATTTATGGTTTAATCCTTTAAAATAAAATGAACTCTCCGTTTGGCAGCATCATTTATGCTGTTGTCAGCACCAGCTTTTCCTAAGATAATTATTATCATGCGTTTCGGGAAAGATGTTAGGGTATATTTCAATGCTTTTCTTTTTTTAATCAGCATTGTTCCTTGTCTCAATAAATCTCTATTATGATACAAGTTCAATGCTACCTTTTGCGTGACAATATTTTCTGCTTCAATGTAGAGGAAAAAGTAAATTTAAAGTAATTGCTTTCAGAAGTTTATTGTTTTATAGGACTCTTGTAAGCAAATAGGATGCAAAGCATTTGTTAATGTTTGCTTGTTAAGCTTATGGAAGGTAGATGTTTATGTAAGCTCAGAATTACTTTCTTTCTTCTCTATTTCATAGTACTTGAAACTAATCAGGAAAATAATTCACTGGTGGCAAACTTTTGAAAATTGTTTCATAAGAAATGTACATTTAAATTTACCGTATGATTTTCATTTTAATTTACTATCCTAAAGGTGAAGTTTATATGAAAATCATGTGCACTTTAGAGTCATTTTAAAGTGGAGAACTTATTTCACATTTTCAAAACCTTTGGAGGTGAATAATTTGAGTTTAGTATCTACGTTTCTTGTGCTTTGCTTGATTTTTAAACACAGGATGCTGTAACAGAAAAAGTGGATTTTTCATAGTTTTAGTCATATATGTGTTAAAGGCATTATTTTGATGAAAAGAGAAGGCAGATAGCAGAAACGAAGCACGCCCTCTGCACACATGAGCACGTGCACATATGAACGTGTATACACACCTCCACATGTAGGTAATTTGGGGTTGGCTAGTTGTCAATGGTGATTATGGAGCTGGAGGAGCTAGATTGTAGAGCCAGCATCATAGCCCTTGATCTTCACATAGGAAATTTAACTTTATTGCCATGTCACAGCAGACCAATGACAAGGAGTTTAGGGTTCCCATGTCTGAAAACAGCTATATAATCAAACAGTATAAAACAGAATAGAATTGAACAATCATTCATAGGTCATCATGAAACCTACATTTTTCTTAATCTTTGAATTAATTTATTTTTTCTTTTCCTCACCCGCACTTTATCATCTCATATAGGATTATTTCTGATTTTTATCTTTCCACCTCACAGGAAACTTACTTATATTGATTTCTAGTCCATCATCATAGTGTGCCTCTTAAATTTATTTTCTGAATTTGGTTATTCCCTTCAATACCTCTTATCAGTCATCCTTTGTTCTGTTCGTATTTCTCATTTCCTTTTATAATTGCTCTTTCTGGATTCCATATTTGATGTTTAAGTGACTTTCACTTATATATCTGAGCAATAAGTCATCAAATGGAAAGTATTTTCTAGTAGCATATGCATCATGTAATCATGGGAAATAATGCGGTGAATAAAGGATTATAATTTTTGGAAAACAAGTGCATCTGAAGAGGCATGTCTCAATTACAATTGTGATAATAATCCAATTATGAGTTATGAAATCTCTGATGTAAATATGTACTTACCTAAGTTGTCTTCATCATGTAGTCATTTAATAAGCATTTATGTATATTGATTTCATATAGGTGAGTACATATTAACCATATGTAAAATACCAATTCAAATGAACTTATGTGTTTGTAAAGTAAATGCTGTCCTTGCATATTGGTTAATAGCCTTTCGTATGTACCTTATTTAATAGCCAATTACAGGTATAGAAGCAAATTATGAATATTCATTATATGATTCATGATCAGGACAATTGATAAAGGTTATTAGCAAGTCTTATTTTATTTTATTTATTTATTTTTTTTTGAGACAAGAGTCTCACTTTGTCACCCTTGGTAGAGTATGGTGGCGTCACACCTCATAGCAACTGCAAACTCTTGGGCTTAAGCAATTCTCTTGTCTCAGCCTCCCAAGTAGCTGAGACTACAAGCACCTGCCATAATGCCCAGCTACTGAAGAGATGACATCTTGCTGTGGCTCTGACTCAGGCTGGTCTTGAACTCATGAGCTCAGGCAATCCACCGGCCTCGGCCTCCCAGAGTGCTAGGATTACAGGTGTGAGGCATTGCACCCAGCCTGCAAGTCTTATTTTAAATTTTGAGTCATATGCCAGTTTTGTATTTTATATTCTAACATTGCAAAAGAAAATCTAGAACATAATTCACTATTTACATTTTAGAAGTCTTTAAATTAATAAGAGTCAATTTAAAGTTGAGATCCATAGATTTTGCTATCAATTTATTAAAAGTTAATTGACTTTGAACTTCTCTTGAACAGTTTAAAGCAGGGATGAGGTCAGGGATGTGAAAAATTTGAAAACATTAACTTGCATTAATTTTTATTTTTAAATATACCATTTTCAGAGGGGCAAAAGAACATCTTCCTTTTTGGGAATTTAGAATATTGGTATATCTGTGCATGTTAGGCTCAGTCCATGCAGTCATGGTGATCTGACCTAGTCATGGCATGTCCTCAAATGTAAGTGTAAAGCAAGGTACGTATTTGTCAACATATTCCTAAACCTGTTGTAACAGCAGGATTTTCTCACAGTATTTCTTGAGATCAGTGTTTTTCTTTGCCTTTCCTTTTTTCCTGTTCTCCATCTATTTGCTAGCTGCATTGACTTCAGCTCATACAGGGAATGCCAACCTGTTTCAAACTCTGCATTGGTGTGTATGCTCATACACTTTTCACAGAATCTCAGAGTGAATTATTCTAGGTGGTCAAGCAAACAGTGACTAAAAAATCAACAGAAAAGGTATAATTAAACTAAGACCACATAATCAATTGTTTTAAGCAGTATACATTCAGGAATCTAGTTACATAAGAAAAGCAGCATTGTTTTAAAATTTTTGATAAAAATCAACAAACGTTTTTGACATAGGGTGAGAACATAGCAATTTTATATATTTGGCTGTAAAGTATATTTGGAAGAACTATTACAAGGTTTGATACTCCTTCCTTAGTTATGCATTCCAAACTGTGACAGATAGGCATACTGAAGGTCATGTCTCTTCAAATATTATGTACAGTTTTGTGTAAAGGTTGGAAAAAAGAGAAATTCCATGGATTGATGCATTCAAACTTCTATAGCAATATTTTACCATGGTCTTTCATGGTTTGCTCACGGAGTACTTGCCACACACCACCCATGTGAGGAGGAGTAAATCCTATCGATGAACCCAATGAAAGAGTGAGGAGCGTCTACTCTAGAGAGGCAGATATGCTACTCTTTGTCATTGAGACAGGCTTTGTGATTTAAGGAATTTATTCTTGAGGCCCCAACAAGCACTGTTTGGTAAAATGGAAAGCTAGTTTTCAGAATTCAGGCTAAATGTTAGCAAAAAAGGAAATATAGTTTAAATATTTTCTGCCTTCACCATGTGTTCAGTAAAGTGCAGAAATTTTTTATGCAGTTAGCAACCCTATGTTCTATTAAATCATTTTTTCTTATAATAATTTTTTGCATGATACATTGTAGCAAAAATATGTATTTGCAGTTGAAGCTCCACTTGATACATGGGGCTGTTGAAGGCTGAAGTTGTCCTAAGTTTTCAATTAAATCTAGATGTTACACTCAATAAAATCTAGATGTTACACTCTTAATATTCAAGCAGTTTAGAATGTATTTCTAATTATTTTTTCTTCATACATACTCTTCTAAAAGAAAATACTCCTCTGTTTCTACACAATTCACTTCTAACATTTCCATATGCCAGCTATGTTGTAGCTAAAGGTTGGCTTTTTTAATGGTGTTTGAAAAATATTTTTAGTAGCACAAAATCTATCGCTGGGTTCTTTGCTATCTTTCTTGTTTTCTTGATTAAAAACAACACACATACAAAAATGCAAACAAGTTTTATTGCCAAATTAAAAAAATAACTTATCAAGAAGAGAGTAAAGATAATAATGTAATTGAATCCACGAGAAGAAACTCACTGGCAGTAGATATATAAAATGTGAACGTACCGTGTTCTAACCTGATACAACACATACAAATCTACCATGGATGCGTTTTGTTACCTTTTTTCCCTACCTTTCTAGAGTGTATGTTTTAATGACTAACTAGAATTTCATTCTAGGATACACTGTAATTTATTCAACCCACCCCTTATGTTTTACTTTTGTCTACTGTGTATCTGATTATGTCTTCATTATGAATTCTTAGATTTGTCAATATGTAAGTGTTGATGTAATGAGTATTCATATTTTAAATGTTGACAGAGCTAAACGATCTTAGAGGAATATATGTTTATGTTTTATATATATATATATATATACACACACACACATATACATTTCTGCCAATGCAGTATCAGTATGTTTTAGCTTTGTGAGTTTTTTTTTTTTTTTTTTGGTTGCAGTTTTTGGTGGCCAGGGCTGGGTTTGAACCCGCTACCTCCGGCATATGGGGCCGGCACCCTACCCCTTTGAGCCACAGCTGCCTCCCAGTATGTTTTAGCTTTGCCAGTGTGATGAATATAATATGATATTTTGTACTTGATATTCTGTCCATTTAACTGTTATCTCTAGATTTGTCAACCAAGTTAAAAAATATACATCTCCAGGCGTGGAATACCTTGGTTGATGATTTTAAGCTTTACAGATTTCCATCAGTTAAAAAATTTATGGATTACTCAAAAGCCACATCATTTTGGAGAGCTTGGACAGATCCAGAATATTCATTAGAGGTAAGACAATGTAGAGATGGCAGTAACTCAAAAGCCTTCCACTTTATCATCATTATCAAGTTGGCACCATACACAACACTCTGACAAGTAATAGTCCCAGCCTTTCAGGTACTTAAATAACTACTAATGCAATGTAGATGCCGATGGCCATAGATCAGCAATGAGCATCTGCTCCATCTCCTTTACCCATTTATTCAATTTTTTCATTCAACAAATATTTATTGAGTCTCTACTTTGTGCCAGACACTGTTTCTGTATGTTGCAGGTACACAAATGAACAAAAAATTAAAAAATTTCTGCTTTTATTGTAATCTGTAAGGATGGATTATTACCAACACATAAATAAATAGATCTATAGTATTTCAGAACAATTGTCAGGATAAAAATGCAGTGGGGTAGCAGAGGGGAGCTAGTAAGTGTCCCAGGGTACTCAGTGTAGAGCTTAGGGAAGGGGAGCATGGAAATGACTTACTGAAGAGATTTCTGGGGAGCAGCAATAGCAAGTGCAGTGGTGTGGAAATGAGAACATTCAATTATTTTTCAAAATATTAAACATGTTTTAAAATAGTAAGTATATATATTCATACTTGTGGAATAGAAATGTAGCTTTTAAAGTGAATTTCAAAAATCATGTAGGTATGACTATTTACTTTTGTTGTAATTTTCTTGAAGACTGAAGCATTTTTATGATTAGGATGGACTTTTGCTCGGATAGACGTGGTTCCATTCTGTTCTGTTACTTGAGCAATCTATGGCCTATTCAAGTTACTTATTATCTCACCAGGAACCACATTCCATTCTTCTGTAAAATGGGCATAGTGATAATATTATATCATAGATTATTCTGAATGTTAAATCATATAATGAGTGTTAAGTATTTAGCATAATGATTGCATAATAAGTTTAATTATTATTGGATCTTATGATTTGTAATCTCTGTCTTTTTTTATTTGTTCTCAGACATAGTTTCATTCTGTTCCCCAGGTTAAAGTGCCATGACATCAGCCTAACTCACAGTAACCTCAAATTCCTGAGTTCAGATGATCCTCCTGCCTCCGCTTCCCTTGTAGCTGGGACAGTCGGTGCCCACCATAATGCTCAGCTAATTTTTCTATTTTTAGTAGAGACAAGTATCACTCTTGCTCAGGCTGGTCTTGAACTCCTGAACTCAAGCAGTCCTCTCTCCTCGGCCTCCCAGAATGCTAGTATGACAGATGTGAGCCACTGCACCTAGCCTTTTAATCTTTCTTGACACTAACAGCTCAATTAATTTCATGCTAACCTCATGAAAACCTGCAAAATTTTGAGCCATTTTACTTCATTTACATACTAGCACTTGCGAAGTGTAAATGTTTTAATAGATACCCTGTTTCCCCGAAAATAAGACATCCTCTGAAAATAAGACCTACTTACAGGAAAGATAAGATGTCCTCTGAAAATAAGACCTAGCGCATCTTTGGGAGCACACCTTAAAATAAGACACTGTCTTATTTTCGGGGAAACAGGGTAACAGATTGTCCTTCTGTGAAAGCCCTATCCCAAACACGCAATAATTGTCTTTCCTTTGCTGTATGATCTGCAGTTACCAGGCTCATCCTCTTTGGTTGCGTTTGTCAGCACTACCAAACACACATTATTTGCTGTTCACTAAACTTGTGATTTGGGGAGGGCTTCAGAAGCAATAAGCCTCAGTCATTATCTCAAAGGCCTTGCAATATAGCTGGGACTATAATACCCACAAGGAACATACAAGATTTATTAAAAAAAAAAAAAAAAAAAAAGACAGACTAATTCTGTGCAGATGGAGCATGGATTGAGGCCCCTCACCCACCTGCTATTCTCAGGTCAATCCACACTTTTCTGCCTTGGAGCCCTTGACCATGCCATTTGAAGATCTTATCTTATCTCTATTAGTCAAAATAGCACTCATATTTCAAGACACATCAAATGCCTTTTCCTTCTGTCTGTTATATGAAAATTTATCTTTTTCTTTTCTTTTTTCTAAAGTCACTTGAGGCTTAGTGTTAGAACGAACCATGTATTCTACAAGTGAGAAGACCAAGTTTAAAGGGAGAGTTGGTTTACTGTCCTGACCTCTGTCATGGTACCCAGGGTCTGCCTTTGCATTCCGGGCTACCTAACCCCGTCTGTGCCCACTAACACGTAATAAGGTGGAGAAAAGATCACCGTTTGAGGTGAGTTATCAGATCTATAGCCCAGGATTTTGAGGGTAGTTTGTCTGAACAGGACTGAAGAAGAGTACTGAATACTATAAAATCCTCTAACAAGAAGTCAGGTAAAGAAATTAACTAAAATTTGGAATTCTTTCTTCTATTTTAAGAAATCAAAATATAATAGCTGTTTACTCTCCATTACTTCTCTCTAATGTAATGTTGGGCACAAAGTTTAATCAAGAACTAGTTTTTTCATTTGAAATCATGAAGAAAATCTATGCTTTTATTTTTTGTAACACTGGACTTCAACCTATTTTTGTTCCAGCCCATATTTATAAAATGGAAACACTAATATTTATATGTCAGAAGTTTCTTGATTTAAATGAAATCTTAAATGTATGAAGTGCTCAGAAAATTCTTGGTGCATGTATATATGTGTGTTGTCTTTAAATATATGTTTTTATGCTTCAGTTAACCTAAATAACAACTATTAAGGCAATGCTTTTTTTAGTATTTTAGGCTATGGTGCAGCTATCAATCAATAAACAAGGAAACGTGGGAATTTGTGTAAAATTTGAGATTTTTTTAAAAATCAGGCACTGCCCAGTATGTCAGGACACACACACACACACACACAAAAAAACTTCCCATCATAAAACAAAGTCAATTTAAGCTTAAGAGGACAATTGCTACTGTCATCCAACTTTGTGATTTAGGTAGTTTATGTCATAATATCTGATACTAATATCTAACATTAGTATTAAAAGGCCATTCATTAAAGAAAACACTTTCACAGATTATTAAATAACATTCAATTAATGTAAATCATATTAATAGCAATGTTTGGTGCTTATGTAACATTTATGTCAGATCATAAATTAGCATGTTATTAAATCTCTGCAGGCTGGAAACAGCAAATCTTTGTCTGCCTTCATGTCAGCGTTTCATTAGTTCACAGGTCTAGAATCCTCACAGGAGGATCAGAAAGTTGTCAGGAGGTCTCTGAATTCTGGATTCAGTCTCTGAATCTCTGTGCTTCAAGACCACATGTCTTGACAGCTCCCCATGTGCTTGCTACACAGAGGAGGGGAATAGAGGATGTACTTTTTAATAACAGGTTTCTCAAGCAAATTAGTTATGTACATCTTCTCCAGAGGTGGCATACAAATAACTTGTCAGCGGAAGGTGAAAACATGCATTTTAGGTTGAGTCAGCCATCTTGCCTCTACATTCATAAGCAGGAAGACAAGGTTTTCTGAGTTCTGATTTAACGGGTTTTGTTTATTACTCCCATTTGAAACCATATCTTTAAGAAGAAATTGTTGAGAACGAACATCGTCATTGCTTCTCCTTCTGTGATTTATGTATTTACAGTACTGCCCTTTGTCGATAGGGGTTACATTCCAAGGCCTCTAGTGGGCGACCGAGACCACAGATAGTACCTAATTCTATATTCCACATTTTTTCCTATGCATACATCTCTACTTATGATAAAGTTGAATTTATAAATTGGATTCAGTAAGAGATTAACAATAACTTAATGAAATGTAATAGAACAAGTATAAAACTATCCTCTAACAAAAAGTATGTGAATGTGATTTCCCTCTCTCTCATTCAAAATATCTTATTGTACCCATTTTAGAGCAGCAACTGACACCTGGTAGAGGAAAGTGTGAAAAGTATAACGTGGATAAGAAGGTAGTACTGTACCAAAATGTGTCTCCACACACGTGTTTGAGTATGTGTGTATGTGGTGTGTTTCTGGAGACTTAGACTTCACCACAAATTTACAATTGTGGTTGCTTTATTACAGAAAGATTGATATACACTTAGCATAGCTTTCCTCCCCTTCCTTGTTTTGGGTTTACTATAATTTCTTTACAAAGTATTTTCTTCTCATATAGCAAATAAATATGGTAAAAATTTTTGATCAAGATTGAGATGAGGGCAGCACCTGTGGCTCAAAGGGGTAGGGCATTAGCCCCATATGCCGAAGGTGGCGGGTTCAAACCCAGCCCTGGCCAAAAACTGTGAAAAGAAAAAAAAAATTGAGATGACAAGTAATTACAGAAAATGAAATAAAAATCAACTGAGTAATGAATTAATAAATGATTTTTCTTATAGTGGATATACAAACCCCTGTTACAGTAAAATAATGAAGGGGGTCTGGGTTAGTTCTGGTTAGATTCAGATATTTTTCTATATAGTTGATCATGGGTATAAGACCAAAATGTGTTCTTTTTAAATTCCAGTAAAATAAGATATCACTACAAAGATATACTTAAAGTAAACAAATCATAATACCCTAAAGACGTTCAATACAAAATTAGTGCCTACCATATGTCTATCCATTTTCCAAAGTCAGAACTATGGTGACAACATAGAAGACAGGTTATGAATTAGAGAGAATTATTATATGCTAAGCTGTGTGATCCCAACCACTCTGAAGAAATGAAAATGATCACGGGTTTGAGTAATTAAAGACTTCCTTGTGGAAGTGCCCGTGCATATGCACCATGTGTGTAAGGTAGGACAAGCTTCTGTGGACTTTTTCTTATTTTGCATCTTCCCTATTCTTTGGTTGACTAACTCCTGCTTGCTCATGTATCATCTTTCTTGAAGAATCTGTGATGGTGTCTCCGCAGTACTCCTTTGAAGCATTTACTACAATATTTAACATCATTTATTGCAATTCTCTGTATACCTATCTGTTTCCCAAAATAGACTGGGAGCTACTTGAAGCCAGGACAATGTCTTACTGGTATTTCTAACACATATTGTAAAGTCAGGCACCATAACATGTTCAATTAAAGTTTGTAACTAAATTAGCAAGCAAACGTGTGACAGTGACAATATTGCATGGTGCTCAGGAGTTGGCCTGTGGAGCCGGATAGCCTGGGTTCACAACCTGGCTCTGTAACTTTTTATTTGTGATATTAGGTGGGTCATTAACTTTCTGATATCTCAATGTCCCAATCAGAAAAATAAAGACAATAGTAACAACTTTCTCAAAGATTCATTACGGGTGTTGAAAGAGTTAGATCACATAGTGAACTTAGCACAGTGCCTGGCAATTACGTAGAACCACTGCAATTTTTTTTTTTTAATCATTTTATCTACTATTCCAAAATAAAATGAACATTTGGGAAGATATTCTTCAGAGTGTTGGAAAGGGTATCTCCTATGAAGGAGAGTCAGATATTATTTTGAGATTGGAGTAATGAGTGCATATTGGTGCCAAATTAACAATGATCTACAAAATCAGAATGATAGTCACACCCACATTTTTTTTTTTTTTTTTCAGTTTTTGGCTGGGGCTGGGTTTGAACCCACCACCTCTGCCATATGGGGCCGTCGCCCTACTCCTTTGAGCTACAGGTGCCGCCCCACACCCACATTTTTGAGCAGGGTCTTGGCATTTGTCATTACCATAAGAGACTGAATGTGTTACTTTTGGTTCAAGCAAAATATAATCAACCATAATTGATGAGAAAATCTAGTCATTTGAAATATATATTGAAAAATTTTAAGAAATAAGACTTTTTTGTTGTGATTATGGAGTCCATGATTTGTGTAAAAGATTGGTTTAAATACCATATGTTTTTCCTAGAATTTTAATGTTAAATTTAAATGTTATAGGAGATGGCTTTGAAATATGACAGAAACTGTGAGGAAGAGCCATAATAAAGTATTAACTTTTCCAAAAACTTAAAAGAAGCTCTTTATAATTGCTTCACATTATTTCGGGATTTGTTCATTAGGGGATTCTAGAAAGCTTTTGGACGTATTTGTAAAAAATATGTGTTGCTGGTAGAATCATCCATGACATGGAAGACTTACGGGGAAGAAAAGAAAATTGTAAGGTGATTAAATGGTTAAAAATACTTAGCTTTCTAGAAAAATATGTCACTAAATGAAATTTTCAAACAGTGTGTACTGTGGGAGAAATATCAGATATGCGAATGTATGAATGTATGATGCTACAGAAAGGTAAAAGCAAATAGCATTACATATTTATGTCTCTTAAAACTAAATTACATGAAATTGCTTTGTAGTCTCAAAAATATTCATAAAATGGGTATATTTTTACTGATAATTCACTTGATATATTTCCTTTTGAGATAGTTTTTTTTTTGAGACAGAGTCACATTTTGATGCCCTTGGTTGGAGTGCCATGGAATCAAACATAGCTCACAGCAAACTCAAACTCTTGGGCTCAAGTGATCCTCTTCCTCAGCCTCCTGAGTAAATGGGACTACAGGCTCTTGCTACTACACTTAGCTATTTTTTAGAGATGGGGTCTTGCTGTTGCTCAGGTTGGTCTTTAACTCCTGAGCTCAGGCAGTCCATCTGCCTCTGCATTCCAGAGTGCTGTGATTACAGGTGTGTCTGGCCTTTGAGACATGGTCTTGCTCTCTTGCCCAGGCTAGGATGCAGTGATTGTCATCACAGCTTACAGCAACCTCAGACTCCTGGGCTCAAGTGATCCTCCTGCCTTAGCCTCCTAAATAGCTGGGACTACAGGAGTGCCCCACCATGCCTGGCTAATTTTTAAAATTTTTTATGGAGAGATGGGCCCTTGCTTGCTGTTGCAGAGGCTCAACTCTTGGGCTTAATCAATCCTCCTGCTTCCACCTCCCAAAGTGCTAGGATGTGTGGTACTGTTTGTAGGTGATTATAGGCATGAGCCACGATGCCCAGTCCTTGAAGGGTTATTTACCATTGATGTAAAGAATTTCACCCAAGGTGAGAAAATATACCAAGATCTCTGATACAGTAAATGTTAAGCTGAAAAATATATTTATTAAGTTAAGGGAACTTAAAACTAAGATTAATGTAATAATTCTGGGGGTAAGATAACTAATATATTTAATGAGTTTTAAATAATCTTAACTTGACCCTCATGGATAGATTTAAAAAAGGGGGCAGAGATCTTGCAACCTTTAGAGCAGGGGTCCTCCAACTGTGGCCCGCAGGCCACATGAGGCAGTGTGACTGTATTTGTTCCCGTTTTGTTTTTTACTTCAAAATAAGATATGTGCAGTGTGCATAGGAATTTGTTCATAGTTTTTTTTTTTAAACTATAGTCTGGCCCTCCAACCGTCTGAGGGACAGTGAACTGGCCCCCTGTTTAAAAAGTTTGAGGATCCCTCCTTTAGAGGCAGAATAATTCCTAGTATATAACTTATGACAGAAACTCTAATATTTCTGGCTGTCATTAATTGTTGACACTTAATATACAAAAACTCAAGAGTGGCTTAGTTACATTCCAATATGTTTTAATTGTTTTTGGGGGAGGGGTAATTTTTAATTTAGTAGTTCCAGTGAAGCTGGAGACTTCAGATATTTTGTCTTTGGTTTTCAAAACAGCTTTTGTATATAAATAAATTTCCTGTACTATTTTAGTTCTAGACTGCGACTTTTGAGGTCAGAGGCCACAATAATTCTTCCTCACCAGAGTAGCTAATTTAAACTCCTGTTTATTTTTCATTAGTGATGACTTTGGTTTACTGATGTCACATTTTGGGGGATAATTATTGATTCTTGCATTTCTTCTCTTCCAGAGTTAAATATTTCAAGTTTGATGACTAACTGCTTTGCAAACCTTTCCTTTTGACCCAGTTATTTCTTACACTGCCCACTATTCAACTCAACCACAGAATTTAGTCAAATATGTCTGCAGGGTTATTAATAGGTAGTCAAAATCCTCTGGGTATGTTGGTCAAGGCGGGGATGGAAGGGTAATAACTCCATGTTCTGGCATCTAGTAGAATATGTGAATTACTGTTTTCTTGGTCCCTGGGGATTAATTTTCATGTGGGGATTCTCATGCTATCTATGACAAATAAAACGTGATTTGATAATGTTGAGGAATTTTAATCATTTGAATTTAAACCGTACTGTTGAGTAGAGCGTATTCTTTTGGAGCACAACCTTCTAAACAAACAAACAAACTACCTAGAAATAACAGGTTTCGTGGTGAACTAAGTTTAGTAAATGCTCATTTTACCACATTCTTGGTAAGGCACATGAACATAGGGAAACCTTTGAAAAGTTGTCCCACAAAACAAAAATATTAAAAGCTTTCAGAATGTGTCAAGTTGTTCCACAAAACATCAGTATACTTAATAGGTTTAACTGGAGATTACCCAAATTAATTTGAATGCAAAAACTCTTTATTAAAATGTATTTAATTTTTTCCCCACAAAACATTTTTATTGTGTCTGTTTACATATTTTTTCAATGAATGTACTGAATTTTCTGCTATGTAGATAGTTGAGAGTGCTGTGTGTTCTGCTTATGAGCCAATAAGCTGAAAGTGTTCACCAAGTGTCCCCTGGTGATAATGTTTACATGCCTGCCCCCTTGTATTTGATGACCTTGGAAAAACTTCTCTTTGAAGAGTTAGTTAATGCTCTGTTTGTACTGAGTACACGGACCCGGGGTGTAGACCTACCTAGAGAGCACAAAGTGTCCAGACAAATGTGGGACATGAGAGCAAGAAAGTCTTCATATTTGACATCATTTAAAAAAGTAATGTATCCTTCAAAAAGTTTCTAGCTATAGGTAAAAACCCTCCAAGCAAAGGAAACTAATGCTAGTCAGAGAGCTTCTGGATTATTTGGATTGTTGCCTTTTACAAAACAAAATAAATAAATAAATAAAAATTCCACTAACAAGTTGATGTCTTTCTAAGAAAAAACCATGTGTTTATAAATTGAGGATTATAAATCATCTGCTTCTTTGGTTGAAATGTATATACACAATTAATGCATGCTTATATGTAGTAGTCCTTTTCTCTTGAGTAAATGAATACGGGAATGCTTGAACAGAACTCTTTTTTCCTTTCTCCAAGCAGGGTAGGATTCAGACTCAAATTTCTGCAGGACAGTTACTTTAACATCCCTAATTTGTAGTCATCACAGCCTCTTCATGGATTTCACTTGTCTCTCTTAATCCTGGGAAATGTTTGGTATCCTTTTGCCTTGCTACATCTGTTTCCTGAGGTTGATTTAGTTGGGAAGGTATCGATGATTATAAATACTTTTCGTATTTTAGATTTAGTTTATAGTTTCTGCAAAGATAACACTTTTACATATAATCATCTGCTTTTGGCAGATACTTTAGAATTCAAATAGAAAGGAACAAAGATAAAGAAGACAACCATGTGAGGTTAATAATATATATAGAGAGGTAAATCTTGGGCACTGATAAAGTTGAGCCAGGGTCATGGTTTGTCCACAGTGAAGTCCCTGAAAAATATGAGCAGAGTTATCACAATGTGAAATTAATTAAAAAAAATGGGTTTTTGTACTTTAAGCATAATACATGGTTATGACAGGAATGAAAATCTGCTGATGGGAAAAAAATATGTACAATTCTTTACTAAGAGATAACCACTCTTAATATTTTAGCATATTGCCTTCCAGTCTTTTTTCTATGTGTATTGCTTACTTTACTTGATTTCTCTGTCTCTTTCTCATGTTATGATATGTCTATAACCTACAAGTTTATATTTGTATTTTCATGTTACTTAGAACATAAGCTTTCCCTCATGTTATCATAAACTGATAAGCATCACTCTTCATGATTCCATAATGTTCAAGTAGGTATGCAAATAATTAAGCAAATTATGTCTTTCCAATCAGAAATACATTATTTATATGTAAATATTTAATATTTAATATACTACGATATAATATGTATATATAAAGTTTTCTTATATCTTGGTTTTGTAGAAGCAGTTTACTAGGGAAAGAAATGCCTGTAAACAGAGCTGGAGCTTTTTCCTAGGGGTAAATAAATTGGACAGGGCAAGTGAACTCTTGTAGATCAGCAAGCTGCTTTCACTACTAAATGCTTTTTAGTGTTCCAAGGCTAATCTCAATGCTCACTTACTGCCATGTATTTTTCAGCTACACTGTTACCCCGCAGACTATTTGATTTTGTCTTCCTCCCCAAAGAAGGGCTCTTGTCTTTAATTTCACATCCCTAGTATCTAGCCTTGCGTTTATTTGTAGTAGTCTTTTTCTCTTGAGTAAATGAATAAGAGAATGGTTGAGCAGAACTCTTTTTTCCTTTCTCCAAGCAGGTAGGATTCAGACTCGAATTTCTGCAGGACAGTTACTTTTACATTCCCTAATCTGTATCATCACAGCCTCTTCATACATTTTACTTGTCTCTCTCCCCCACCCCCCAGGAAGAGATTTGGACTTAATTTCTCAAGAACTACAGAAGAGATCGGTGGAAGATTATGTCTGTGGAGAGGATGGGGATTGAAAAATCTGTAAGAGTATCCTGCCTCTATCATTTCCAATGACCTTTACTTTTTTGAGGGACTAGCCTCTTATTAATATCACTTTTGTTTTATTTGTCACGTTACATTTCTATTTCACCTTGCATTAAAAACAATAAATGGGCTAAGAAGAATTACCAAACATTATACCGTGATGGGAGGGAGACTGATTTTAGCATGAGCTTGATTTAGGGATGTAAACTAAAGAAAGAAGATCTGTTGTGATGATCTGGGGTGTGTGTGTGTGAGGGATTATTCAGAACTGCAGAAAAGGGTGTACTTGGGGGAGTTTATAAGTGTTTGAGGTATTAAGTGTGGATTTGGACATCTCTAAGCCATTGCTTTCCTCTTTTAGTACAGATGTTTGAAAATAATAAAGGCTGTCCTATGTGTGAAGCTGGCAAAAACAGTGAGGTCATCTGTTTGATCAGCACTAGGGGCGTTCAGCTTGCTCTGATCCTCTGGGATAGAGCTGGGTCACTGCTGTGGATAAGGGTGGGTGAAAAGTGGCTACTGTTGAGGCAAGTGATTATTCCAAAAGAAAATGGTTTGGTTAATTATTTCACTTCCTCCTTTCAGTTAAGTTTTTATTTTTCTTTCTAAGAGTAAGTGATTTCTAGCAAAGCACTCACAGTTTTTTTTTTTTTTTTTTTTTTTTTTTGTTTATCCCAATTTAATTAGATATTCTGAGAGGTTAGGTAAATTAAGACTGCACCTTCTGATAAATTGGTAAAGCCAATATTACAGCTGGATCTACCCGGGCAGTGACATCTGCTTCTGGCGACAGCAGCGCCCTTGTCTTGGTAGTGCTCTAACTCTCTAGGAAGGAATTTTAAGTATTCAGTTAGGATCATCTTTCTGAAGTCTTCAAACTTGCCCACCCCTGGAAGTTAGTGACTGAGATTGCAGTAAAACAACAAGCCTATCAATAAGGGCACCTGACTGTAGTTTGTGAAGGCATAGAAGAAAGTTAATGTTAATAGGTAAATTTTCCAACTTCCCCTCAGCCAAGAAGTTGTGTATAACTCCAAGGAAAGGTTTCCAGTAGTCTTGCTCTTGGGAAAAAGGGCAAGTGATTTACTCATCTTTCCAAGTCTTCTCTTTCAATCTCTTCCATTCTTTGCTCAGGTAGCTCAGGACTGTGCCCTCACCTAATTGAAACTAATCCCCAGTAGGGTGTTAGTTGATGGCTTTAGGGTGTTACCACCACCAAGAGTATTTGCATTTTAATGAAAGGTTTTAAAAGAACTTAAAGCTTCAAGAAGGAAAGCAATAAATCTCTATTGGTGGAATTTGAGGCAATGTGATAGATTGGGCAGGAGATATCTGTGGTGAAAGGAGCCCACTGGGTCTATTCTAATCACAGCGTGAGTTAAAGTGTTCCTACTTAGTAGCCTATAGCCTGCCTTCTACTTCCAGAGTGAGGGCTGTTGGGACAACTCCTGTGGCCAGAATAATAAAGTACTGCTAAACAGTTTTATTTTCTTTAAAAGAAGAACGAATTAAAGGGCTAAACATTTCAAATCTTTTAACTTCCTTTTTCTTTCTTACTTTCTCTACAGCATCTTTCTTTACATCTCCCAAAGCCTCTGTTCTCATTCTCTGGGCTTGAGATTTATATTTAACATTATGTTTATACTTAGAATTCCAAACATTTTTTATGTCTTACTTTTCATTTCCTGGAAACTTCATGACCACTGGAATTGATGAGGCAGGGTACTTACGGAATTTGGGGGGAAATGGTTTTACAAATAAGGTTAAGATTTATTTAAATAGATAAAGGTGAACCAGACGCTGAGCTGTGTTCAAGGGACACAGAGACATATTTTATGTACTTTCTGCCATGCAGTCTTGGGAGTGAAACAAATAAGATGTTATCTGAGTCAGTGCAGAAATAACTGTGAGAGAGCTGTTCGCCATAGGCTATCCGTGCATGGCAAAAAATATTAACTAGAATTGGTTAGGAAGTAGTAGATGAAGATTTAATCAGGTTTAGCCAGGTAAAATGGGGATGAGGATGGGGTGGTGTAGAGAAGAGATTTGTTGACAAAGAAGGCATCTCCTAGAAAGGTAGCATAATAGTAGCTGGGAGTTGTGGTGGGCGCCTGTAGTCCCAGCTACTCAGGAGGCTGAGGCAAGAGAATCGCCTAAGCCCAAGAGCTGGAGGTTGCTGTGAGCTGTGTGATGCAATGGCACTCTACTGAGGGTGACAAAGTGAGACTCTGTCTCTACAGAAAAAAAAAAAAAAAAAGAAAGGTAGCATAATAGGAGAACAAAGCAACACAGGAAACTGTTAAGAAATTCAATAGGGCCAAATATAAGCTGTGAATGTGGAGGAAAAAGGTGAAATTGGAAAACAAGGCAGGAGCAAGTATTGGGTGCCCCTGGCTCCATGGCAAGAACTATGAATCCTATGGGAAGCTATTGACATTTTTAAGTGAATGGAGACATGGTCAAATTTCCATTTTACAGAAATTCTTCTGAAATTGGTATGGAGAGTTGGAGGCTCTGGAATGAGACAACCTTGGAAGCCAGGTCTTGGAAAGAGTTTGGGGAGCTGGGGCAGTAGAACAAATAAGAAATCAGGGGTTGATCTGGAAGGTAGGAGTAGAGATAGAAAAGAGAAAATAGAAAGACTTTGTGGAGATGATACTCAAGTATTCAAGATAAGGAAAAAACAGAGCTGAGACCTAGAGTTGTGGCTTAGTCAATTAGATGCCATTTTTGCTAAACCAGGAAAAGCAAAATGGGCTTTAATGGGACAGATGCTGACTTCAGATCTGGACAAACTGAGTCTTAGATTACGATAGAACATCCAAGCACAGATTTCTGGTAGATAAGCATTAACCTGACTGAATCCCAGGAGAAAGATCTGGGCCCTAGGTGTATATTTATTTAGCCCTTAGGCTTTATCATCAAGTGATGGTGACAGAAAGTATCAATCAGGAAGCATGGAAACTACCAGAGGGCTGTTGATTGAATGTAGGCAAATAACAAGAGTTAAAAACCAATTAAGCATGAAGAACAGTAATGAAGAAGAAGAAGTGGTAGCTAGAGAAATACTTCAGAGCTATAAGGAGGACAGTATCCCTGCTGGTTAACAAAGTGCAAAGGAACAATCTCCCTCTTGTTCTGGAGTCCTCCAGGATTTGGCTGCAGACAAGAATTCTGATGGTGTCAATCTGCGCTCTTCTTCTTATTTCACTTGTCTAAACTCATTTGAAACAACCTGGATAGTCATACATCTTCACACTTTCTTTCTTTCCATTCTCTTTGGAGTGTACTTTCTTCTGCACGTCTCACTCAACCTTCAGAATTCTCTTCTCATGACCCCACAGCCATCTTTCTTCCCACAACATGGGAGTGTCCTCCTCCATCCTGACTTCCAATTATTATTTGGATTACAACTTTCTTATGGAAATTAGCACATTGTAGTTTGCATCATAGTCATTTATGCATCAGACTTTTCCACAGGGCATGAATACAAACTTTTGAAGATTAAGAACCCATTCTCTGGCTTGACACCCAGTGGTAAGGGTGCCGGCCACATGCACTGGGGCTGGTGGGTTCGAACCCAGCCCAGACTTCCTAAAGAACAATAACAATAACAAAAAATAGCTGGGCATTGTGACAGGCATCTGTAGTCCCATTTACTTGGAAGGCTAAGGCAAGAGAATCACCTTAACCCAAGAGTTTGAGTTTGCTGTGACCTGTGATGCCACAGCACTCTACCCTTACTGACAAAGTGAGACACTGTCTCAAAAACAAAAAACCATTCTCCCACATTAGCCTCCTTAACAGACTCACTTGAAAATGGCAGTTAATAATTACAGTGGAACCCCCATAGTTAATCATCTCCCCACATTGACCACTTGCATAAGTTGACCTAATTGTGCCACATGCACTATCAGGGCAGTCAGGGGGCCTAGTTCCTCATGTTGACCACCTCTGCAGGTTCATCAGTTTATTACAGTCCTTTGGGTGGTCAGCTTACAGAGCTTCTGGTGTATTTGTTCAGTGACTTTATATGTATTACTTACCTAAATAAAAGAGATTAGATCTCTTGATTTCTGATGAGTCTAGACAAACATGGAAATGCTTACTTATGAGAATCTATAAGGTGGTTTTGATATATCTATATATCTAGGCACACATTGGTTAGATAAATGATGGAAGAGCATTTCATAAAAGCATATTTAATAACACAAGGGCAAAAAGTGGAAACCCCATGCTAAGAATTTACTTCAAACATTTTAATATTATATTATTGGTGTTATTTTCATGCAAAGATAGTGAATACTGTCTCCTCTTAATTTCTGCTTTTATAATTTTAATAATTAGTCTGGTACAATAGGCACGTATAGCACAACTACTGCTAAAATTCAAAGTATTTTCATTTATCTCGAAGGCAGATGTAAGAAGCTATTTGCCAGTTTCTCAATAACGTCCTACATATAGTCGTAGCCTTTCCAGTGTATTTTAGAATATTAAAAGTAAGGCACTTAGTGGGGGGGTTCACTTAAATAGAAGAAGGGTTAAATGATAACTTGACATATCTTTTAAACGACAAAAAATAAAGAAATTGCAAGACCTTTTCACACATTAGATATGTATTGTCATTTATCATCTAGATATCTGGCTAGCAGTGCGAAGTAATAAAACATATCATCGAAAAATGTGCTATAGGTCTGAATCACTCTTTCATTCCACCTCCCAGCTAACTGTAGTATTAAATCAAACAAGCAGAACATTTCCTTAGGCAGCCATTGCCTTTTAATTTCCTGAAGAACCTTAAAATATCATTCATTACAAGTACTACACATATTTGGTTTTTAAAAGTCTCATAAATCAATAGCAGGCTGACTGTAATAATTATTACAAGTTAGTGCATAATTTTCGTGCTGAAGGCTGCATGCAGAACTTTAGCATATGCAAACGAGGCAATTCAAACTGTGTATAGATATTAATATGAAGAAGCAGGTAACGAGGTGCAGGCTATGAATTATGCATCAGGAGTGGCTGATCTTCAATGAGGAAAATGAATTCAGCATGTAATCTAATTAGTGATGGAAGTCTATTACATCTAACTGCAAAAGCAACCGTCCTTGAAACAAATTTATTTACAGTCCATGTTACCACTTGAAACAACTTTGAAATGATGTGTAAGACAACAGCTTAATTGTAAAAATTTTTTGTTTGTTTGTTTCAGTTCTAGACCTGGAAGGCCTCCTAAGAGAACTCAAAGTGTCACCTCCCCTGAGAGCTCTCACATCATGCCACATTCTGTCCCTGGCCTCATGTCTCCTGGGATAATTCCCCCAACAGGTAAGCATCCTACTATTTATGTCAAAAATATTTAAAGCAAGCCCATGGCAGAGCTTTTACATATACCTATAGTTATGTTGATCCTTATACATATCAACTCTATTTTCTGCACCCTAAGATAATATTGCTAGTGAGAGTCTATTTCAAAGCTGTGCTATGATTACCACCATTTCTTTATTTAAAAGAAAATGAAAGATGATTAATTGAGCGCAATGCTAGAAATTATTTCTTCCCACATATAGCAAGCAGCAAGTTATTATCCTTGTTTTTTTATTAAGAAATTGAAGTTCAGAGAAAATCAGTGACTCTCTCAAGGTCATTTAGCTGGTCGTTGTCAGTGGTCATTCAAACCCAGGACTCTGGATTTCATGGTAGGTGCTCATTCAATAAAAATTCAAAAATGGGTAGACAAGCATCTAAACAACAAAAACGTAACTGTGTCAAATAGAAATATCTCCTGATTTTTCTCCAACTGATAAATTTCTTTTAGAACCAGTTGAAGATTTTTGACAACATGTAAGTAAAAGAATAGTTTTTTACTATAGTCTTGACTGCATAAGCTCCATACCATGATCAGTTCTAATAACGCACTGCAGCAAAAATAACTCATTTGATTTCTACCTCCCGGATGTGTCCATTAATTATTTTTTTAACATAAACATATATTTGCCCATCTTTGATGTTTCATCAGGAAATGAACCATAGTCAGGGGCAAGATCAGATAATGATGATATTATTATAGACATGTAATATTTATATTCTTGTTTTCATAGAAGTTTATTGAGGAGATACACATATAAATGTTGTGTAACACGCCTGATACAATAAGGATAATTTGGCAAGATGTGAACAGAGTTTTCCTTTTTTCTCTGAATTTCTGTTTCAATATTTTCCTTTTCTTTATAACTTTTGCTTTCTGTATGCGCTAATATAATCATGGGTAGTCTGATTTCACAGTCTGTATTTGGGTAAAATTTCCCTGAAGTTATTGACTGTCTCTAACTTGCCTTTATTTTTACAGCAATGTCTGAACAGCTCATTCACCTTTGTGGGTACTTATCAAACTTCTGTTAAATTGAATTTTAAGCTATTTCAGCTATTTGTTCATGTTATGTATTTTTTTAATCAATACACCAAAATTTCTTAATAGCAAATAATTGAAATTCTCATGAAGATTTGTATTTTTGTGCTAATTTTGTGAACTGAAAACTGAGATATAGAAAAATGAAATTAGTAGCTGAAAAGGAACCATTCACAAGTCAGGTATCATATCAGCACTTCTATGGGTCTAGTTATATTTCTCAAGAAATGGAATCTTAGTGCCTCATATTCTAATTCTGAATTAGGGATTTGGAAAAAAATGTAGTACTTTCTTACGATTTGATTGTTTATATTTTAACCAAATGAAATGATAACTGTTTTAAAATATGCCTTCTTGGAGCTACATAGGAAAATCTTTTGTACCATGTATTAAACTCTTAACTTTGATATGTTTTATGATTGAAAGACTTGAGTTTGATAAAAGAAAGTCCTAAGAATCTTTGTGACATAATTAACCCCTCAATGAACTGCAGTTTGGAGTCTTTTTTTTTTTTTTTTTAATAATACTTAATAGTACTTTCTTACGATTTGACTGTTTATATTTTAACCAAATGAAATGATAACTGTTTTAAAATATGCCTTCTTGGAGCTACATAGGAAAATCTTTTGTACCATGTATTAAACTCTTAACTTTTCATATGTTTTATGATCAAAAGACTTGAGTTTGATAAAAGAAAGTCCTAAGAATATTTGTGACATAATTAACCCCTCAATGAACTGCAGTTTGGAGTCTTTTTTTTTTTTTTAATAATAACCATTTCAATAATCCTTTCTCTGTATTTGGTAAGCTTATATTGACTATCAATTGTTACTTAATCATGCTTATTTTAAGGGCAAAATGTATCCTATATTTTATTCATATTAAAAGAGGAAAGATCTGGTTCCAAATAGTCTGCCAATATTTAATCTTTCAAGGTGAGGGCTATAAATAATTCATTACCAAAGCAATGATTAAGTAAGATAATGCCATAAAAATCTGCATATGGTCACACCTCACCTAATCTGCATACGGCAACACCATCAAGTAATTTGGGGCTAAGTTTCTAAATAAAGTTCATATCCCAAACCCCAAATCAAAATATTAAGTCATTTTTGAAAGCGCTCTTCCTGAGCTATAGCACACACTTTCCTGGCTTGGTGAACAGAGGTAGAGAAGACAGTTTCAATTTGACTCATTGATATGGTCATTCGTTTTTGAAGTAAGATCATTTTATGTATTTCAGTTGTTCTGCCTTGTTCTGATATGTTATTTTTTTTTTAAACATTTTTTCATTCTCATGTGTTTTGAACCCACACACCGGGAACTTCTGTTGAGCTTACTGGACAAAAGACCTTAAGCAGTCATTTTCTAGAGAAGAATGAGGGAACAGAGGCTCCTGATGAGAAGGTACCAGACTAGAAAGAGGACAGTAGCTCAGTGTTCTTTGCACCCTGGAAATGGCTCTAGAATAGGGCATGTGAGCTCACTGTTGCCTGTTTCACGTATGTTCCACTTTTAGACATTGGTCCAAAGATTTGCGCTTGCCAGAAGTTTGACTGTTTCACATGAAGGGTGTTGCCTTAGTATTTTCAATATGATTCTTCTTTTAACATAGAATCATTCTAGACGCAGAAGTTTAGATTTCAAGGAATACAGAATAATACCTTAATATATCGGGCAACATCATTTACTATGTTAAAACACTAACTGGAATTCTAATGATCCCTAAAGGAATCTTACCGTTATCAAGGAGAATAATAACACCTTGCTCCCAGGAAGCCATGTATTGGGAAAATATGATTTCATGTGAATATGACTTTCATATATTAGAATGTTATTTATATTTACTGCTTTCTTTAAAATATGTTATTTTTATTTCCTTCTGAGATCGGGAAGTGTGCTGTTTATTTTTAAACTGAATAATTATGTTATATATTTATATTGTTGATATTAAGCACACTAGTTTGATAAAATTTCTACTGCTTTTAACCTGTGAGTTGAATTCTTAAAGTTTGTTTGCACAAGCAAAAGAAAGAGGCAAACATACAAACTTCAAAATAAAGAAGAAAAGAAATAGCAAACAAAAATTCTCCCAAACCTCGAGTCTGGTCTAAGATTTAAATTGTAGCCTATCTATGAACATTGACTTGTACTTTAGTATTCCAAGCATTTGAAAAGAATAAAAAGTTGCGAATTTACTTTCAAACTTGCCTAACTTGCTCCTATAAATCTAAAATTGATGAATTTAGCCAAATTTATAAATATTCATTGATTTGTTCCCATTCATTTCCTTAATTTTTCTTTTCAACAATTGAACATTTTACTTAAATGATAATCTTCTCTGGAAGCATCTGTTTTCTTGGGAAATAAAAACTATTTTTAAATTTTTAGTTGTGTCTTTTTCCACATCTAATACTATGCAATTAGGTTATCTATAATTAAAAATAAACAAAAGCAAAACAAAACAATAATCTTTGTGATTGCTTGTGGAGTTTTTGTTTTGTTATTTTGGTTGCTTGAGTGGGCATATAAAAAAATCTTAGGAGGGGGTGTGGGCAGCTGGTGATAATTTTCAAAAATTATGGTTGTCACCAGATGCCATAGCAACTAGAATTTGAAGTTAGTGAAAGAAAGAAAGTTCTTTGTAGAGCCACACAGGCAATACCTCCTGCAGTGGTCACTACATTTATTTTGACTGAGCACTTGTCATAAATCATTTTTGATAATAAATACCAGTTTGGAATAAATTCATCCTAGCAACAGAGTTCCAATAACACTCATACTTTTTATAGAACCATGTCTACTTTACAATTAAGAAAAGGGTTATTTAGGAATTCAAAATACTCCCCTCTTTGCCAGGAGTGCAATTTGCATAGTCTTTTTTTTTGGCCAACTTTCTGATTTTATCTTTAAGTCACAATGCAAATTGGTTTTGAAATGCAATTATCATACAAGTATTAAGAAGTAACTTACTGTGTTCCAAATATTTGCATTTGACATTAAAAGTTATCCAATATCTAGTTTTAAAAATATACTCAAATTCAATGAGTGAATCATTTATAGTTTGCTTCTTGGAGATATCTTTTCTCTCACTGTGACCTTGTAGACACCTAACCAGTATGCATTTGGAGTAAAGAAAGGAATAATACCCACATAAACTGTGTTTAAAAGTTAAGAATTTACACATTGGAAATTTGTCCTTTTTAAAAAAATACTGAACTAGGGCAATAGTAATCTAGAGTTAGTCCCATTGAGACATTCTTATCTTTAAAAAAATTTCAATAATAGTGTTCTTATATCGGTTTGTAATTCAAAAACATGTTTTCAAACTTCATCTTCTTAGTTTTTCCTGCTAGATGGTAATCAGCAGCAGCTACATGGAAACTACGTCTTTTGTAATATCAGCATTCGTAGCAGCTTAAATGCATTACACATTTCAACTTCTCGGGAGCAGTTACAGTGTGAATCTGTGCCTTGTATGTGTTGAGAAGTTTATTATAATAAATGCATTGTATTCCATCGGGAGATTCTCAAGAAAGGGTAACAGAAAAATGCATAAGTAAAACAGCCACAAATGGATTCATTGTCTTCACTAATAAATTAAACATAACAATCTACTGAATGCCTTACTCAAAGAATAAATAAGATATCAACAATTTAAACTATTGACATTTATGTAATACACGCATGTATTATTTTTATATATTTGTATTTAGAGGGAACATTAGTGAAGTTTCATTACTGGGCATTTTGAAGATAACACATTTAACTATTTAATACATGTTCCACTGTATTTTTTCTTGAAGATAAAATAAAGTGTTATGTTTTCTTTCTTTTTGGAAAGCCAGCCTAAACACTAGACTTCATGCCATTTATTTAGTTTTAAAGCTTATATTGAGAACCCTATTAGTTTCCTGTGGCTGCTATAACAAATTACCACAAGCTGGGTGGCAAAACCACAGAAATCTATTCTCTTGCAGTTCTGCAGGCTAGAAGTCTAAAATCAGCATCAGTGGGCCGAAATCCTGGTGTTAACAGGGCCCCTCTCCCTCCTGGAGGCTCTGGGGGAGAAGCCATTCCTTGACTCTTTGTGGGGGCTGCGGGCCCTCCTCGGTTTGTAGCCACCGTGCTTCGATTTCTGTCTCCCTGGTCATGTCGCCTTCTGTGTGCGTGTGTGTGTGTTTGTGTTTGTGCAAAATCTCCCTCTTCCTCTCCCTTATAGGGACACTTGTGTTTGAATTCAGGGTACATTGTATGATCCAGGATAACCTCCCCATTTTGACATCCTTAATATAATTGTAACTGCAAAGACTCTTTCTCCATATAAAGTAGAATTCACATGTTGCCTGGGTTAGAGAAGGCAGGCATTACTGTGGAGGCCATTCTCAGTCTGCCACACCCAGAAAGTCACTGAGCTAGGTATTGTGAGAAGTGCAAGGGTGGGGTGGCACATGTTCATACAAACGTAGTCTGTGGTAGCTTTTGGTCAATTTATTTACTATGATGTCCTAACGTGTACAATATTACCTGGCACAGGGCAGATATCCAAAACAAATAATTGCTCAGTTAATATGGCTAATAAATGTTTAGTAAAGGATTTCTGAGAAGAATTATTACTCCTCACAGTTACAAATTTAAGCACTGGTGTGTTAATGTGATTTCTCAAATCCGTCAGGCACAGATAAGATCCAGATTAAACATTCAGAGTCCAGAGGCTAACAGAGGCATACTCAGTATGGAGAAGGCATTATTTATTGGTTTGTTTATAGGTTATGATGAATACACATGTGCATTATCATCAATAATATATTGACAGAATTTATATCTCTACATTGATGTTCTGGAGAAGCCATATTTACAGAATAAGATGGCACCATAGAACATCCTTTTCTTTACAATTCCTCTATATATTAATACACAGCACTATATTTGCACCATATTATATAATTGTTGAGGATGAGAATTCTCATTCAACCTCCAGTATCTTGATATGGAACTAATTTAATGTATACGTGAATAAAATGTAGTGCTGAATTTTAATAAATGTAAATAAAACTCTTGGTATGAGGAACTATATAATAAATATATTGAGTTTTCCCCATACACCTTATAGTATACCTTATAATCAAGTAGTTCATTAAATCATAATATGCCCTTGATCTGGTCTGTTTTAGAATAGAAATTCATAAAATCTTTTCTTCTAAGCTCTTAGAGCAAAGATCTGTTATTTTTAGATTTAATTAAATAACCACATATTACCAGACTTCTGGACAGGCCTCTCATCTACTTAATTTAGATGAAAATTACCATCCTTTCTTCCTTAATTTATTTCTCTCTTCCAAGTTTCTATTGAATTCTGTGGTCTCTTATGCCTACATTGGACTGTACTAAGAATTATAATCCGCTTACACTCCTCTCTCCGTAGATTTGCAGTAATGAAGTTGCTAGACTTCTTAATTGACTAATTGCAAGGCATTATTCACTTTCTTCTTAGTAACATGATGCCTCTTTGACAAGAGATGTTTATTTACATTAAGAGAGGCAAATGAAATTTTCAGTCAACTTTTGATCATGACTGTGGATGTTGTACAGATTAGTTGGAGCTTTGTAGATGCTCTGTTTACTTGCTAAATGCTAACGCGGGGTTCTCATCTCTTGGTCACATATATAATTATGTTATCCGTTGTCTTTTATTGATTTGTAATTTTTTGACCAATAGGAGTAGATTTGTAATTTCTTGACCAGTAGCTATTACTATTCTAGTCCCTCCCTGACCAAAAGATGTGAGAAATAGTAATACTGTTTCTTGAAAAACAACTGATTTGGCTATAGATAAATTACGAATATTCCTAAAAGGTGTAGCACAAACATTATGCAAAACAACATAAATAGTAGTTTTTGTAGTCTCTTTGATAGACTTTCTTCCTAGAGGCTAACCTCAAAGCTTCAACACCTTCGCTTGATAATGTGCTCTAGATTTGTTATTAAGGATATAACCATACCATATTAGAATTTCTTTTTGTTTCCTCTATACTTTTGTGGGACAAGTTCTTTTTTTTTTTTTTGAGACAGAGCACCCTAGGTAGACTGCTGTGGCATCACAGCTCACAGCAACCTCAAACTCTTGGGCTTCAGCAATTCTCTTGCCTCAGCCTCCCGAGTAGCTGGGACTACAGGTGCCCGCCACAATGCCCGGCTATTTTTTGGTTGTAGTTGTCATTGTTGTTCGGCAGGCCCAGGCTGGATTCGAACCTGCACCCTCTGTGTATGTAGCTGGCGCCATAGCTGCTGAGAAGTGCAAGGGTGGGGCGCTACAGGTGCCGCTACAACTTTACCCTCCCTTTTGTAAAAATGTAAAATTGCTAGTTGCAGGCTTGATAGGACCACACATTTCTGGAGAAATTGGCAAAACCCAGATAGATCATAGTATTTATAAAACCTTTCATTTAGTGTCCTAAAACATACCTTGTCCCACTCATGAATGAACTGAAGGCTTGATTTAAAGACATTCTACATGAACTGCAAGGAAGGATTTCATTTGGTTTTGTAATGCTGTAAACTAACACTGTAGTAGAAACTCAGAAAGTGCTAATATAATCCTAAACATAATGGAATAAGCCATTAAGTAGGAATTTAAAGTCTGGAGAAAAAGAAATTACAACACTTTTACTCAGCAGTGAGATCACATCTGAAATATTATGTTCAGACATAGTACCACAATTTTTAGTAGGATATTGATGGACTGTGAGCATTAAGAGAGCAGTCTAGGTGATAAGAATTTGGAAATAATGGTGATGTTTAGACTTAGGAACACTTAGAGAAAGTCTGAAAGGGGATGACAGAGTCGAATCATACTGTGGTCTTCTGAGGACAGACATCTAATTCATAGGCAAAATTACAGAGAGGTCTTGCTTTGGCTTCTATAAGAAAGAGCCTTGCTATGTGGAGAGCTGTCTAAAATTGGACTGTATTACTAATAGAAGCTTGATTTTTCCTTCTGACAGAAATGTTCAAGGGGAAAATGGGATGAAAAGTTGTTATCCATAGTTTTTATATTTAATTTTTTCACAGGCTATACTGTGTATGTTTCAAAATAGTAATAGTCTTAAAACATTTTTTCTTTCTTACTGACCATCAGCCATCTATTTCTCCTACTAGTAAACACGGTTGTTAGGAAATTTGGTAGTAATTTTTGAGATAGATTTGGGAAAATCATCATGTTTCCTTCTAATTATAAAGTTTGATGATTCCATTTCATTTTATTTTGAATTTTTCTTTTACACTTCACGTGGTACTTTTCTAGTTAGAGGTATCCATTATTCACAGTTTTACTTACATTTGCTCATAATTTTTAATAGTTAAAAAAATTACTTTTTAGCTGAAAGCTTCATATTTTTAGCAATCATATTTTTGTTACACTTTTTGTGGATGAAATCGTGAGTTCATGAGTAAAGCTGTGACTATAGTATGCAAACAAAAATGATTATTCCTAATTGAAAGGCATTTTTATATGTATTTTTTTCTTTTGTTTCCTCTGCTTTTCTCTCATAAATACACCTCAAGGATTTCATTATCTGTAAAATTAGTAAATAGGAGGAAATGGCAGTTATTGAATATAACACTATGTATAAAGAAATACTTATACCTGAGCTAGGATTTGGAACTGAAGATGAAAAAAAAATACTATTATTTTAAATGATAAACATTATCAGAAATGATGACAGAATGACATAATCCCTAAAGGAGTTTAAAGGAAAGACTTTGAACTTTACTTTGAATTATTTTGATTTGACTTTCCAATTTAAAAAATAAAGTCCCAAGAGAGGAGTCTATTTCTGAAGTCATAGTAATCTTTAGGCACATCACTTCTTAAGTACACATAATAGTTCAACCATTCAAAAATTTTGATTCTTTATTTCTTTCACCTGTAGAAGGAATCATTTTGTTATATCAAAATTATTCTTTTCTAATTGCCCTGAATGTCAAATGACACAATTTATAGCAGCAGTTTTGCAAACAATGAAGCTAGACAAAGATCAAGTATTATTGCAATTAAAACAGGCTGATCCCAGTGAAATTCATTATAATTGCTGATTTTCTATCCTTAAATCAATACTACTGGGTTTACAAATAAAATTCATAATTTTATAAATGTATAGGAAGTCTTAGTTTGGCAAAATATTCATAGTTACATTAATATGCTCTACAGGTATTATTAATAGAAATAGTTGACACTGAATTTTATTTATTACATATTTACTTTTCAGGACTTAATAACCTGATTTTTTTCTTATCAACTTGTGCTTTTGTGAAAAACGTAAGCTTTATGGATATGAAATGTCATTGCTACTTATAAAATATATCTTCAAACTCACATATATTGCTTTCAGAAATATGCACACTTTAAAATGGCAGTAGACCTTAAAAATGGAGATTGGTTTTAATGGATCACAGCTGTATACTGAGCTATTTAATTGCTGGGAATAGTTTGACATATTGTAAAATAAACAATGAAGCTGGTTTTTGAAATGATAAAACTATAACCTAATTCAATAAATTGAATCCGATTATGTGCTTTTGCACTTCATTAAGGAATAATCAGTAGAATTAATGCGAGAGCTTTTTATTTTGTCCACTTGTTGATATATGGCTAAAGATATATACAGTAAAACAAACTCCAGTAGAACCTCTGCAAGTTGACCAACCAAGGAACTGTAACAAATTGGCCAATGCAAGGATGGTCAATATAAGAAACATGCATTAAGTTGGTGCATGTCCAGTCTATGAAAATTAGGTGAACTTTAAGAAGGTGGCCAATGTTGGGAGGTGGTCATCTATGGAGGTTCTAATGTCTTTCAAGGTCTTGTCTGCTATTTTATAATTTAATTAAAGTTGCTGCAAACCTGATACCTAGAGAAGACCACCACAGATTTCTTTTTCTAATGTTCAAATGCACTGATTAGGTTATGACTCTTCTCTTTAAAGGATGTTTATTTTTCAAACTAGTATTGTGATACAGCACCTAACATCAAAGTAAAAGGTCTGACTTCTATTATTTTTCCCCACCTGGTAGTTGTGGACACTGAGTAACATGACCGCCACTCTCTTGTTCATTATCATAGGTAGGTACTGGTACCTTTGAGAAACCATTTTAGAGAAAAGGAAAAACAATGTGAAGAGCCCTCTTGTAACTTTCATGATTATATCCTAGACAATTCAAGTTTTCTGACTGCAATTTGTTACTATTCTCCATCAGTCTGCCTTCTGGAATAACCTGCTTCATCATTTACAAACCACCTTCATAAGAGCTGCCTTGTCTCTTACTTGATAGGACTTTGTGAAGAACAAATGAGTTAACATATCACAAAACATTTTGCAAAGTGTTATGCAGTAAGGTATCCTCTGATTTTGAGTTTTATTATGATGATTTTTAAAATAGATTTTTGGCTTTGCTTCAAACTGGGTACCAGTTATTTATCTCTTCCTTCAAACATACCAGTTCTGAGAATGGTGATTTTCTTCCTATGTTTATTTCTCATATATATATTTCTTTTTTTTTTTAATTTTTATTGTTGGGGAATTCATTGAGTGTACAATAAGCCAGGTTACACTGATTGCAATTCTTAGGTAAAGTCCCTCTTGCAATCATGTCTTCGCCCCATAAAGTGTGACACACACCAAGGCCCCACCCCCCTCCCACCATCGCTCTTTCTGCTTCTCCCCCCATAACCTTAATTGTCATTAATTGTCCTCATATCAAAATTGAGTACATAGGAGTCATGCTTCTCCATTCTTGTGATGCTTTAATAAGAATAATATGTTCCACTTCCATCCAGGTTAATACGAAGGATGTAAAGTCTCCATTTTTTTTTTAATGGCTGAATAGTATTCCATGGTATACATGTACCACAGCTTGTTAATCCATTCCTGGGTTGGTGGGCATTTAGGCTGTTTCCACATTTTGGCGATTGTAAATTGAGCTGCAATAAAACAGTCTAGTACAAGTGTCCTTATGATAAAAGGATTTTTTTCCTTCTGGGTAGATGCCCAGTAATGGGATTGCAGGATTAAATGGGAGGTCTAGCTTGAGTGCTTTGAGGTTTCTCCATACTTCCTTCCAGAAAGGTTGTACTAGTGTTCAGTCCCACCAGCAGTGTAAAAGTGTTCCCTTCTCTCCACATCCATGCCAGCATCTGCAGTTTTGGGATTTTGTGATGTGGGCCATTCTCACCGGGGTTAGATGGTATCTCAGGGTTGTTTTGATTTGCATTTCTCTAATATATAGAGATGATGAACATTTTTTCATGTGTTTGTTAGCCATTCGTCTGTCATCTTTAGAGAAAGTTCTATTCATGTCTCTTGCCCATTGATATATGGGATTGTTGGCTTTTTTTCATGTGGATTAATTTGAGTTCTCTATAGATCCTAGTTATCAAGCTTTTGTCTGATTGAAAATATGCAAATATCTTTTCCCATTGTGTAGGTTGTCTCTTTGCTTTGGTTATTGTCTCCTTAGCTGTACAGAAGCTTTTCAGTTTAATGAAGTCCCATTTGTTTATTTTTGTTGTTGTTGCAATTACCATGGCAGTCTTCTTCATGAAGTCTTTCCCCAGGCCAATATCTTCCAGTGTTTTTGCTATGCTTTCTTGGAGGATTTTTATTGTTTCATGCCTTAAATTTAAGTCCTTTATCCATCTTGAATCAATTTTTGTGAGTGGGGAAAGGTGTGGGTCCAGTTTCAGTCTTTTACATGTAGACATCCAGTTCTCCCAACACCATTTATTAAATAGGGAGTCTTTCCCCCAAGGTATGTTCTTGTTTGGTTTATTGAAGATTAGGTGGTTTTAAGATGTTAGTTTAATTTCTTGGTTTTCAATTCGATTCCAAGTGTCTATGTCTCTGTTTTTGTGCCAGTACCATGCTGTCTTGAGCACTATGGCTTTGTAGTACAGACTAACATCTGGTATGCTGATGCCCCCAGCTTTACTTTTATTACTAAAAACTGCCTTAGCTATACGGGGTTTTTTCCTGTTGCATACAAAACGCAGAATCATTTTTTCCAAATCTTGAAAGTACGATGCTGGTATTTTGGTAGGAATGGCATTGAATAGGTAGATTGCTTTGGGAAGTATAGACATTTTTAACAATGTTGATTCTTCCCATTCATGAGCATGGTATGTTCTTCCATTTGTTAATATCCTCTGCTATTTCCTTTCTGAGGATTTCATAGTTTTCTTTTTTTTTTTTCATAGTTTTCTTTATAGAGGTCCTTCACCTCCTTCATTAGGTATATTCCTAGATATTTCATTTTCTTTGAAACTATGGTGAAGGGAGTTGTGTCCTTAATTAGCTTCTCATCTTGACTGTTATTGGTGTATACAAAGGCTACTGACTTGTGGACATTGATTTTATATCCTGAAACATTACTGTATTTTTTGATGACTTCTAGGAGTCTTGTGGTTGAGTCTTTGGGGTTCTCTAAGTATAAGATCATGTCGTCAGCAAAGAGGGAGAGTTTGACCTCCTCTGCTCCCATTTGGATTCCCTTTATTTCCTTGTCTTGCCTAATTGTATTGGCTAGAACTTCCAGCACTATGTTGAATAGTAAAGGTGACAGAGGACAACTTTGTCTGGTTCCAGTTCTAAGAGGAAAAGCTTTCAGTTTTACTGCATTCAGTAAAATATCGGCTGTGGGTTTGTCATAGACAGCTTCAATCAGTTTTAGAAATGTGCCACCTATGCCTATACTCTTCAGTGTTCTAATTAGAAAAGGATGCTGGATTTTATCAAATGCTTTTTCTGCATGTATTGAGAGGATCATGTGATCTTTATTTTTGCCTCTGTTAATATGGTGGATAACGTTTATGGACTTGCATATGTTAAACCAGCCTTGCATCCATGGCATGAAGCCTACTTGATCATGATGAATGATTTTTTGATGACAAGCTGTAATCTATTGGCTAGGATTTTGTTGAGAATTTTTGTGTCTATATTCATGAGTGAGATTGGTCTGAACTTCTCCTTTTTGTTTGGGTCTTTTCCTGGTTTTGGTATCAGGGTGATGTTTGCTTCATAGAATGTGTTGGGGAAGATTCCTTCTTCCTCAATTTTTTGGAATAATTTCTGCAGTACAGGAATAAGCTCTTCCTTGAAGGTTTGATAGAATTCTGGAGTGAAGCCATCTGGACCAGGGCATTTTTTGGTTGGAAGATTTTTTATTGTTTCTTTGATCTCAGTGCTTGAAATTGGTCTGTTCAGGAGCTCTATTTCTTCCTGGCTGAGTCTAGGGAGAGGGTGTGATTCCAAATATTCATCCATTTCCTTCGCATTGTCAAATTTCTGGGCATAGAGTTTCTGGTAGTATTCAGAGATGATCTCTTGTATCTCTGTGGGATCAGTTGTTATTTCCCCTTTATCATTTCTGATTGAGGTTACTAGAGATTTTACTGTTCTGTTCCTCGTTAGTCTGGCCAATGGTTTATCTATTTTATTTATTTTTTCAAAAAAACAACCCCTTGTTTCATTAATTTTCTGAATGATTCTTTTGTTTTCAATTTCATTGATCTCTGATTTGATTTTGGATTTTTCTTTTCTTCTACTGAGTTTAGGCTTAGATTGTTCTTCTTTTTCCAATTCCATAAGATCTCTTGTGAGATTGTTGATGTGCTCTCTTTCTGTTTTTCGAATGTAGGCATCTAAAGCGATGAATTTTCCTCTCAAAACTGCTTTTGCAGTATCCCACAGGTTTTGGTAGCTTGTGTCTTCATTGTTGTTATGCTCAAGAAAGTTAATGATTTCCTGTTTTATTTCTTCCTGCACCCATCTGTTATTCAACAGAAGATTGTTTAATTTCCATGCCTTTGGGTGGGGTTGAGCATTTTTGTTAGAGTTGAGTTCCACCTTTATTGCCTTATGGTCTGAGAAGATACAAGGTAAAATTTCAATTCTTTTGATTCTGTTGATATTTGTTTTGTGTCCCAGGATATGATCAATTTTGGAGAATGTTCCATGGGGTGATTAAAAGAATGTATATTCTTTATCTTTGGGGTGGAGTGTTCTATATGCGTCTATCAAGCACAGTTGTTCTAGGGTCTCATTTAAATCTCTTATATCTTTGTTTAATTTCTGTTTAGAGGATCTGTCCAGCTCTGTAAGAGGAGTGTTAAAGTCCCCAGTTATTATGGTATTATCAGATATTATATTGCTCAGACTGAGTAAGGTCTGCTTCAAGAATCTGGGAGCATTTAAATTGATTGCATAAATATTTAGAATTGAAATGTGTTCTTGTTGTATTTTTCCCTTGACCAATGTAAAGTGACCATCTTTGTCTTTTTTGACTTTAGTTGCTTTAATTCCACATGTATCTGAGAATAAGATCGCAACTCCTCTTTTCTTCCGAATTCCATTTGCCTGAAAAATTGTCTTCCAACCCTTGTCTCGGAGCTTTAATTTGTCTTTTGAAGCCAGGTGTGTTTCTTGAAGACTGCAAATTGATGGCTTGTGTTTTTTAATCCAGTCCGCCAATCTATGTCTCTTCAGTGCGGAATTCAAGCCATTAACATTTATTGAGATAATTGATAAGTGTGGAAGTAGTCTATTTGTCTTATTTTGTGAGAGTCCATTGCTTAGTTTTATCTTTTGCATCAGTGTGGACGTTAGGTTCTGTCCTTTAATTTCGGAGTTTTTACTTTGCTTCTGATCCATTGTGGTGGTAAGTGTGCAGAACAGGTTGAAGTATTTCCTGTAGAGCTGGTCTTGTTGTGGTGAATTTCCTCAATGTTTGTATCCGTAAATGATTTGATCTCTCCATCAATTTTGAAGCTTAGCTTAGCAGGGTACAGAATTCTGGGCTGGAAATTGTTCTGTTTAAGTAGATTAAAGGTAGATGACCATTGTCTTCTTGCTTGGAAAGTTTCATTAGAGAAGTCTGCGGTCACTCTGATGGATTTGCCCCTGTAGGTCAACTGGCGCTTACTCCTGGCAGCTTGCAGAATCTTTTCATTTGCCTTGACTTTGGACAGGTTCATCACAGTGTGTCTTGGAGAAGCTCGGTTAGAGTTGAGGCGACCTGGGGTCCGATATCCCTCTGAAAGCAGTGTGTCAGAATCTTTGGTGATATTTGGGAAATTTTCTTTTATAAATTTCTCTAGTATGGCTTCCATTCCTCTGGGGCATTCTTCTTCCCCTTCTGGGATTCCTATAACTCATATGTTGGAACGCTTCATAAAGTCCCATAATTCTGACAGTGAACGTTGTGCTTTCTCTCTCTTCTTTTCTGCCTCTTTTACTATCTGAGTTATCTCAAGAACTTTGTCTTCTACCTCTGAAATTCTTTCTTCTGCATGGTCTAACCTGTTGCTGATACTTTCTATTGCATCTTTAAGTTCCTTAATTGACTGTTTCAGTTCCTTCAGCTCTGCTATATCCTTTTTATATTCTTCATATCGTTCATCTCTTATTTGATTCTGTTTTTGGATTTCCTTTTGGTTATTTTCCACTTTATTAGCAGTTTCCTTCATTGTTTTCAACATGTGTATTCTAAATTCCCTTTCTGTCATTCCTAACATTTCTATACTGGTGGAATCATCTGCAGTAGCTACCTCATGGTCCCTTGGCGGGGTTGTTCTGGACTGGTTCTTCATGTTGCCTGGAGTTTTCTGCTTATTCTTCCTCATGAGTGATTTCTTTTATCTGTTTCCTTGCCCTAATTTTCCTTTAACTTCCTCTTGCTCTTTATGTTCTCATGCCTGTGGACGTTTTTCCACTGTTTTAGTTGTCCTCTTTGGGGTCCAGAAGTCTCTCGCTGACTCCCTGTATCCTCACAGGGGCGATGATAGGCAGATCCCACCGGCCAGAGATGCCTGGAGTCCTATCTCCCGAGACTCATGGTGCCCAGATGCAAGGAAGCTGTTACTCGGCCGTCATCTTGCTCCGCCTCTCTCATATATATATTTCTTTGTTTTATTTTAAAAATTGGTTTTGTTCCTTCAAATTAGATCAGATAAAATGTTATTATCTTTTATTTTTTGTGACAGAGTCACACTTTAGTAGAGTCCCCTGGTGCCACAGCTCACAGCAATCTCAAATTCTTGGGCTCAAACAATCCTCTTGCCTCACCCTCCCGAGTAGCTGGGACTATAGGCACCTGCCACAATGTCTGGCTATTTTTAGAGATGCAGCTCTCAGTCTTGCTCAGGCTGGTCTCAAACTTGTGAGGTCAAGTGATCCACCTGCCTGAGCCTCAAATAAAATATTATTTTTCCCAATAAAATCCACTTTTCATATTAATGATTATTTTTGATAATTATATGTAGAAATTTGTGATTCATATTTAAATTCACTGAGATGCATCCTACATCAATTTCTTTTTTAAAAAAATTTCAGAACAGGGCGGCGCGTTTGGCTCAGTCGGTAGGGCGCTGGCCCCATTTACCGAGGGTGGGAGGTTCAAGGCTGGCCCCGGCCAAACTGCAACCAAAAAATGGCCGGGCATTGTGGTGAGCACCTGTCGTCCCAGCTACTCGGGAGGCTGAGGCAAGAGAATCGCTTAAGCCCAGGAGTTGGAGGTTGCTGTGAACTGTGTGAGACCACGGCACTCTGCTGAGGGCCATAAAGTGAGTCTCTGTGTCTACAAAAAAAAAAAAAAAAAAAAAAAATTTTCAGAACATTAAGGTGTACATGTGCTTTGTTACATAGATTTTTTTCATAACTTGAGTCAGGGTTATAAGTGTTCCTACTACTCAGACACTGTGCACCACACCACTAGGTGCGAATTTAACCACCCCTTCTGTCCCCCTCTCCCACTTAGATTTTCACTGAGATTTATTTCCATAGCTACATCAAATTCATTGGTAGACTATCATTCTATCTGGATAAGATATATCCCATTAGTTTTCATTTAAGAAATGCAATAACTGTGGATAGGCTATTTTTCTAAATATATAATTATTTGAGCTTGCTTCCTGGGATGTAAAGAATAACCTGAGTAAACACAGTGTTGAGGACTTTACCTAACAAATGCAATCAATGTAACCAGGTTCTTTGTACCTTCAATGAATCCCTAACAATAAAATAGAAAATTAAATTTAAAAAAGTATCTTACAGTCTTTGTTTATTCTAAATGGCTATGTAAGTGGCAGTTATTATTTTGGGTTAGATGTAAAACTGTGATGCTGTATCTTAAGGATTTTCTTTAAACATGTAAAATATTCAATATTAAAATCAATAAATGTTTAATCCCTTTAAAAAGAATTATTCCCATTATTCCCTAGAAGTCAACTTTTAGAGCTATTCATTTAGCCCTATTAAAACATCTATATTCTAATTTTTAAAGTGTAACACTGTGAAGGTTTGTAAAACCTATCCTTTTATTTGAATACCTTTATTCATATTAAAGCTGTAAATGCCTTTTGTAATATCTGTCATCTTATAGTGCTTAATAAAATATTTCTAGGAATTATATTAGGGCAAAACATCTATAAGTAGAATAGCATGAAAACATGTTGATTCAAATGAATATAAATGCAACTACCTCTAAATTCTAAGGAAATTAATCTCTTAAAATTACAGAATAATGATGTTTTGAAGTTATCTGAGCCTGATAGTCATCTCATCGTACTGAACTTTAAGTAACTTATTGAATAAATTAAGTTTCAAGATACCATTCCAAGGACAACCTGCTACCATATGACCTGTCCATATGAGTTGTCTTTTTGATTTATAATGGCAATTGCTTTCTCGGCATGGATTTCATGACATAATAATATTCTATGAATTTTTGAAATTACAGTGAGTTCCACATAAATCATCTTTAATTAAATATTATATGTTAATTAAAGATTATATGTATCAATGAGAAAGAACTATTGGATTTGAAATATTTTAGAAATATGCACCCTTCCAATTATCAATACTGTCATTTTAATGAAAAGTGGTGGTTGCTTCTTTTGATTTTCTTCAAATTGATCATAAAAGTTGTCAGTATTATCACTTACTTCGGTACCCCATCCCTTCACCTCAACCACAGTCTTGATCTTCCCTCAAATGTGTTAACTGTCTATCCAGCCAATTTTGCCTAGACCACTGTTGTTCTTGGCTAAATTCAAGGAAATATTTTGCTTCTGGGGTTTCCTATGCATTAATATCTTAAGTTTCAAGATTATAATTAAAGACATTTGTTGTGGACTACCATTACCTGTTCATGTTCCTTTTATCTGTAAGAATCAGATTTTACGTGAGATCATAGCCATGTAAAGAATTGAGTGTGCTGCTGTTTTCCCCTCCAGTTCCTCTTTACAAAATATTATTGAAGATACCTTGCAGTATTTTATGGGTAAATACTTCTGTTTTATATGGGGGTGGGGACCCTCTGTATGTAAAATTCCCCATCAGTGGCTGTTTCTTCCTTCTCCTTTTCCTCTTCCTCCTGTTCCTCTTCTTCTTTTTTTTTTATACTGTATCTCACTTTGTTTTATTCTTGAAATGGCACACTGACTGGTGTGCTGGGTCCTTTATTCTTTGACACACTTTATATCATGTTTATGTCATATGTTTATTAGCGATCATTATGTTCTCAAGGGATTTCTTATTTCTTCTATAATGTAGCATGGATTTGGAAACCCAATGAATACGTTCAAAGAGAGCATTCATTTTCAGAAAACATTTTTTAAATGTTTATTCAAATTTATAATCCTAATCACCATCACCATATTGCAAACGTAAAACACAAAAGAAGTATTGTTGCAAATGAAAAATGCTTTAAATTTTCTTGAAAGTAGTTGCTTGAGTTTTTCTACATGATACTACTTATCACATGTCTTTTCTATTGATATTCTTACACTTATAATGTATTTATCAAGACTTTGTACATAAGATACAACAGGTGGAAGTAAAAACAACTTGTTAGATAAATGTACATTTTCTTCAAAATTTCAAATACTTTGCATATGGAATTAATTTTCATGTCTTTATGTTTTAATGCTTTATCTTTAGTTGCTAGCACAGTTTCAGTCAAAGTACTATGAAATTAAATATTATCCAATCAATATATATAATGTATTGGTTAAAATAACAAGTGTAAAGCATTGTTTAGTAACTACTACATGGTAGAACTTTGCTAATAGCTAAGATATACCGTATTTCTTATGTAAATCTACAAAGGAGGTATTTTTTGTCTCATTTTACATATGAACAAATTAAAGCACACAAAATTTAAATAACTTGCTCAAGTTGAAGTGAAGGACTCAATGGGGGATTGAACTCTAGGATGATAATTATAAATCCTCTTTTCACTGTGTCATCCATCCTATTTCCAAGGAGTCCATTAATCTCTTTAGGTAACATTTGTATTTTGAGAAGAATCAAAACAGAGAGAATTTAATTTTTTCATGGATGAAAAATGTATGAATAAATTTAGAGACAAAATCAAATTTTAAAAGAACATCTCAAATTGTTATTAATATGCTTAATCTTTTTTTTTTGTTTGTTTGGTTTTTGAGACAAAGTCTCACTTTGTTACACTTGATCGAGTGGCATGACATTATAATGAGGTTGCTCACAGCAGGTTCAAACTCTTGGGCTCAAGTGATGCTCTTGCCTCAGCCTCCCAAATAGCTGAGATTATAGGAGCCCACCATAATGCCCAGTTATTTTTTAGATATGGAGTCTCACTCTTGTTCAGGCTGGTCTCAAACTCCTGAGCTCAGGCAGTCCACTTGCTTAGGCCTACCAGAGTGCTAGGATTACAGTCATGAGCCACCATGCCTGGCAGGGATGCTTAATCTTAATTTCGAAAACTTCCTAAACACAACTTCGCCTATTAGACAAATAATTTGTTGTGGACATTTTAGTCACTAGTCTACACTATGAGATTTCCTAAATAGTGTTATTTCTTTCCTCATACTGGTGTAAAGCTTAAGAAATATTTTAAAATAGTTGCTATTTTTAAATTGTTGAGATATTCATCCTCCTGATTTGAAGGCATGATGTAGGGATAGCAGAAAGAATGAAAGACGTTAAAAATTGTATTTCAAAAATCATGAACAAACAACACCTTGATATGCCATCCTGTTTGAATTTGACTTCTAACTTGGCTATCACATTATGGAGTGTTTGTGGAAAAGTTAAAAATTTTTTTCTTACAATCTATTTTGTTAAATGAGTAGTACTAACACACTGACAAACGTTTTATATTTAATTAGCTGTTTCTGAATGTTATGAATAGTTAGGCACATTGTATTACCTGTAACCCCAGGCAAAATATTTTACCTTAAATCAGTGTTTTTCGACCTTATTTAATCTCACAGGGCACTGGAACCTGTATTTATAATTCTGCTGCACACTTAAATTATGTTCACCCCCAAAATAGAAAAATTACATACTTACTGTACTTTGAACTTCATTTGAAAAAGATGTAATTGATCATTAAAAACTTCTGTGGCACAGCTAAGATCCGCTCATGGCACATTGTGTACTGTGGCATACCAGTTGAAAATCACTGCCCTAAATAATTGAAAAATTAATTTCTTAACTTGTATTAATACTTACTTCACTCTTATGGTCTCCATTTGCCCTATTGTCCATTCATAGTAAATCTCTCTGTTATTGTTTATTTCTGCAATTGATATAATACCTGGCTGAAGCAATGTAACAATAGCATTCAAAGACAGTTTCCGTGTAGGATTTTTGGTGCAAAAAATGACAGTAAGACTTTTTTACTATGCTGTATTAAACATCTATTTTATGTAATTAAAAATAGTTTATGCTGTGTTTCAAGTATTTAGTATCTATGTTATTGTAACATTTTGGAAAATAAAAAAATCATCAATCATAGTCCTCTCGTACAACATTCGTTTCCTTTTTTGATAATTAATACTGAGTTCTTGTTCACTTGCTTATGATATATGTACGAGAATATCTCATTTGTTTCTACTTTTCAAAACGTGGTAATCCAGTTATTAATAAATATATTATAGCCATCTTCCAATTATTTAAAGCAAGTATGTTAAATTCACAATTCTATCATTAGTATCATTCTCCTTTTTTGCATTGCATCTATAATAGTGGTGAATAATTGTTACTATTTGCATATCAAAGTCACAATACATAGGGAACAAATTATTTCGGCCACTTATGGCTATTAAGCATTTCAAATTCTATATTTATTTTGTTTTTCTGTTTTGTTCGAAGGATCCGGTTGTTTCCAAAACTCACAAAAAGTTTAGTGTTGATAGCAAAAATGGACCTATAGCATTTTTAATTTTGTATTGAATCTCAGAATCCAAGTGAAAGATTTGAATATTAGGACCTTGACTTGACTCACCTCTGGTTAATTTTGACAGTTGTCTTAAAGTGAATTTAGTGTTTAATGAAATTTTCTGGACTGATAACTCAAGACCTGAAGGGAACAATTCTAGTGGTGAGAAAGTAATTTTCTGGCCTAATTACACCTTTGGCCTCGCTACAAAGTCTGTCAACAAAAATGCCAGGTTTGATCATGATTTTTTCTGACGTGTATTCACCTATCTACTTCACACAGGAGACTTTTTTACGATAGCTTTGAGTATTTGCAACCTGACTTAAGATTTTACATCTGGGAATGAAGAGTGTGTTGCTATCAATAGGAGTTTCACTTAAATCCCTTTTACATTTGAAAAATTATGTGAGAATTAATGAACTTTATGTATTGCACTGTGGAAATCTGTATGGCCATATTATTTCAGATGGCCATGTGAATTATATAAAGTATTTGCGAATAAATGGTGAATTTAAAAAAAAAAATTGGAAAACTAGAGTCTGTAGAATTTCTGAATAGAAATGGAATTTCTATTTCTGAATTATATTCACTCTTAACCACAAAACGTCTCTCTAACAGTATCAGTTCCCTTAAATTTCTGAGCGTGAATTTAACTATATTTCAGTGGTTCAATATACCATTTTGTGCAGTTGTCAACCTTCAAATTATCTAACAATTCTTCGAGCAGAAGGCATAGCTATTTCTTGCATGAAAGATCTGTTACTATTTTTCATCTGAACCTAGGCTTTTCTCTTCAGCCATTTATTATTTATCCTCTCAATCTAGGATTTTTACCGTTTCTTCTTTCTTTTCATCCTTCTCTATGTTTTATTTGAAACATTTAACGTGGTAATGTTATTACCAAAAAACGTGCTTATCAGAGGCTAAGCTCCATCTCTACTGTTTCTGATTTTGATTCCTCCAACCACTTCTGATAAATGTTATTCTCATTTGGAAAAGTTCTGCACAGACACACACACACACAATCACAAACACCTTTTCTTTCCAGATAAGGAAAGGATTCATAGACACCAAAACAATACCTTAATATTTCTGAGAGTCTGAAATTAACATTTATTATATATGTTATTGTAAAATATACTTCCAACTGTTTCAAAAGTCATTTGTGAAAAATGGCTATTTGTTTAACAAAGATTTATCATGAATCACAAAAACAAATGGCATTACCACTCAATAAACTATAATAGTAGGTACAAAGTGGCAAATACCAAAGCTACACAGAAACATTATACATTTTCTGAAGAGGAAGAGAAAACTGGGGATTAAGAGAGCAACCATCTCATTGTGGTGGAAAGTGAAATTTTTTATATTGGGCTTAAATGAGTATTACTCAACTTAAAAATTTGTATATCACAAATACACGAAAATTAAATTTGGTATACTTTTTTGAGGAAAAAATAGCATTTTACATTATTATGAAGAGTGTCATGTGGCTGTTTAAAGATTCAAGGCAATCGCTGGCTGATTCATGAATGTGTAATTTTCAGATTATTAGAGTATTAGTAATCGTTGTCATCTATTGGGATTCATTATATTTCAGTTACTAATTCTCTTTAGATACATTAGCTCATTTAATCCTGATAAGATGTCTTTGGGTAGTTATTACAGTTTCCATTTCACAGATGAGTAAATTTTGGCACTGATTTTTCTTGCTCGAGACTGTTAACTTGACTGCCAGGCCTTTCTCCAACATCACTGTGTGGCTGCCTTGCAGCTCATCTGCAGCATCCTGCTCCTTTATGATTATTCCATATTCTTCTCTTTTTCTGAGTGAGGGTCTCGCTCTGGGCTGATCCGAAGCTCCTGAACTCCAGCAATCCTCCTGCCCCAGCCTCTGGGGTAGCTGGGATTATGGCCATGCACCTCTGTGCTCAGCTTGATGATGATTATTTTGATCATGATTATAAAAACAAAAACATGTAGTCACCAGTTCACTTTGCCCTGAAGACTTTTAACAATAACATTTGATATGTTCAACCCAAGTAAGATTTTTACATCTGGTCACAAAACCTTGGTGTACTAGTGCCAATGTGGTGATTCACTTCAATCCGTTTTAAATTTCTTAAATTACATGGATGCTAATGAGCTGGACACATGTTTTGGTAACAACTCTGCTTGCTTAGATTAGAGCATATCACAGGTTTGTGTCCACTTGTGATTGTTACCTCCTGAAAGGTCATGATAGAAAAGAACTTGTACAAACGGGATAAGCAGAACGTCAAGGTATTTTATGAAGATTGGTGGAAGGAAATAAGGATATGTATAGAAGAACTGGGGATCTGGGGAGGGAAATGATCACTGTCTTTGGATATTTAGCAGAGGTTACAGATTCATTCCATTGTTGCAGAAGGCAGGAGTGGATAAATGAGTGTCACTGAAGGGAAAGAAAGATGGGGGTCGGGGGGGGAGTCCAAATATTAGTTCAGTGAGAAACTGTGTGGACCACATTATAGTAACATCTCAATAGAAATGCTGGGTGGTGCCTGTGGTTCAGAGGAGTAAGGTGCCAGCCCCATATATCCTGGAGGTAGCGGGTTCAAAGCCAGCCCAGGCCAAAAACTGCAAAAAAAAAAAAAAAAAGCTTCACTACTCTCTCCCATGTGTGTTGTAGAGGGCTATTTTATGTTTAAGATAATTTTACGATTATTATTATTATCATTATAGTTAATTCTAAGATTCAAGATGCTTGTGAAATAGAAGTAGACTTTATTTCAAGGAGCCATTTTTCCTAAAACTTTTCATTTGAAATTTTATTTTGGCAACAAATAATCGAGCCAATTTTTATTTCTTTTCAGGATTGTACAGAAACAATATAATTGTTGCGTTAGCTATTCAAAATCCAAAATGCACACATTTGGTTATGTCATATTTAGATGTATTAATTTGCATAATGGTAGACATGATTGTCTATCTTAAATAACATTCCATTATTTATTCTGTTGCATAAAGGTGAGATAATATTCCAGGGCACATTTTAAATAATGTTCATTGGGGCGGCGCCTGTGGCTCAAGGAGTAGGGCGCTGGTACCATATGCCGGAGGTGGCAGGTTCAAACCCAGCCCCGGCCAAAAAACCAAAAAATAAATAAATAAATAAATAATGTTCATTGTTTTTTTCCTGATATTTTAATTTGTCCTTTGACAGATCTAAGCAACAAAAGAATAAAACCATTATATTTTACCTAATGAACAATTACATTTAAAAGATCTCTGAAAATTTTTATTGCTATGTACTAAGACATTGTCTAGTGCTTAACATCAAATTTTTTAAGGCAAAACAATGTAGCAAAGCTAAAATTGTTCTTAAGGGTGACTGATGTATGTGTGTGTTTTAATAACTAAGATTACTACTAGGGCTTGTAATAAACAACTAGGAAAACCTGATATATTTATTTAAAATTTTAATTTTCTCTTCTTTTTTCCATGTTTATACTTTGTTCTGTAATGAACTTGATGTCCTTTTTCATTATTTTCATCACCTTATCCATATTATTGTCCAGACAGTTTTACCTCTATCACTGAATGTTGGACATTTACACTTGAATTTCCTGTCGTCATTTTAAATTTGTCAGTGACTAAATGTTAAGTCATTATTATTTCCTCCATAACAGCTGCACTGATTTCTGTTTTTCTTGGTGGTAATTTCTGTTTAAGATCGTCACCCAGGTTAAAGAGCTGAAGGAGTTACTGTAATTGCTTAGGCAACCTACCATAGCAAAAAGCAGTTTACACGTAAAATAGAAAATGTCTTAGAGGTTTATTTAAAGTCCTAACTCACATTTTAGGGATTCATACATTATATCTTGTTGTCTCTCAACAACTTCTGAGCTACATGGAGATACTGGGACGCACGTGAACTGCTCAAAATCAGCCAGAAAATGACTGAAGGAGAATTGGAATCCATAATTTCATGCCTCTGCTCTTTCTGGTGTAGGTATTTAAGAAGACATTCTTCTCTCAGTGATCTTAGTGCTTTTGTTTACCTTTTCCCTAGTGAAAATAGAATGGTCGCATGTTTTGCTATAACTCTGGATCAAATTATTACCCCAAATACTTGAAATGGTTAAATCTCAAATTGGATATACATATTTTATATGTCAGACCTGAGATATTGACACACTATATATTCAAAACCCTTGTATGTAATTATGACCCTTCTAACATTAAGCAGGTGACTGGATTAAATATAAGTCAGGCATAAAATGCCCTGCATGTAGCAACATAGTGAATCAAGCAAATTATCAAACGGGAAAGCTCATTTTGTGCTCTGGGCAATTTCTGCTGCCAGCACTTATACATCAAAACTTCACTCAATGTACGATTGATTTTATTTTATTTTGTTTATTTTTAATTCCCTACAGCAAGCTGTGTTAGTTTTGTAGAATGCTGTCTGCATCATTAGGTTCCTAAGAAATTATCGTTGTTTCAGTCATGGTTGACCAAAATATTATTCTTTTCTCATAGACTGTGGATATTGGTTCCTGGATAGGGTACCACAGAGCTGAAATTGTGTAACGCCGGTGACTCAAAGGCACACAACATAAAACACACACAGAAAGCATCAATGTTATTAAACATATGAACATCTGAAGAATAATGCTGTAAAATCAGACAGCCAGTGTCCATTAAAGATATTTTCCAGTTCAAGGAGAGAGGTTCAGATAAAAGTTTGAAAGCCCAGTCTTAAGGCAGGAATGAATTCCTGTGTAAGATGATACATGTCTTCTTTTCACAGTTGCTCTTTATGTGGCCTTAAAACATGTCAAAAAAATCCCCAACAGAGGAGCCTAAAAGGAAAGTCAGCTCTGTGGTTATGTAAATCGAATTGAGTGCTTTACAGCAGGTTTAAGATTTTTATAACTCAGAAGTTGTTAACAGCCAGCTGGTTTGTATCTGTTTTTTATGGTTATTCTTGTCATATGCAGCCTCCACAATTTTTAATTATATTTTATGGTATGTGTTTTCCTCCTCTTGAATCCCTTAGCCTCTCTTTGCTTCACAACATATTTTCCACTGGGAAGGGAACAAGCACAGTGATGGGACTTCATCATTGGAAATACAGTTGTATAATTACTTCCCACTAACAGCTCTACAGTGTGAAATTCAAGTAACTTCCCATTGCAAATACACAACCTTCTATTAGAGCATTGAAATTGCTTTAATATAACAATATCAGGTCGTCATTTTGTAAGCCCCCTTAAGTGAGAGTCAAAAACATGATGATTATGCCACTCTTTGTATTCTGTTGTAGGAAAAAAATACATATGAAAATGATACACAGAGCCTGCCTGCCTTCTTTCCTTCCTTCCTTCCCTTGCCTCCCTCCCTCCCTTCCCCTTTCTGTCCCTCCTTCCTTCCTTCCTTCTTCCCCTTCTTCCCTCCCGCACTCCCTCCTTCCCCCTTCCTTCCTTCCTTCTTCCCCTCCCTCCTGTCCTCCCTCCCTCCCCCTTCTCTCCCTTCCTCCCTTCCTCTCATCCTCCTTCCTCTTTCCCTTCCTTCCTCCCTCCGTTCTTCCCTTCCTCCTTATGTAAGTGAATTTCTGTCTTATATAGTTAGAAGTCCTATACTTTGTTTCCTATTTCTGAATACATGATGATTTTAGGAATCTCATACTCTGGTTAAAAGGCATTGATATTGCCCCAAAGATGTGAAAGAACTTTCCCAAGATTTTTCTTACCCTAATTTAAAAATGGAGCTTATTTTCAGATTTTTCTTTTAAGAAAAACAAAGAGACTGGAGAAATGGCTTTGGCATTAAAAATGAATTAAAAATCAAAAATAACTCTCTTTATGAAGGAAGTGTTTGTGTGCTTGTTTCATAAGGATATTTTTAGAGACTGTAAATCTTTGAAACTATTCAGACTTTTGGTATTAGTTCTTTACAAAGTAAAGATATGCCAGTAAGATCTATTCTTCTAGTCACAGAGTTCCTAGCTTTTTGGCATACAGTGATATAAGTTTTAGACTTTTAAATAATCAAATTAGAATATATTGCCACTAATATTTCTGACATGAGAATATTTAGGCCAAGTGAAGGACATTAAAATAAGTAATATGGTTTTATAAGCATTATATGGATATGCTGAATTTTGATTATTCAAGTTCCAAACCAATTTTGACTCCTTTATAAGAAATGCATAATGTATACTATGCAATAGGAACAATAAATGTGTTCTTCAGAACTGATTTATGCAATCCAATTTTATTACTTTGGTAGGGGAAAGCAGTATAGTAATTATTATTATTAAGCAGTATTTTCAAGCATTATGCCTTTTACTGGCTTATGTCATAGGCATACCACATTTAAGATTACAGAGTTAAGGTTCAGATATATTTATTTTGAGCCAGAACACTGCCATTTTAGTGTTAAGGTGCTTAATAGAAATTATTCATCTTTCCCTCTTAAGGCTTGATGTTAAAGTGCATATTTATTGACTTTGTGAAAAAGTATTTATGTTCATCAGAATGCTTTTGACAGTAAATTAAGCTCATGAGAGAATTATATATTAACTATTTTGAGATTTAGTGCATTTATAATATTCTGTACTACATTTGTGTGTGTGTGTGTGCCAGAAAGTCAAATGAGCACCAAAGGAAATTGTGAAAAAAGAATAAAGAGGATGTATTTTTGAATGTCAACCAAGTACAAGGTGCTGTACTAGGAGGCATTTTATACTGACTGCCATTTACTTTTCACAAAATCCTATGTAGTGGATAAAATTATCTCCATGAATAAGATGAGGAATCCATGTTTCAGGCTGGTTCACTGATCAATAGCTAAGTGGAGACAGTGCTTCATTTTATATATATATAGATAGATATGTCTACGCAAATGTGTGTATGTATTTTGATTTAAAAACTCATCTTCTTTCCCATAAGTATAAAGTGTCTGCTCAGAAATGTTTGTAGATAAAACAATGTTTGTATGTTGTTAGAGACAACTAATTTGTTAGCATTTGAGAAATAGGGTAATTAGTGTATGTAAAGGAACTAACATTTATCATTTAAGAAAAATATTTGGGGAGAAGAAATAAAGGAGACAGAATTTTGGAAAGAAAAAAAAAAACAAGGTTGTTTAATGAATAATCAACAAAATGTGTTCAAATTCTGGGCCAGATAAACCAAACAGAGAAAATTTACATTAGACTTAGGCTGGCGGCCTTAATGAAAGCAATCCAGTTAGCTGTTATCCTTTGGTTAAAGAGGTATCTACTGACAATAGATGTTTTGTCTTGATGCCCAGTTTAGCAGGCAGAAGAAAAGTCATAAACCAATGATCAAATTAAGGAAAATAGAAGCTGAGAGAGTTGCGTGGTCTGACGCTACTACTTTGGATTGAACAGATGTATAATTAGGGGATGTAGTGTGGAAAAATACAAAATAAACAGGGAATGCACAAAGGATAACACAGCTGTATGAAATCACACACAAGATTGATCGGAAATAGTTTCCAAAGTAGCTAAATGGAATTTGGAACTGGACTGAATTAAATGGCAGGTAGAAAGAGGCAAGGACAGAGTGCTCAGTAAATACCATGTCCTCAATCCCAAATAGCTTAATTTAAAAATGAGTTAATGATAAACTTCGAAGTATGTCATGAAAGTGTCAAGATTATTAAGTAGTTGGACAACTGAAAATATCCTCCTCCCTTTTTGTGAGGCAGGATTGTCTGAGCTGCTGAGCTAGAGCCCAGTGGTGTCATCAGTGCTACCCCAAACTCCTATGCTCATGGGATCCTCCTGTGTCAGCTTCCCAAGCAGCTGGGACTATGGGCGTGCACTATTTTTCACTTTCTTATTTGTGTGCTTCATAAAAAATTGTGACTTTTGCAGATTTTTTAAAAATAATTGTTTTTCTTCTTTGGCTGATTAATTTAGGGCAGGATGATATTTAATAAAGTTTTCTTGAGAGCGTGAATAAAATGCAAAGACTTAACAAGTTAGTGCAAAAGAAAGAGAAAGATAATGAAATAGAAAAATAAAACAATCTTATTCAGAATCCTAAAAATTACGTGGTGTTTCTAAGATTTTATTGTATTTTTTTTTTTTTTTTTTTTTTTTTTACTTTGAGCTTAGGGTAAGAAAGAGGCATCACTAATATCCCCCTGCTGGCCTTAGTGCAGGGTTCACCAAATGCTGTCCTGATTTCTGTATTCAAAAGATTAGACCTCATTGAGAGATACATTTTACTTGCAGAGGAATGAACAGTGAAAATAATATGATAATGTAGCACAGCGTTATGATATGTGTATCAGCTGAGTAGGGAGGTGAATGAGGGCTCTGAAGTTCAGGAATTCTGATCATCACATCTGTATCCATCAGGGAAGTCATGCAGAAAGTTGAAGACACAAATAGTTTTCAAAGATCTCAAATGGGCAATCTGGAAATTTTCTAATTTTGTACATTTAACTTTTCTTTAAACTTGATTAAACAATGCGCGAGATCATATTCCACAAGAAAACAGAGATCAATGCTGACATAGAGATCCAGGAAGAATCAGATGTCAGTACACCACTGCAAAGTAAGTCATGTTCTTTGATAGGAGATAAGCCTCCAGCTTTCCAAGTGCGTCTTTCTTCATTCTTCACCTAGCTACCTACCCAATAAGCATTGTAGGATTTTAGATTCTGTTAGAATGATTAGTGTTTTTCTGAATCATCTGTCACATCATATCATCACTCTATAGGTCTTGCGGATCATTTCATGATTATGTGGCTGAAGTATAGGCATTTCAGTATAAAGGATGAGGTTTAACATTTGTGAAATGCAATATTTATGAAAACTTAAGTTGTAACACATTTCTTCATACTCACATATTACAGTTGCACTTGGGGTAAACTTTTCAGTTCATTGAGGCCCACTTAACAGTGAAGTGGGTAAGAGTGTAAATGCTGGTGTTAGACTTACCCAATTTGAATAATAGCTGTCACATTTATTAGTTGTATAGTTTTAGGCAGTTCCTTAGCTTTGTGCACAGCCTTCTTATTTAGAATGTTGTGTGTGTGTATACACATCCCCATATGTGCTGTAGATGCAGCACCATTTTTAACATAATGTTTTCCGTGTATTGAGTGTATGGGACCCGTACAGATGGGCAGTTCTCTCCTTTCTTTATTTTCTGGCGAAAACATTTAAGATCAACTCTCTAGCAAATTTCAAGTGTACCTCACAGTATTGCTAACTTTTCGCAGTAGTACTTTTCGTATTTTCTGAAAACTCAATGTAATTTGTCAGTTCTGATATTTTTTAACAACCCTCAGAAAATGGCTTGCAGAACCAGTGGTAGTAAAATACTTCAGATACATGCTCCCTGTTCATGGCATCATTTCTTATGGTTAAATAGGTAGATAAATAGAAAGTTTACACATAAAGATTCCACCTCAGCCTTCATTTTTATGGACTTCACGTTTTGATATTTCAAATACACCAGGAAGGAAAGCACTCTAAGGAAAGTTTTAAGAAGGGAATGCTTCCCAGTGGCTGGGATAATGGCAGGTATCAGGCGTAACCTTCCTGTGGATAAAAGGCAGTGTGGGACATGGTTAGTCCACCTCTGCTTTTGCTCTTAATCTGCAGAGTGGAGGGGAGAGAGGAGATAGGAGGAGAGGGGAGATTAGGAGCGGCGCTGGTGCTCCACTTACTGACAATCATCCTTCACTCAGGCCTGGGTGGTTTCTGTTGTTCTTTGGGGTAGAGTTTACTTTTAGTTCTTTGGTAAATACAGTGTGTCGACTTCAGAACCGGCTGATGTTTGTAAGCACTAGGATGAATGTTTTCTCTAGTGGGTAAATTTAGAGAATATGTTAGTTTTGAGTGTGGCTTCAGGGGCCAGGTTTATTGTACTTTTTTCCCCCCCAGAGGACTCCATTAATGGAGGGAAATTTTGTCATCAAATGATAGAAATTAAGTTGAGCCTTAGCAAGCTGTCATTTTGCAGTCAAAACTGGTCAAATATCACCAATTTTATATTGTTCAACTAGCAAGTGCATTCTTGTTGAGCTCAGGATTCTGGATTTGCAATATGAAGAAAAATGGAGTCTCTCTCTCTCTTTTTTTTGAGTTGGGAAAACTCAAAATTTGGTAAATTGTTGGCCCTTTAAATGATCTTCAATTTTGTGCCGCATTGACCATCTGGATTCACTTTTCTATGTTCAAAACTGAATGACACATGGAGGGCATTTAGAGTGAAAAGGAAAATTTAAAAAGTCATAGCCTTTACCTTCAAGAAATCATGCGGTAATTGTATAAACTGTTAAATAAATAATTACAATATAGTTTGGTGTGGCTGTAGTTGAGATTTCTGCAAAATTTAAAGGATGAGACAGAGGAAAACATAATCAACTCTGCTTAATAACAAATTTGTCTAAGAGGTGATTATTTATGTTGATGTTTATACTCTGATAGAAGAAAGGGGAAGGATGTCCCTGGCAAAGTGAATGCAGAGATCATACAGTAAAATAAGGGTTGGTCCTTGGTATGTTTAAATAGGGCAGAAAGTGGTGCCAGAGCAGTGAGTGGTCAATAATATAATCTGGCAAGGTAGATGAGGGGTAGATTATGAAAGACTATGAATTGATGTAGATAAGGTACTTGAAGTATCTCCAGCTGTAGGCAATGGGCAATGTCAAAGATATTAAAACAGCGGACTAGAGAGCTGGGCGTTGTGGCGGGCGCCTGTAGTCCCAGCTACTCAGGAGGCAGAGGCAGAAGAATCACTTGACCCCAGGAGCTGGAGGTTGCTGTGAGCTGTGATGACACGGCACTCTACCCAGGGCGACAGCTTGAGGCTTTGTCTCAAAAACAAACAAACAAACAAACAAAAACACAAAACAAACAAACAAACAGAAACCCCAGGAGACTAGAATGACTTAATTTTATGATATAGAAAGAGACAACAGTCTGCAGTGGGGAGGGGGAATGAGAGAGAAAGTGAATAACTCTTTATCAGAGTTTTAACAGACAGTTGAAATCTGTACCAGCATTTATCCTACTTTTTAATTATCTAGATGAAAATGAGGTTGAAGGAGAGAGTCTCATTGCTTCATTTGTGTGTCTTCATGTCTTACTAAGGCCAATCAATGATCTCTTATGTAATCTTGATAATTGTGTGCCTTTATTAGGTGTCTATATCGTATAAAACATAACTAGTAATACAACCTAGCATGATAGATACCAAGTAAGTAGTTCCTCAGAAATTCAGGATACCACTTGTGACACTGTTCTCTTGGAAAACTCGTCAAGGGTTTAATCATTTATGGAAAGTCTAGCATATACCAAGAATAGCTCTAGGAGTTAGAATAAAATATTGACTAAGACATGGTGCCTGCCTCATGAACCTATCTCACAGGTACAGCTTCACTGAACACTGAGTATTTTTTGGATGTGTGTGATACTAGTAAAAATACAGCTTGCAGTTTCCTAAAATTATATTTCAGATATTTTAATAATAAAATATGAAATATATAAATAATAACACATGATAAATCCAGAACTTATGGTGCACACGTCTTAAACCTAAAATAAAAAAAAATGCATTCTCATGAAAAGATTCCAGTTTTTCACGTTCATTCTTAAAGCTGTCTTAAAGAAAATGAATCAAATTGACTGTTAATTTACAGTATCTTTGGTTAGATACGCACAATTTCAAATAATGCCAAAATCTTAATCAAGCTTTATTCTCACAGAGAAGGCTCCCCCTCTTGAAGAGGCTGACGCTTTCACCTCCACATTTTCCCCTCATTCCTTCATCAATTCTGCCCTCTGCATCTTCAGTGTCCATTCTCAGTTAACATCTTCCCTCTTCCCACCAGTATACTAAAGCCTTCATTACCCGAACAAATGTTTACCTCTGCAAAACTGTCTAGGCCTCTCTTTCAGGTTTTAAAAAAAAGTAATGTGCATTTGCTGCCTGCCCTTCTGATCCAGTGCCTAGGTGTTCACTATCCTTTGCCGTTTTCTTCTCCGTTGTAGAGATTGCACACGTTGTAGTACGATGATTATGAAAACTGTATTTTGCTCCTAGAATAAACATTAAATGGCTTAGATGACAATCACTTCGAGTGACCTTTGCAAATTTCTACTAGCAATAAAAAGTAATAAGATGCTTAAGTAATTGCCAGAGAATTTTACCTTATTTGTAATGAATTATTTTTCATAAGTGCATGTCAGGGCTGGTTTTGTTTGTATTTATCATTCAAGTGGGTTTTAAAACTTGAATTAAATTAAAATAGTTTGTCATAAGATTATAAACATCAAAGAATGCTTAAAAATTTATTATAATGGAGATACACTGTCAATTTTAGTTATTAGGTGAATAAATGTATGTGCGGAAGATCATATGTAGCTGCCGCTATTATCATAATGCCTTAATAATCATTAGAATTCAAGAAGACAGAGTTTAGAGCCTCTTAGAATTATATAAATCCCTAATTTCCTGTTTCAAAAGTTGATTTGACCTCTCATTATCCCATAGAGAGAAAGGTGGGAGTATTCCTTGAATGCCATATATAAATAGTGTTTGAATAGGTCTGTCTACTAGGTGCTCTGAAAATCCAAATATCTTCTTATATATTGGGATAATGTCCTTATTGCTTAATTTGAATCACACTTATATATTAAAAATGAAATATTTTAACTTCTATTCAGAAAATAATACCTACAGATATGCAATTGAAGTTCAGTGTTCATAACAAACAGTATAAGGAAATGGAAAAAAACCTATACTTTCCTCAGAATAGAATTACTTCTCTTTAGATAATATAGATCTATCTATGAGTTGCTACGACAAAAGAAGTTCTGCTTATATACTGAATTACTTAACAGGTAGAGAATGTCTGTGGAACAAAACTAGCCAATGACCTTGACATAAATATAATGGTAAATGAGATGTTGCTGATATGTCCTTGATATGAATTTGTTCTCAAGGTATATTGAGGAAGTAGCTATGGGATTATTGGCTAGTTGCAATCTTCTTTTATTTATTCTCCACTATTCCTGCATATTTCAATATGAATAAAAAGTAAGTATAAAAAAGTGAATATACTTAAGGGGGCAAGTATACACTTAAAGGGTCCATGTATCTCTGGTGGGTAGTTTTTATGAAGGTGAAGGTGCTTGGCTTGCACGTGGAGATTCAGGGATCCCAGTCTGGTTCTGGCCTCAGCTCATAATGTGAGTCTGATGTTAGAGAAGATGATTCCCCACACAGCACCAACTCTTATATCTTAGTCGGATAGTTTAGTAACTATGTAATTATAATCCAAACCTATCTTTTAGAATTTTTGTTAAAGAAGTTTTTGTCATGTCCATTTAATTGAATCTCCTTTTTTGGTTTGGCTTCACCATATATATATTTCTAGTAATAAGGGTGGCACCTGTGGCTCAAAGGGGTAGAGCGCAGATCCCATATGCTAGAGGTGGCGGGTTCAAACCCAACCCTGGCCAAAAAAAACACACACAAAAAAAGAAAAGATATATTTCTAGTAATAAAATATTCCTGGAGTCAAAATGTGTGTAATGAAAATGTGTACGAAGTGCTAATGTGGATCCTTTTGTGTTTTCTGCAATGTTTGCTTATTTTCATTTCGATTAGAGCATGACTGAAAATCTAGCTTCCATCTTAAATTAGTTTTCATGTGGGGTTTAGTTATTAATATTAGTGTATTTCAGTGTCAAAGTCAGTAACCATAGCCTATATATATGGAATGCTTAGGTGTTGCAACAAACAGTTGAAGTTTGTTACGTATACTCCCTCATTTAATTTTTATAGCCACCATGGCATGTAGTTATTGTCATTGATCCCTTAGTATGTTATAATTTTGAAATTTGACCCAGAGTTAATTCATTCAAGTGCAGTCATTAGTGACTTTCTGAGAGATGTGTCTTCAGGGACACACAGCATACAGGACCGTACACTCACCTAGTTGGCATTACTTACTACAGACCTAGGGTATAGAGAATAGCCTATTGCTCCCAGGGTACACACCTATGTAGCACATTCCTGTACTAAACAGGGGAAGGAGTAATAACATAATGGTAAATATTACCGCAATAGGAATTTTCAACTCAATTATAATCGTATGAGACTACTACTGTCTTTGGTCTGTCATTGACTAAAACAAGCACAACTGTACTTGTAAAATAAAATTCTTCATGCAAAATATATTTTCTTACTAAATGAAGTTGAAGGAGCAGCTGGATAGGAGTGTTTTCCTATCAATGTGTTGGCCGTGGCTCTGCTGTTTGTTCTGAACTGGCAGTGACAGCTCCTTCAGCAGTGGGGGTGCTAATACAAAAATGGTGGGAGGACTTGCTGTGAAGAGATGATAGCAAAATAAAGGAAGGAAGGAACCTGCTATTACGGAACACCTCTGTACCACAACTGGATACATCCGCTGCCTTCTACTGTGCTCATGAGTTCTGTGAGACCCAGGGAACCTGATCCTCATTTTTGTAAATGGGAAAAAGTTAACTGGGGTAAAGCGATATTAGATCATACAAACAGAGGCCATCTACCTAATGACCCAGATGGGACTGGAAGTCAGAGGTTAGACTTCAAAGCTAGTATTCTCAGTCCTGGACCATATGTCTTCTATTGCTCAAAATTTTTAAATGTTTTAAAATAATTATTTTTTTCTACCGATGGTATTGAATATGAAAGTGAAGAAGAGACCCCACAGCACTGACATGATAATAATAAATAAGAATAAACACATTTATTCTTAAAGCTGTCTTGCCCTCCACCCTCACCTTTCCTTCTGTCGCCCGTCTTGAGCTCTGTGGTTGCTGTTTCATGTTTTTCTGCACTGTACAACACCCTTAAGAAGGAGGAAGGTGAGGCAAATGATAGTAGTACTGTATTAAAGATTGAGACAATGTCACCGTGGGTTTTAGCCATCCTATCACTGGACATGTTGAAGTGTCAATATAGCTCAAAATTGACCATGGTTTTGGTCTCCACATTTCATTGTCATGTATTTGACTGGTAATCAAATGAAGAATACAATCTTATTATATATTCTGTAGACATACCATCTTATTATTTAGTCTACAGGTATCTCCCGCAAGAATTAGAAAAGGAAATTCCAATCAATTGAGTGCTATTTCATGTTTCTGTTCCTGGAGGCGCTAAATATAAAAATCAAGGTCATGATATAATTTTATGGAACTTTTCTGTACAAGGACCGAAACATTCATTGTAAGAAATAAAATGATGTCTTGAGAAAAGCAGTGATACTATCCTCTGAAAATAAGGGTTACAAGTCAGCTGTTGATCAAACATAGAAAAGATTTAAAATGTCAGAATATTTGAAATAGCAAAGTGATTTGGCCCGTCTTTCAGATTGGTAGCTATTTTCTTCACTGTTCCCCCCAAAGCCTTTGTCACAGGTCTTGTTAATTGCTAACCAGTAAGAACTTGTCACCCCTTCCTTTCCAACTGAATCTAAATTTTATTGATGCATTTACATTTTTCCTCCTCCCACGCACCTCAGAGGCCTCAGTCAGATGTTCCATCCCACATAGGAGCCATTTGCTCACATTGTCTTTGTGTAGGATTGGTTTGCACTCGATCAGTGGATACAGACAAGGAGTTCTCAAGAGAGCGTCTTTTGGATGTCCTATGGAAAATAATTTTTTTTGAGGAATGAAAGAAGATGTAGAATAAACAGATAATTTTGGGGGGAGACAGTGGTTGGATTCTTGGAATTACTAAGCCAACATGTTAACATGGGGACATCTCCCAATAGACAGCAAAAAGGAAATATGGAAATAATTGGATATGAGACATTGTTGATTTCCTGATTTTAGCCAGCCCCACTTGTGCTCTTGGAATGTCTTTGTACAGGACTACTATGCTTTTAGGATAATATGCTTTTTTACTTTGAGGATTTTTCTTATTAACTGTCTACTGTCCTTCCAACTCCCCGACTCATGCTTTACAGTATAATGATAAAATATGCTAAGACTTCCCATTTGTGACAGTGTTCAGACCGTCCCCAGCATCATCCAGGTATCACTTTTATTAACATTTATAAAGTGACTTGATAGTGTCAGATGACAGACATTAAGTAAAAATCATTTTCGTTACTTAAACACTGTAGGCATATTATGCAAACATACAACCGTAGTTTGCTTATAGCCTCAGGTATACAAAATATTCCCCGTGCCTTTGTTTTTTTCTTGATTCACCTACTGTTTGTCTTAGCAGTTTTACAAGATGATTTACCATTGGTAAATACTAATGGCATACCTTCTGCTGCTTGAAATTCATCAGAATGCACAATGGAATAGAGATTTTATTGCAGTTGTGTTTCGGAGTTTAATCAGAGTGTATTTATTGCTGTAAATACAGTGGAATAAATGATTCCACTCTCAAGTAAATGTTCAAGTGTGACATTCTTACCATGATTGCACATTGAGGTACATGGAATGAAGTATATTATGTGCAGAGGTTTTTTGTTCCCACTAAATGGTACATTTTTGAATTCCTTTGTACATTTATGAAAACCTATCCGCAAAGTGGCCTTTTTTTTGTTTGTTTTTGTTTTTTTGCAGTTTTTGCTGGGGCTGGGTTTGAACCCGCCACCTCTGGCATATGAGGCTAGCGCCCTACTCCTTTGAGCTACAGGCGCTGCCCTACATTTATTAATTCCTTAGTGTGCTTTAGAACAACTTGAAATTTGCCACATGACTGAACTTGACCAATTGTCTGCATCAACTTTCTCTGCCATAATGACTAAACTTGTAGCTGTTGGTCACATTTTCACCTCCAACCCTAGACATTTGGCCTAATGGGTTGCTTCTGAAATTCTTAGCATTTTTTGGCACTCCGATTATCAACAATGTAGTTTTGTTTTCTTAGTAACTTTTTAGTGGCTGAAGAAAATGGTTTACTTTGACTATGTCCCTGTTAAGAAGAAAAGTGATTTGCAAAAGTTTTCTATGTGCTTTTGGTCCTGTTAAACCGGAAAGGGCATTTTCCAGTCTCAAGGGCTGTTCTTGACAGACATTCAAGCCACAGCTCAGTATGTGAGTTTGTTTCCAAACTTGAATTTCTCGAGTTTCAGAAACACAGACTTCCATTAGGCCACCAGGCTAGTACAGCAATGTTTAGATATTATTTCAATCAAAGAACTGTGTTCTATTACCCTAGGATCTATGTCAAGCTGTGGATTAGGTTAAAAAACCAACAAAAGCTCCTGGTGGTTGAAAGATTATAAGTATTTTGCTACATTAGTGCATTGCAGGCATGAGCACGCTCTTCCAGCATTTTAGAGTTTCACAGTGTTACAATTAATTAATTGTGTCTATCTAGCTAAAACACTAGTCAGAGTTACTGTCTGCACTTTCAATAAATCCTTTGAATTCCCTTGATCTTTCTTTTTTCTTATCCTTCCTGTGTACTGTAGCACAACTTTCCCAAACTCATAAAACTTTGATTAATGGAACAAAGAATTAGACTTGAGATACCTGCTTTTGTTACTCTCCCATGCTTTCCTGACCTTGAGGTCGCTTTCTAAATGTATCTCAGCCTTTTTTCTCTCAAAGAACAATAAATGAGAAAACTGAAATTATAAAGCATGACCACCCTTGCTATCACTAAATCATTCATGCCCGCACTTGTAACTAGTCATTCACTATATACGTTCAAATATAGTGTTTCTTTCTAGAAAGTAGTTGACATTTATTCATTTTTCTTCACTTTTTCATTCTTCAGCTCTCTAACTATGTGCACATATACAAATTAGGTGGAAAATAAAGTGGGGCAAAGAGATCATGTCTATCAGTCGCTCTTCCAACAGCGCTTCCCTTGTAACCTTGGAGCAATGTGGTTTCTGCATGAAAACAACACCCACTGGTTGTTGTTTAAAACCCTCTACTAATTAATGAAAAGCAATTATATCAATCTGTTTCACATTCCGATATCCAGGTTTAATGCCTTTTTAGAAACCCTTGTGTTTTTATCCTCAATTTCTCATGCATAGAATTTGATCTTTTTTTTGAATTGAGTTTTCCATTCAAAATCTAGGTTCCATTGTCTAACCTGGGCACCTTTCTCTTCTCTGAAGCCTCTCTTGCTACTCTTGGGGAACACAGGCAAGAAGCAGAGCTGCAGGTATAAACGTGCTCATCCTTGACCCCAGTGGAACTCAGTTGCCTTCCAGCTGTGCAGAGTGTATTTCTTAGCAGGGAGCCTGGTCTTGCGTTCACTTGGTGCTGCTGGTGGAAGCCGCCATCATGTTCAGGTTCAAAGGTGGCCAAATAGCATCCTGGGGACACGTCCCAAGAATGAAGTGGAGCCTCAGTTCTGTCTGAAGGCTGCCAGGTGGGAAGATGGTTGAGTCCCCCGCTGAGAGCACCATGATTTGTGGGTAGAAACTGGCAAGGGGGTCCCGTGAGGAGCACAGAGTCAGCCCCCCTTCTCGCTCTCTTTGGGAAGATCTGAAGGTAAGGTGCACAGCATTGCTTCTTTTCTTTCTCACTTGCTATGGAAGTTCTGTCATTGACACAAGGATCTACCTTATTTATACTGTGGAGTGGAGATACACGCAAAGCATTTGAAATGGAGGCTGTGGTAACTTTCGCCCTCAACACAGTGCCTCTGGAATAAATGGAGATAGTTGAGAAGAACTCACTTTGTTTTATTCTCTACAAAATACTGAAATAAACAGGACACACACACCATTGTTAGAGACTATCAGCTAAAAAGGCATCACTGTTCCTCTTAAATGATTTTAATTGCATATCAATTAAAGGAATATTTTGCTACTAGGGTTTTTGTTTCTGAGGACAGGAGAAGTAAGATTTGTGCACTAAAACAGGTCAGATCATACGTAGATAATGTCTTATTTACAATGCATTTAGTTAACATTAAAACTGCAGTTGCATTGTTCAGCAATGGTGAGGTAATAAAGCATTATGTTTTTTGCTAATCAGGAGACTACAATTTGAGATTTAGGGTTGCTGGGACGAAAACATACCTTCCTCCTCTCTTTTGTAGTTTTACATTGAGCTGAAGAGATTGTTCTCTAAGATTCAGCACCTAAAGAATGCATTTTTTTATATTGTTCAAAGCTGACCTCTGCTTTTAGAAAAGTTTATCTGCACTTTTTCATCTGTTTAGAAACATACATTTTTGGTTAAGAGATCGAAGACAATCTTTCTTTGTCTTTTTTTTTTTCCTCTGAGCTCGGGAGGTTGAGATAAAAAAGAATGACTGCTTTAAAAGTCACACATGGCTGTAATTTAAGATTTTTTCCCTCTCATTGTCCGTAACAGTTGAAAGAAACCTTCAATGAAAGTTTATTAACTAGGCCAATGCCTGAGGCAATAAAGGTTCATTTATTACCAGTTTCTTGGCTGTTTTTCTTCTTCTATTTTTCGGTTAAACTCATAGCGTAAGATAATACTTCACAAAATTAAACCTTTGACCTTCTGTAGAGTTAAGTCTCCTTTGATTAGATAAAGTAACAATTTATGGTCCAGCATGAGGTTGCTCATGAAATGAATAATGCAACAGACTCTGTGTGGACGGAGGATCTATTGCTTTTGAAAAGATGAATGCTGTTTAAAGGGAGAAAAGTCCACTTAAGTGTGTTGTCTTTATTCAGTGTGCACTTCAGCAATATTTCAAAAGGCTTTACTTCCAAGAGAAAGTTATGTTTGAATTTTCTAATTCTCATAAGAAAGATGTATGTGTAAAGGTATTGCAAAAAGCTTTTGAAACTCTTTGTAAAATTGTCATGCATGTGATTAGGCCACATATTGCAGGTATTACAAATGGCCGAATTATAAAATTAAATAAATGCAGGAGAAAAATAATCATTGATTTTACAAATGGAATTCTAAATGATGGAGCAATTAGAATATTGTAATTTGTGATAGTATTGTGTGCCACTCTTATCATGGCTTAAATCAAAATAAAACTTAATAAATTTGGCTTAGAAGAAGAAAAGGGATCATAATAAACTATACTAATAATATTAAGCTGGGTTCTTAGTTTTTAAACCAACCCATAGCAGTTCAGTTTCTGGTTAATATGTTTACAGTAAGCTTTGTAGCTAATAATAGTGTTTTAAATTTTGTTTTGTTTATGTCATATTATAAATTTGAAAAACTGTAACTCACTGCCAAATGAAAAACTAGAGGTGAAATTTCTAGATATTTCTTACGTTGTTCTGTGTAAAATGAAAAGAATTTTCAAAATTCTTTGGAAAAATTGAGAGCAATATCAAATGCATCAATGAAAACATTTTATCGAGATTACCTAATTACCCCAGAAGAAATACACATACTTGCTGAATCAGAGTCAATGTTTGCTTCTATCTTCAGTTCAGTGGAACTAGAAAGATGTGCATATAGAGCAGGTCGTGTTACTCACAAAGCTGTTGTGATTAGCCGGTTGTTTAAACTACTAATTGACATGCAGAAGTTGAATGCTTGAGAGAAGTGTTTTAGTTTTAGTTTTGTTCTTTTTCAATTAGCTTAAATTATTTAAGGTGAATAAATCTACCGCAGTGATTTAGTTTCTTTTAATAGAATCTCATTGGTACACTATAAATTGGGTCAAGAGAAGCCATTGGATTTTAGTGTAACTACAGACATTGCTCCTAAAATGAAGTGATGTTAGGAAAATTGAAGGTTTGAAACAAACTAAAACATCTTATCAGGATACACAAAAGTGTCACATTTCTTTCCATGTTAGCAATCAAACCTTTCTTTCTGTTAGATAATTTTGCAGCCAAAAAGAGAAACAACTAATATAATAGTAACCATTGGTAATTCTTCCTGATATCCACTTGCTCCATTCCCAGTTGAGCTGGATTGAATATATGAATCTAACCTCGTTTTAAAAAGTCATTTTAAATGTAGACAGAATGTATTTCCTGAATAATAAAGTATAAGGTTGCCTTGTAATGAAACTAAGTAGTTTGTATAAGTTACACTCAAAGAGTTCAGTAACTTGATCATGATTGGGAAATTGTGCCACCATAAAGGCTTCATCTCATTTGACATGCCAACTTTTAGATGATGACAACCACTGGAGGCTATGGACCACAATCTATATTTCTTTTGGATCTTCCCTATCATATTATAGCATCTTCCCTATCATATATCAATTATATTATTGACCTTTTTCATAATCCAGCTTTAAAACTGCAATCTCAAATCTTCTTTTTCCAAGCCTATCGCCATTCAACTTTCAAATGAGGAAAACACCTCCTGCCTTGTAGGCTGATTATTAAGACTACATGAGATGTTAATATAAATGCAAGACCTAATAACAAAGAAGTGAAGAATGTATTGCCTCAGCTATTACATGATGACTATTCATGTATATTTTACCCAGTCCACCAAGATCTAGACTTCCATTTAGAATGAAGAATAATATATATGCACACATACATTATATATATACATATATATATATATTCTATGTGTATTATTTAAATACATTTCTTTTATGAGTCTTTTATTTTAAAAAGTGTATGTTATTATATCAGAAAACTTTTGTGGCCATATCTTTTACACACATTCTTATCTCATTAGATAACTCCCCAAATAAGACTCATATGTCAAAATATCCATCTCGGTTGCTTTTTTGTCATGTTCTTCCTTCAACGACAACTATACACTGACAGAACCCCACTTAGTACCTGGATTCTAGAAAAAGAAAAAAAAACAAGAGGGAGACTTATTAAAGTATCAAAGGATTTGGACAAGGATTTACATGATAATTAGCAAAGTAGAACATTTGTGGAGATTATTCTTAGGCTGAAATGCCAATGTTACTTCTTTGTAGAAAATTAAATTTATGACATCTTTCCCTCTTTTCACTTATTATGTTGCCAGAACTTCCACCAGTATATTAACAGGTCACTCTCATGCGAGTTAGAGCCACCTGCTTGGGGTCAATTCACTGAGTAATTTGGAGTGATGGGTGATGGAGTTAGTAAGAAGTATGGGCCTTTAGTATGGGAATATCTAAGGCCTAGTTTCCTTGCGAATAGAAAAATAAGATAAAATAAAAAGAGTGCTTAAAAGAAAATTAGAGTCAAAGTTTGCCTATTTTAATTTGTTGATTTGTTTCTAGTTCGAATTTGTATTATATTCAAGACACGTAAAGAATAATAATTTATTTACTCTTCCTGCATGTTGTAACCTATGTGAGGTATAAGATTCAGGCAAAAATTATAAGTACTTTTCATCAATAGTGTAGGCTATTGTGCGTACTTAAAGTTGAATGACCCGAATGACCATTGTTTCTGGGTCAAATACTTTAAATGCGATAAAACTTAATCACCAATGAACATTTAGGTCCTGTTTCTGAGCAGTCCATGTTACTTGGACATCACCTGAGTGACAATGGCTTCAACTTCGTTTGCATCCCTGAAAATACTAGAGCAAAGTGATTCCATTTCTTTCAAAGATTTCATAGTTTACCGTATTCTGTACTTTTCTTTTTACGTTTATTGATAGAGTCAGTGTAATCAATGCTGAATGGAGAGTTAGGGGATTTGGGATTACTCTATCATTATTTAATGATGTGACTTTATAGAAATGATTAACCTCATTGCCCCAACGTTTGATCATCATTAAAATAAAAGGGTCACATTAAGTACAGTCTTTCTAGTCCTCATGTTTTATATGTTTATCATCACAACTAATTGTTTTGGAATATTCTTCTAAAGGCTATAATATTCAAGGGGGAGTAAGATATATATTCAGTGTGAATTCACAGTATGTGCCTGTATCAAAACAGCACATATACGCTATAAACAACTATTAGGTGCACATAATAATTTTTAAAAAGTTACGTATTGAAGATCTTGTGTTAAGTTCTACTATAAATAAATTAGGTGGCATTTTATTACAGCAATTACAAATTTTTCGTTGGTTACATTTCAGCCTGATTCTGAGTTAGTAATCAGAAAGTGAGATTTTCTTTTTCTTTTTTTTTGAGATAGAGTCTTACCATGTCACCCTCAATAGTGTGCCATAACGTCACAGCTTACAGCAACCTCCAACTCTTGGGTTAAGCGATTCTCTTGCCTCCGCCTCCTCAGTAGCTGGGACTACAGCTACCTGCCACAATGCCCGGCTATTTTTGGTCATAGTTGTCATTGTTGTTTAGCAGGCCCTGGCCGGGTTCAAACCCACCAGCTTTGGTGTATGTGGCTGGCACCATAACCACTGTGCTAGAGGCACCAAACCAGAAAGTTAGCTTTTCAAAACTTCTGTAGAAATTCTTCAATAGTTTACACATGGCCGAATGACATCCCCAGGATGTCCCTCCTTTTGACTTCACTGCTGCTACGATCTCTCCACACTACAAAATTGGGATTTTAAGCTATCCAGATACTTGATTTATCAGTCACTGTTAATATTATAATAACATGTTTAATATTGTATATATTTCCAAATTAGTGGAGGTTTTCTTTTTTTATCCAAACATTTTACAAATCGAATTTAATGAATTGACAATCCAAAAACTGTTTTATAGGCTGCATAATATTCCATGGTATACATGTACCACAATTTGCTAGTCCATTTGTGGGTCGATGGGCACTTGGGCTTCCTGCATGACTTGGCAATTATGAATTGGGCTGCAATAAACATTCTGGTGCAGATGTCTTTGTTATATTGTGATTTTTGGTCTTCTGGGTATAAACCTAGTAAAGGAATTATAGGATCGAATGGCAGGTCTATTTTTAGGTGTCTAAGTATTCTCCAAACATCCTTTCAGAAGGAACGTGTTAGTGTGCATTCCCACCAGCAGTGTACCTCTTTCATGTTTACATGGATGGAGCTGGAACATATTTTTCTTAGCAAAGTATCTCAGGAATGGAAGAAAAAGTATCCAATGTACTCAGCTCTACTATGAAGCTAAATTATAGCTTTCACATGAAGACTATAACCCAACTATAGCACAAGACTATGGGGAAAGCGCCAAGGAAGGGGAAGGGAGGGAGGAGGTAATGGTGGAAGGAGGATAAAGGGTGGGGCCACATCTACGGTGCATCTTAGAATGGGTACAGGCGAAACTTACTAAATGCAGAATACAAATGCCTACACACAGTGACTAAGATAATGCCATGAAGGCTACGTTGAACAGTTTGATGAGAATATTTCAGATTGTATATGAAACGAGCACATTGTACCCCTTGATTGCACTAATGTACACAGCTATGATTTAACAATAAAAATAAATAAATTAATTAAAAAAACTGTTTTATAGAAGTGTTTCCCTTAATGGCCTCAAGGATCAATTTTTCTTCCTCTCTGTAGAATACAGATGTGTTTCAAAGGCCAAGAAATTTAGTATAATGGACATAAAGAGAGACAAGTTCACACTCAAAATCTTCAGTCTAACCAGATGCACATTTAAGTAACCTATGTTAGCTGCTTATCATTTTTTGTTATTTGGTGGTTTAAGAGCAGGGACAGACATATTTTATTAACAATTTTATTTTGTATTGAGAAATGAAATGACTGAAAACTAGAGTCAGTTCTTGGACAGCTGGTATTTAAATAAGGGTAGGATGAAAATAGGGTGAAAAAAAGGTACTGGTGTTTTTTTAGTTGTTATATTGAGCCAAGAGTTCTTCTAAGACTTGGAGTGATTTCAATTGAGTTGTAATTCAAGCTCATATGGTGCTTACAATGCACCTTCAACAGAGTTTTGCAAAGAGTCTATAGGAACTGTCAGCAGCAGAAAGATTACTTCACAGTAATGACTGTGGAATTGAACTATGCTTTTTGATGTTTTACTTTCTGAATTGAATTGTTGGACAAGATTAATTGCACACAGTGAGAGTTTTAAATGAATGACGATGTAAAGCATTAAGTTTCTCTGTATGCCACTTGGAGAAAAATAACTGAAAGGTTTAAATGAATAAATGTATTTAAAGCACAAAATGCCTGGGCTAATTTTAAAATTCCTTTACTAACATCCTCATTGAAAATAGAAACAAACCCACTTTATTCATCTGTGTTGGTTCTATTGCTCTGGTTGAAGTAATTTAATATTCCTGCTTTCCACTAATCCTCTAGTTCAACAGAAGTAAACAATAGGTTTCATAAATTAAAAATACACTCTTCTGAACATGCTTATAAGATTAAAAAAACAAGGCTGTAAACATTTATGACTGAAACAAACTAGATTGTTCAAATACTGCCATGATGTATCATGTATATCAATATGGCACTGATATCAGTTAGAATGCAAACAAGGTTTTAAATGATGTGCCCCTTCATTTCAGCTGGAGAATCCGCTTCACACCATCTGCCTATCAGATGGTTAGGAACCAGGACTGCGTATTAATGCCACATGTTCGATTTTCCTCCTTCTCGTAATGGTTAGATTCATATTGCTAATAGCTGTGCATGAGCACTGTCGATGAAATTTCTGTGACGGCAGAATGATGAGATATTTATAAGCCGCCTGTCTCCCTGAATAATCAGTAGGAAAGATGCCAGACATCAATAACTTATCAATTCCAGAATATTAATAATAACTACCATTGGCTATAATGTACTATATGTTTAAAAGTGTTTCTTCTAGATTTGAGCAAAGTAACATAGGCTAATATAGAGTCTATCGTATGGAAGGTTTGAACGCTTAACCATCTCTTGGATGTAACCCATTTTATTTAAGCCTTAGGTTTGGGGAGATACATTTTATATGGAATGCAATGTAAAAGTAGACAACATATCAAACATTTGGAAGTCATCCTGATGTCTTTGAAACCAAAGATCAAAGATTGGACCTTTCAAGTTAATGAGCAAACAAACAGATCAGAGAAAGAATTTGACAGCAATATGTCTCTTTTATTGATATTTATAATCTACATTTGTAATCTTCTATTTATAACTAAGGGTACTAACTTATTTGAAATAAATTGAAGATACTTTTCCTTTTTAAAAGAAAGTGATCAGCATGGTGTAATGGCATTTGAAGAATATAAAGAATTTAGAGGCTGTTTTAATAAAAGTTGAAAGCAGAAGGAAAATAAAACTATCTTTGCAGAGCGAAATACTGCTCTAATAATAATAATGATACCTTCTTATCTTCCAAAAGCTAAATCCATGAGTATTGAATTTGAAATTGTGATAGCTTTGTGGCACAGATTAGAGATCACAGATTAGAGATTTTAGTAATTTTATGATACATTTGATCAATGTAGATAGCTACATCAAATGATTTGATAGAAACATAATTTGTAGATATCCATTTATCAAAAGGCTAAATTCTCTGGGCTGTTAGGTAAATTTTTTCATTTGCATCTTTGTGAGTAGCTGAACAAAGGTAAAACTATAAGGATTTGATGGATATTATGAGTAATTTATAATATCAGCTATCAAATGCCCGTGCTGTTGCATAGGTTTTTTCACTTTAATTCTTCACAACGATCGTGAGATTGGAATTGTTTTCGAAGCATGGGACATTATATAATTTGCTTCTCTTTTCCAGTAAGTTTGATGTATGTTGTCCAAGATTTCTGTGGTTCTTTGGAGTGTTGCTGTTGCTATTGTTGTTGCTGTTTGTCCAGCTACTGTATTACACTTAATCCTTATATGATAATGAGATTCGATAACTAATAACTTCCACATTGGTCATGTATTCAATAGAAACTTTAAAAGACTTTACAGGAGTATCCAAAAAGTGAAAATAAGGAAAATTTATTAGTCAAGACAAAACTTTTCACAATAGGCAATGAAAAAACAATATAGAATTTGCTGTGAAGCAGCAAAGCAGAATGAAGCTCACAATAGGAGTTTGCATCAGATCATAATTTAGATGATAATACGACAAGTCATGTTTTGAAGTTCTGTGTAAAAATGTATTTGTTCTTCTAAATTGCAAGGGATACAGTTTGTTAAGATTGAATAAGAAGGCAAAAAAATACCGTTAATATGTTTGCATCTTATAAAAGTCATATAGGATATTAACCTAAGTTTGATGCACAGTCCCTGCCTGGGGGCTTGCAGGCTTAGGAGTGCGTGTGACTTATTATCTTTGAGATAATAAGCCAGTTATTTATCTTGAAGGAAAACATCTTTATTAAACACAACATTTATCAATCAATTTTTTAATCAATGAAAAATTTTTTTTTAAAGTTTATATATTTTTTTGTGTTGTTAATGTCGTACAAAAAATTTAAAGTACTTGGTCCTTCTGTGGGAACTGATGGAGGAATTATAAAACACCTTCAGCTCAACCAGTTAGTTTAGTTTGTGCTCCAGGTTCACTGCCTAGATTCCTAACCATCTAAAAAAAATACAGAAAATGAATTGTAACTATGCATTTAAGTTTTCCCATTGCTGATGATAAAATTTGATTTAGACACTTTTAAAATAAAAATAAATGATACTACAGTGCCTTTTTTTGTCTCAGTGCATGAGATACTATAAGTGTTTTTTAAGAGTATAAAAGTAAGTTTAATAAGGTGAAATAGATGGGTTAATAAATCCCTAGTGTAAGAGATAATCTATTCATTCATTTATTTTTCATCATGTTTATCATCTCTATCTATCTATCTACTATCTATTTTTTTCCTTCAATGAAATAAAGAAATCTGGCATAAAACCTATAAATCAAGAAATAAGGAGCAATTACTCAAGCTTTTCAATTACCAGTTACCAGTTACCAAATTGATTCAACATATGTAAATATTTTCTAGAGTCAGTAAGGAGTATGGCTACTACCTCAATAACGTACAGAAGTGCTGTATTACCTGGTTAGCTCTGTGCTTGGGTGGGTTAAAAGCATAAAGAGACTCATTTTCAAAAAAGTTTGTATCACACCAAAGTAGTATGTTTCAAAATAATGATTTTTTTTTTTTTTTGGTACAACGCGAGCTTGCATTTTAGGAGATTTTTTTATTGATTCTTTTTTTTTTTCAGACAGTCTCACTTTGTAGCCCTCTGTAGGGTGCAGTGGTGTCACAGCACACAGCAACCTCAAACTCTTGGGCTTAAGCAATTCTCTTGCCTCTGCCTCCCAAGTAGACAGGACTACAGGCACCTGCCACAATGCCAAGCTATTTTTAGAGATGAAATCTAGCTCTGACTCAGGCTGGTCTCAAACCTGTGAGCTTAGGCAATCCATCTGCCTCGGCCTCCCAGAGTGCTAAGATCACAGGTGTGAACCACCGTGCCCAGCCAGCCTCTTATAGATTCTTAAGCATAGTCACTTTTGAATACCATAACAATGATGATCTACTTGATTAATAAGCATTTGTTATAAGATACAGATGCACTTTTTTAAGTAATGTAAAGGCACCAAGCGTCAGAACCAACTGGCTGACATGCAAAAAAACACAGATTCCTCCATTTACCCCAGAGACATTCTGTGAATGTGGGCTTAGGGTTGATAACCTCATTCTTTATTGTGCACTGCAACTAAATCAATGTAGATTATCACTTTTGCAAACAATGAATTGCCTAGTTATCGGGAAAAATGCGTTGTTGGGAAGAGTTAAAAGCAGTGGCAATTTGTAGCATGAGGCACTTTGAGGTGCGATATGGAAGTGGTGGGTAGGCGTGGGCGGGTAACAAAAATCTCTACGGATATGGGGCAAGAGGAGAGTTATGAGAAGTGAGAAAAGGGTCGTAAAGGAAGGTAAAAGGATATGGCAAATGTTGTGGGTTGCCATCGTTTACGCAAGTGGACAATTCTTGATTATGTATAAACATTGGAGTTTAAATTCTCTATGTAGTATAGACCAAAGATTTGAGTTATTTGGTGAGTTTATTGCACATTTTTTTTTCTTCCTTTAAGGTAACTTTGTAAGCTGGGCATGGTGGTTCAAGCCTGTTTAATCCTAGCACTCTGGGAGTCTGGGTAGGATAGATTGCCTGAGCTCAAGAACAAGACCCCATCTCTATAAATAGCCAGACATCGGGGTGGGCACCTATAGTCTCAGTTAGTTAGAAGGCTGAGGCAAGAGGATCACTTGAGCCCAGAGTTTGAAGTTGCTGTGAGCTATGACTCATGACACTCTATGGCAGGCCGTGAAGTGAGCTCTGTCTCAAAACAAACAAACAAACAAAAAAAAAATTAAGGTAACTTTGTTAGGAAACAACGTATACATACAATGGGATCTGCACCAAAGGCTGGCGTCCAGGTTGCGAGCTATATTTTTACTAGAGACAGCAAGTTGAAGGGGATTTGAGAGTTACTAAGGGATTTAGAAGGGTCATTGCAAGGCCAGGGGGAAGTGCTGTAAGAGCAGAGAAGAGTGAATCTTTGTGATCCTGTCCACCCTTAGGCAAGATGTCCCTTTGGGGAGTTATACTTTATATTAAATTAACGAGATTTATTACTCCTAATATATTCACATTTATTGTAACATAAAAACAACATTTTAAATTACTTTTCATTGAGATTATCAAAATAATTACTGTATTTCTCCTGGAGCTTTCCAAGTAATCTCGTTTGATAAGCATTTTTTTCCAGTGACAGTTCATACTATGGCATTGTGGTGGCTACTTGCAATATATACATTTAAGAAAGTATTTCTGGTGTTTTGGGAAAAATGGATTGTTGGGAAGAGTTAAAAGCAGTGGTAACTTGTAGAATGAAGCACTTTGGGGTGACATACAGAAGTGGTGGTGGTGGTGGGCGAATAACAAAAATCTCTATAGATGTGAGACGAGAGAAGAGTTATGTGACTTAGTAGAGCTAGCCCTACCCCCCTGCTCCTTAGTTAGCCTTATCCCCCTCCTCGAATAAAAGAGGAATAAACAGTTCAAAGGACTGCTTTGCTCTACTCTGATTGCACTTTAAAAAGACCTGTGGAATGGTAAAATTAACTAAAAATGTACAGATGCTGGGGCACCAACTCAGATCTCCTGAGTCAGGAACTCAGATGGTAGGGCTCGGAATTTGCATGCCTTCAGAGCTTCGTGGCTGATCCTAATGCTCAGCAGTGACGGCCAACTCATACAGAGCAGCAGGGTTGAAATGAACTCAAGCAAGTGAATCATTAAGTCTACTCAAGGAATAGGCTGGGGAAGGTCAGTTATAGCTCTTTAAAAGAGTGAGCCTTGAGCTAATTCTTGAAATGTTGAATTTCAAGGTGAGAAATGAAGACGTGGGACCCTGAGCATGCTTCTTTGACAGCCTAATATTTAAGCCAGTGCATGACAGAGGTGCATGCAAGTCTGGGACTGGGGACTAGAGAGCTTCTCAAAAAAGTGGGACCAATGTGTGCAGACAGTGATTTGAAAGAAGGAGTGAGGTCATCCAGTAGAGGGAATGGAGGGAATCCTGTGTCCCTGGAGCACAGAGAGCAGGAGGAACAGATGATTCTACACAGAGGGCCAGGAGATTGAGTGTGAAGGGCCCTGACCACTATGCGAAGCCCTGGTCTTCATGATCAGATCTTCATTTTCATAAGAAGAGATTAGAGGCAGGGGAAGGTACAAGCTGTGAAGAGTTTATTGCAGCACTCTAAGAAAGAAAAAGATGGAATCTTGCATTGATGGGGGAGGCAGTGGAAATGAAGAAAACTGGTTGAATTTGAAAGATATTGAAGAATTAGAGTGGTGAACTTATCAAACAGCCAGGTGAATTAGTGGAACTAAAACCAGCAATTATGTATGTGTGTAAGTCGTAGCTTCCTTCAAAACTGGGCTAAAAACAGAAAACTAAAAATTATGGAAGTTAACAACATGCGTCCATGTATGTGTGAGTTAAGACAGGTGCACATCTTCTGGAATTTGTATTAGGCATATAAAACTGGGAAAACCGTCTACTGTAAAATAAAGGACTGCTATAAATATGATCATCTAAATAATAAAAATATAAAAAGTATTTTTAAAAGTCAGGGACTTATGCAAGTATAAGTTTTTCTAGCTGAGAGGGTTCTACCAGTCTATAATATCCTGCAGGAATCAAGCGAGGCTGTGACTTTACTTATTAAGGAACTGGAATATATAGTATGCTTAGTTTTTACTAAACATGATATGGCATTCCTCACTCAGCTTTATGTTTTTTAATCCTTACATTTTCTCTTTGGGATTAGAAAGTTTTTACAGATGAAGAAGCTATGCTCAAGAATGTTTGACTTGCTCGTCCTAGGCCATATCATGCATGGTTATGTTTTTTTTTTTTGGAGAGACAGAGTCTCACTGTACCGCCCTCGGGTAGAGTGCCGTGGCGTCACACGGCTCACAGCAACCTCTAACTCTTGGGCTTACGCAATTCTCTTGCCTCAGCCTCCCGAGCAGCTGGGACTACAGGCGCCCGCCACAACGCCCAGCTAGATGCATGGTTATGTTTTAATGATGCTTAATTTTATTTGAATCTGTATGATATTAGCCAGCATATCTCATGGATACTATAAGCAAGATTTGCCTGCATCATAAATCAAATGCAAAGCCCTTGGAATGTCAAACGTTGGTGATGGGTCAGTCCCAGGCAACCGAGGGAAGGGGCACATGGGATGGTCACATTGATAACAAGGCAAAATTGAGGAAAAAAGATTTGTTGGGAAACACAAAGAGAATTTTCAGAGAACCGGAAAGAAAATGTTCTAAAACATCTTTGAAGGAAATGAGTAATTGGGGAGAAAATTCAATCATAGGAAGATGAGAGAATCAGTTCAAGTTGGGACTTAAAAGGCAATGAACGTTCAGATCAAACCCGGGTGGATTCTTTGAGTTTTTATCAGTGCCTTTTAAGGGACAGTTAGTAGTTTTTCATGCACAGATATGGATCTGAAGGTCTTATTGCTCTGGGGTGAAGGTTGTTAGCACCTCCTTGGTCGGATCTGAAGGAAAGGTGAAGTCTTCTAACCTCTACAAAAAATAGCAGAGATTTCCTTGAAAAAGAAAAAAAGACTTTCTTATAATTCCATGGGCTGTAACTTACTTGCTGTATTAAGTAGAAGTGATGATTAGTAGGGAGGAAAAGGAAGAGAGAGGTGTTCAGTGTCTAATCCACCAGCTGGGAGTGGAAATAAATCACACAGATAAATTCAAACGGCTGGAGCTCTGTAGTCAGAAATACGAAAGCAACCATATCAAAAAGAATATTTGTGGGGTTGGTGTGGGGTGGGAGAGATATATCTTCTCATACACTGTTAATGTTTTAGAATTAGGAGGGATCATTCCTATATGCGCTTGTCTGTCATTTTGCAGACAAGGGTTGCCAGGCTGAACTTACTTGGCTTGGTGTAGGTTCCCATACTTATAAGAAGACAAACCATTCCACTGCTCAGAAAGCTTTGCTTGCTGCCCCTCTACATAAATATATAAATTCAGAATAGCATGGTCTTAATCATCTGATTTTCCAAAATCTTGTCTCAACTCTATTTCTAATCTTTTGTCTACACCTTCTTCGTGCTCTTCGGATGAAAGAGACAAGCTGTTAGGCACAGACGTCATGGCATAATGGTTAAAACTGGCAACTCTGGGACTTTTAAGTCCTGTGCTATGATTTTCTGATCTGTAAAGTAAGCATAATGGTAAAATTAATCACATAGGGTTACTAAGATGATTAAATTACTTAAATCAGCACTTGCACGTAATAACTGAAAACAAAATATTAGCTTTTATTACATTTTATTTTACTTTTGAACACCTTCAACATTGGTGACACCAAGCTGCGTAGCAACACATGGTCCTGTGCCACTGAGTAGTTCCCGATCTAGTGAGGAAAACACGTACAGACAGACATTCACAGCACAACAGAGCACGTGCTGCAATCGAAGCCCAGGTATAAACACGGTTCAGGGGGAGAAGAGCAAACGAGGGCTCAACATAGGTTATGATAAGACTCCTAGACAGAAGTAGCATTTTGGGGTGGCGCCTGTGGCTCAGTGAGTAGGGCGCTGGCCGCATATACCGAAGGTGGCGGGTTGGAACCTGGCCCTGGACAAACTGCAACAACAAAAATAGCCGGGCGTTGTGGCCGGCGCCTGTAGTTCTAACTACTCGGGAGGCTGAGGCAAGAGAATCGCCTAAGCCCAGGAGCTGGAGGTTGCTGTGAGCTGGTACTTTACCAGGGTGACAAAGTGACACTCTGTTCCAAGAAGAAGAAGAAGAGGAAGAAGAAGAAGAAGAAGCATTTTGCTGGAGGATGTAAAGTCAGGGAAGTGAGCCATGGGACAGGAAGATTCCAGAAAATGAGAATGGAATTTGGGAAAGCACAGACTCGAAGAGGCAGGGCATCATATATGGATAACGGTAGTGTATTCAGCATAGCCGGAGTGTAACACAACAGTGAAAAATTGGGTGATGGAAGGTTTTTACTTAGTGTAAGGCCTTGTGGATTAATCTAGCAGTTCAGATTTTCCCTCCATTTAAGCAGCAGGAATGATACTCGGATGGGTTTCATTGAGAGGTAATGCTGGCTGCATTTCCACCACTCTCCTTCTCTGTGTAAATTATGTTTCTGCTAACGTTTACTGTGGGATTTTCGAGAGCACCCTCCTCCTTCTATAAGGGTTGTTTCATTGGCTGGTGGGAATGAATGTACCTCGTCAGAGTGTTGCATAAAGGAATCAGATACTGTAATATATATGTGTGTGTATGTGTATTAATATTGTAAAGTACACAAACTATTACATGAAAAATTGGAGTTTAAATTACCTCATTTTTAATTTATTCTTTGAAGGTCTGACAGCCGCAGCCGCAGCAGCTGCCGCTGCCACCAATGCAGCTATTGCTGAAGCAATGAAGGTGAAAAAAATCAAATTAGAAGCTATGAGCAACTATCATGCCAGTAATAACCAACATGGAGCAGACTCTGAAAATGGGGACATGAATTCAAGTGTCGGTAAGTTTTATGTTCACTGGAACTTTTTGTGATTGCTTTGCTACTGAATTATATAGTACTTGCTTTTGCAGAACAAAACTGCTGGCTAGTCATCCTAAAAGTTGGTATTTTTGCTTCAAAACAGCATCTATTTTTCAAGGATAACCATTTGCCTCTCTAACATGCACTGTAAATGAATAATTATTTTTTATAGGATCAACATTATGGCTACACCTTCTATCTTAAGCATTCAGTTAACACCTTTCATAATACAAATAAGTTTTAATCATCAGAATTCTAAACTATTGAGTATAAGTAAAGTGACAGAAAAACATGTACAAATAAAACCCTATGTCTGATTTTTGATCCTTTAATGCATTTATCAAGTTAGAAATTTACTGTCATTGTCAGTATAACAGACTTTTCGTATGCTGCCAAGAATAAGGATTATGTTAATGCTTAATTCTTCGCATACATAACCATTATCAATGCCTCTCTCATCTTAAAAGTACAACTTTCATTTTCTTGATTTTTTTTTCTTTCCTGCTCTGTGAAGAAAGAGAGACGCAAAGTTAACTGTCATGCTCAAACTGAAAGCAACAGTTTTACCTTCGCCGAATATCCATTTGAGTCATTGTTTTGTTAAACACAACTTCAAATGTGGGTTGGTTTTTCATGAATGAAATCTTTAGCATTTGTGTTTTGAGGTCATAAAACTTTTTATTTTCCTTCTGTCCTGTATTTCTTCTCCTTAAAATGCAGAAACCATGCTCAAAATATAATTCAACAACAGAAATTTGGATATTGCAAGATACGCTATCTAACATACGTTCATGAACGACACAGTCGTTCATGGGTATTCAATTCTCTTCCCGGTAGCATTTTAGCACAGTATTTCTTAAGTTATTCAGCAGCTCTCCACTTGTAGTCTGTTAAGGATATATAAAGAAATGCATAGTTAAGGCTATATATAGGAATAACATGGATTTTGGTACTAGTCATTTTCAAAACAGTTCCCTGGGAACATACACTAGACATGAATGTTACAGGTGGAAGTAATTTGTAAGTAGACACACAAAGCACAAAATACCACTAGTTCAGTCATAGTAAAGGGGAGCTTTTAACGTAAAAAGAGAAAGATAGAACTTGACAGCGTAAGTACAAGGTTGGACAGATAAGTTCACAAACTCATCCTAGTAAAAGTGCTACATGCCTCATTGCTAAACTGTCCCTACAGTCACCCTCACAGAACTCCTCTGGGGAAGCTATGCTCTGCTGTCAGCCCCTGGTCCACCCTTCAGAGCACTTTTTCCAGGATGATTTTGTGAACTTAATTACAAGACTTGTACATAAGAGACAAAGACCAAAAGCAACGGGTTAGAACTGGGAGCAGGTGGTGCTGGCACTTCTCAGAAAGATGAAAAGACATGGAGGAAAAGCAAACAAAGGTGACTCCAAAGCTGAAAAGGACTTAGTAAAAGAAGAGGTTTGCATTTGTACCTGCTCCTGGGGGAAGACACTGAGGGCAGAGGAGGGTTTAAGTCATGGTTTATACATACGAGTTTAGGCTTTGAGAAGTTAAAATGGTATCAAAGTGAATTGAAGGAATTATAGTTTTATGTTTAGAACTATTAAGTATAATTACTTAAAAATAAAAGTCTTTGGCTTTGGCTATATAATAAGGCAACATTGAATACTTTCAGAAAACAAGTAATTAGCCATTATAAATCAGAGCTATCGTTCCAAAACATAATCTGGACTGTTTCCAGAATTTTAGGAGCGCAAGTCTTGAATGCAGGCTGTTCTTGATAGTTGGAGTTATGAGGAAGGATTCTTAAAATAGGCAATTTAATAAAACTTAATTTAAAACATATTAAAACAGTTGAATTTTTTGGAGGACTAAAGCAGAAATTGACTTTGGAGAAATCAACAAGCAGAAGATGAGAAGAACATGGCTTTTCATTAAGCACCTTACATATTTAATATTTGATATTACGTAATAACGTTGGTCTACTGACCAAGTTGTAGCTTACTTTAAGTATTTTGTACATAGGCTATGATAATGGCTTAAAAAAGAAATAATCTAAATTTCCTTTTGTATCTTAGTTGGAAGAAATTACTTTTATTCATTATGGCATTTAGTTTTTTTTTTTTTTTTAACTGCTTTGTACTTTTGATACCATCCAATGCCAATCTGAACCAGAAGCAAAATTTACTTGAATTTTCCTGGAAGGCCAATAACACTTTGAACGTGTGTGCATACTGGTGCCATTAGCTATCTTCAGTTGATTTGGCCAAAGAAATGTTAGCATTGTCGTTTTCATTCTATTCTCAATGCTTCTGCTCTCTCAGAAATTTTCATTTATGATATTATCCTTCTGGAGCACCCCAGCCCCACGCCAGGTATTTGTCTGGAGATCAAGGAAAGAGAGTCTGGGGAGCAGTGAGACAGCCTGGGAAGGGAAGAGAACAAGGGAGGGAAAGAGAGGGCTGAGTTTTCACAGATCAAACGATTGGTTCATTGAAGCTTTACATGGTCCCAGTCTTCCCTGGTTCTGAGGACAATGCCGGCTTCCTGGTAAGTGTTCTACAACTACAGGCTCTGTGACTTTAAAAACGTCTGTAAACTGAGCCTAATGTTCCACATCTGGAAAATATAAATAGTACTATCTACACTGTGAGAATTAAAATGTTTGTCAAGTGTTTATTACATTATTTATTACAATGTCTTCTTTTCACATTGTTTGGTTATATTAATATTACTAAGTTTTTTGCTATTATTATCATTACTATTTCTCAAAATTTCCTTCCTGAAAATTACCTTTTCCCTCTTTATACTGCCGCCAACTGCTTCCTCCTCATTTTTTTCCTATTCTAAGTATTCTTTGTAAAGCAGCAGCCCTGTGAAGAAATTTCAGGGCAGGCATTGCATCATTTCATTTGGATTTTGCTGTACATTTGATTTTAGTTCATTCTAGGAATACAAAATAACCACAATACATGTGTAGTACTGAAGGAGCATACGGTCTATGAGTGAGATGGTTAAGTAAGCAGGTGTGATGTGCTGAACCTTCCAGGATAATCAGCTACCGTGATAAGTGCTTAGAAAGTGGTGTTGAAGCACATGAATTCTAGAAGGAATCCCAAGAATCTCCAAGGCCTTTATTTCAGCATACAAACCGCTCTCATGAATCTATCAATTGGGTCTTAGAAGCAGTGAAACCCTTCAGAGAGGTGCTACTTAAATGATGTATTGTTGTTACTCAATCTTGACCTAATCCAGTGACATTTTTGAAGCCAATTCAGGGCTTTTTTCCCCTCCTGTACTCACAAGTTCTGTTAAACATTTCAGGCTTTTCCTTTCCAGGAGCAGTGATTTTTTTTTTCCTTAGCTGTAAATAAATCCTATAGCTCCACAAAATAGATTTTGTTTTTGCTTGGTTTGGTTTGATGTGGCTTGGTGAGGTGATGGGATAATTTCGTTATAGATGACCCTTTCCAGCTTGTAATATGAATCTTAAAAATTAGCCAGAAAGGGTGTTGACAGAAACCTTTGACTCTGACAAATAATTATTTCGTATCCTGGTTTTACATGGTAACCTTGAGCTCATATCTTTGCAACAGAATGATCACTTTGGAAGAAGTGAGGACCTCAGGATAAAGTCGAGTGAGGCATCAGCACGCTGAGTAAAATATATGGCCATGTTGCCATTCTCCCTCATCCACAATCAATTGGATTCTTTTAGTTTAATATTTACTTGCTAAGATGAGATGCTAGTCTGCATGGTGATAAACAGTCTGCTCCTGGCATCTGAAGGTGACCTGTCAGTTTCATATGGACAAATCTCCTGCTTACTGAAATGTACAAAATAAATCATTAAAGCAGGCAGGTGCTCATTCCCAGATTTAAATCACCATAGATTTATGATTTGAATTAATGCTTCATTTGGCCATAGAAATAGATGCTGAGACAAATGATATGCACTGGTTGGGGTTTCCATACTGTAGCCATCCTGATATTGATTACTGAGATGTCTTTGCAATCTCTTGTTTATATCAAGTACTATCTTGTGACAGGTTGGCTGATATGAGCTACATTGCAGATAAGAAGGAAAAATGTCCTGGATTCTTTTTAGTGGCAACACTGTCCACAACATACAGGCTAGATAAATTGCTATTTTTTTGCTTTAAAGACTGATCTACATAACCAGCTTAAAAAAATGCTGCTTGGAAATTGGGAGTAGGATATTGCAAATGCAAAATTTAAAACTGGTGAACCCAAGGTCAATTTGATAGTATCTATAGCTATGTTTTTATCTGTTTGCCTTTTTTTTGGCATTACACATACTTTTGAGGATGCTAAATTAATCATAATAAGCTTAATCTAAATAAAGGAAACTTAATTTTACTTCTAGTTTGTAAATGCTATGTAAATATTGACAGAGTGAGCATCTCTTAATAGTTTCTGTGTTATTTAAATACTTGCTAAACCTAGTATCTTATCCCTTCACTAATGACAACAAAGGAAATAACTCTTTAAAGATAAATACATTGAATATTATTCCCAAGTGCAAAATTTTGTGGACTGTAATTTACCAAGAGGCAGGAAAGGGCCACATTTGTACTTCTCTTAACATTTTATTTAAGGAAAACACTATGTATACAGTTTAAAAAATACTCGGAGGATTTAAGAGGGACCTTTGCCACTGGCTAGTATCTGACTCATAGAACTGGTAAACAGCTATCAACAATAGTAGATTGCTTGCTTAGTAGGAAATGAGTTCATATCTATTCAAAATGTGATTTCAAAACAGATGTCCCAAGAAAATCTCATTGTTTAAACTATAGTCATAACCTCCTAATGGCTGTTATTTCTTTAAGGAAGTGAAGTAGTCTCAAGACTTCAGCATTTTCTCTTTCTGAATGTTGTGGAACATAGGCAAATGTAGCAGATGGAGTGTTCTTCAGTCCTGAGTACATTTCACGTGCTGCAAACATACGATTCTTTTTCATTTTCTCAAACTTACAGTAGTTACAAGGATGCAGAAGTTTTAATTAAAAATAAGGACTTGTGTTTGTTCTTCTGCGGTATTTCTCACTCCTTACTTCTGTTCCTCAACTAACCAAACCAAACAAACAAATATATGAAGAAAAAAAAAAAAAAGCCAGGCAGATAAAGAGATAATGTTATCTTCTTCAGCTCACCATTTAATATCTTTTTTTTTTTTTTTTAAGCATTCCTACAGAAATAGAATATTTTTTGCAGGAGTCATTTCCTTTCTTCCAACACACGTGTCTATTTGGAAGGAAAAAATTAATTTTATGATTTCAGGAAAAAGTCTTGGAGACCTTGAGAAAGCAAATAAAAGGAAACTGAGAACTCAGGCCACCGAGCAGAGCTCTGCAGTTGCACATTGGATTCTCTGCCTTGGCAATGTTAATGAACCTCAAATCCTTCCTATAATTAGATGAGGGAATTGCTTATATTTTCAAACAGATGATGCTGCTATAATGAAACGATTGACAGGGAATTTAAGAGTGTCTACAGTAGTCATTTGGTTTCTGTTATAAAAAAAAAGTTTAAAAAGAAGATTGGCTTTAGACATAGGTCCTAAGAGAGGTAGTAATTTACATAGCATGCTATGACAGGTGTCTTTGTACAGTAAGGAAATAAAATGGAAGTCTAGAGAAATGATGGGCAGGTATAGCAATTTTTGGGGGAAGGGGTGTCCTATGCTTATTCTGCTTAGGTTCTTTAAAAGGGGCCGAGACTCAAGAGATGGATCCGGATTGAGTGCACAGCTGTAACTGCTGATGAGCTAATTGCTCCTTATCTCTCAGCCCCATTCATCTTCATTTTTTACCAATTACTGAGAATTATCTGTGTTCTCAGTTGGATATGAGAGTTAATCCTTTTTGGTTAAGCTGGCAGTACTGTGAGCAGATTCCAAATCGGAGGGTGAAAAAGCCAAAGCAAGCTTGCTCTAAAAATGTCTCCAGTTCAATTACAGTATCACTGATTCATAAGAAATTTACTATTGTTTAACAGATTAAATGTGGAAAGTTTTTTTTTAACTGAAATGTTTTTCTGCCTAACAATGATTTTTGAGCTCCTTCTTCCTGCCTGATGAGTAAAATTTAACTGTATTAACAGCCAGGGTCTTGCAAACACAGAAACACACACGACTACCCTAAAAGTCCAAAAAGACTCTGACATTGAATAAAAAGTACTTTGGAACTGATAGCTGTCAATTTATATATAAACGCTTTTAAGTGATGCTTTTGTTCTATGTGGCTTCACATATGGTCAGGAAATTATGTCCAAACATAAACCTTTTTACAAATGTCACATTAGTGGAACTTTAATGGAAGATTACATAAGCATCTCTTAAAAGTGTAGGAACTGCCATGGTTTGTAATTCAATTGGTTGTGAATAGGCCATATGGTTAACATCATTCCCTATGTAAAAGATGTCTTCATATTCTGACATTTCACACAAAATTGTTTACCCCAACAATAAAAACAAAAACGTACTAAGCTACAATTTTATTAATTTAATGCATTTGTAAATATTTAATCGTTCTGGCATTTTTCTTTGTTACTTTAAAAAGATAGTCTAATCTGAAAATATAAAGAATAAATAGCTAATTTAATTCAAAATTATAAAAAAATTGTGTAAAATTTGAATTATTTTATAACATGACCAAGATAAGCCCTACTTGGCTTATATGGTGGGGGAGGAGGGGCAGAGGGCAAAAAGACCTCCCTTGTAGCAATAATGTAGCTAATAAATAACATAGCTGCTTTGATAAGACTCTTAACTATTCACCTGTCTTATATAATCAATAAGGAGCTGGATGCCCAATTTCCTTCTTGGCTCTAAAATTTGTTATTTTTGAAAACTCAGTAGAATATAAAGGACAAGAGAATGTTGGTTTCTAGAATACAAAACAAACTAGAAACAATGCAAATGTCCTAAAGCAATGTATTAGTAAGTAGATTGTTAATACATATATTTGCATGTTGTATGACTATTATATATGATGAATAAGGGTGCTCTATATTTATTTTGAATATAAGAAAAAGAATAATAGTACATTTTCTGCCTCATTACTATATATCCATTTAATTGGAGTTTGGAAGAAATTGGGCAAAAGTTAATATTGTTATGTTATTGTGGAAAATTTATGAGTGTTTAAAAATATATAGTTTAAAACTAGATCATTAATAACTGACCATTTATGAAGCTCTTTTTCATTATTTTATGGAAATTAGATGACACCATTTTGTGTTTAATAACTCGTTTTTCGTCTTCCTTGTTTATGTAAAAGAATGGAAACACCACTGATCACAACAGGTGACTGTTATGGAAAATATATTTATATATTAAAAATAACTTCATTTCACTTTAAAAGATTTGGGCATATATTCGTAAATTCATTCCCCCAATGTTAATAAAATCATTACAGTATGATTACTAACATGCACCCATTTCCCATATGAACTATGGAATGTATGATGTAGAAAAGCAGAATGCAGAGAATATTTTCATTTTTTCATGCAGCGGCTGTTTGATTTCATGGCAACATTTTTTTTTTTATCTATGCAAACAGTTGGAGGACGTAATTAGAAAATTTGCAATGGTTTTCGTTTGTTATGAATATTATTTGTTCTAACTGGGCAATGAAGTAAATCTGATAATTTAAGCATATTATATTAAAAATTATATATAAATTTGTATAATTTATATAATTATAAATTAAATGATTTTATTTGATTCTATATCTTTGTGTAATCATAAAAAATAAGGAAATTATGGGATGTATCCAAATGAATATGTTATATGGTAGACTCCA